>NW_022103900.1:5758916-5759911 GCF_000313985.2 Echinops telfairi
GTCCATCCCCCAGGGAGGAGGTTATATGTAGATCCTTGTAATCTGTTCCCCCTTTCTCCCTCACCTTCCCTCCATCCTCCCGGTATCACCATTCTCAGCACTGGTCCTGAGGGGTTCATCTGTCCTGGATTCCCTGTGTTTACACTTCAGGTGGGTGGCTTTAATAAACAGAAACTTATGTTCTCACAGCTCAGGAGGTTCATAGTCCCCACTTGAGGGTGAGGCACTTTCTCTCTGTGTGTACACCCTCAGAAAGTTCCCTGGTTTTTCTTCACCTCTTCTGTGTCATCAAATTGCCGTCTTCTCATTGCCCTCTTCATTCGCAGAAACAAAAAGAAGTTGCACAGAGCAAGGTTAGGTGAGTTAAGGTGTGTGGGGCAAGAGAGGCATGCTGTTTTTTGCCAAAAACTGGCACACTGAGATGGCTGGGTGAGCAGGTGCATTGTCATGGTGGCAAAACCAGTCCCCTGTCTGCCACAAATCAGGCCTCTTTTTGCTACACTGTTACACAATCTTTTCAGAACCTCTAAACAGAAAGCTTGATTAACAATCTGGCCTGGTGAAACATACTCCAAATGCACTACAAGTCAACATTTTCATCCATTCAGCAAGTTGATGGACATCCAGCATGAGGTTTGTCACCAATCGACATTTCACCTGGTCTGAAATGAGGAAACCACTTGCATACTTGAGTTTTTCCCATAGTGCTCTCCCTGTAAGCTGTGTTCAACAACACAACCATTTCTGCAGCGTTTTTCCTGAGCAGGGAAAAATATTTCACAGTCACACGCTGTTCTCTTAAACTGGGCATCACAAAAAAGGAAGTTTAGGCAAAACTACTTTTCCAAAAAACTTCAATATGACCAGAGAGAACCTTCCCAGGCAATGCCATTGGGTGCACTAACTCAGAGCTAGTTGCTTGATGCTCGCGTAGTGGGGATAAATGTGTACTACAAAAGCTCCAGCACAATTCCAGTTTTGTTGGGGTACCCCTA
>NW_022103900.1:5760430-5761664 GCF_000313985.2 Echinops telfairi
AAAAAAAAGAATTAAAGATAACATCTACAACACTTTGCAGGTTTACACGACAAAACAATTCATATATCTTGCCACATCATTATTATTATTGCCATGTGCATGACCATGAGAATATAATTCTTTATCGGTCTTGAATCTGAGCCGTCTAAACTTTTTCAAGTAGCACTAAGCAATGAAATACTCAGGGGAAATCCACTGACAGCCACCAAGAGTTGCTCTCACGGATAAACTTGGCTGAGCACATACAGAATAGAGCAAAGCTACAGCAGGAGGCATCTAATCGATGAAATGCACGGAGCTTCCTAACAGCAGTTGGTAGTTGATCTCTTAATAACTATGCATGGCGCTAAAATAGTGTTTTGACCGGCGAACAGTGGTCATGACACAGACTGCAGCCACCGAGTTGGCAAGTTGCGTCACATGAAAACGCGGGTTAAGTGCGTGTAAAGCTCCAGTTGGTGGTTACAATAAGGCTACTAATGCCCACACATAATAAATAACCAACCAGATGGGGCAAGGGCCTTAGCAACATCTTTCACATAAAAAACAAACTGTCTCTTTCATTTATGCCTATAAGTGATCTAGTACGAAGAATAAACTGTAAATATTTTTGCAAGTCAAGTAAAAATTCACACATCCTTCTCACGAAGACAGAGACAGCTGGTAGGAATATCACCGTTGCCACCCTCCTGGAGAATGGAGTTCGGGCTGACAGCTAGGCGAGAATCATTCTATAACGCGACTTGGCAGATCCTACCTTCTTCAGGAACCGGGCTCCGTAGGTAAACAGATAAAGGCAAAATGAAAACTTCCACCTGCAGAAAGGGAAGAATGAAACTCGATGACATTTGGCATCTATCTTCCACATTTCATCAAACACGGGAGAGAACAAGTCCACTGGCTTTGCACCCCCTTCCTTCACAACCGGTGTGACATTTAATGAGCAATTTCAGTAGTAGCTGAACCTGGACGCCCACATGCGTAGGTATATAAATATGAAATATTGTGGGAAGGAGCTTAAGCATTACTGATTACAGTCATAGCCTAGCTTTCCTTCTTCCCAGTTCCTGCCTTTTCCCGTTTTCTCCTCCCCGCTAGTCTCCCAGAAATAAACACACAGCAGAGCTTTGAGTTCTTCATCTGATCCAGATATTAAGTTAATAAGTTTACTTAAGAGCAGTTTATGTTTGTTTTAAAAATACGTCTGATGTAAAGAAGCCCTAACTAAAGAAGA
>NW_022103900.1:5763978-5785477 GCF_000313985.2 Echinops telfairi
AAGAAACCAGATGGTGACCAGCTTTCAGAAAGCTGGGACTTAAAGACTTGTCTTCAAACAAGCAGCCATCTAAGTGAGGCACCAACTAAATCCACATGGAAGAATCACACCAGCCAGTGTGATCCCAGGATTATAAATAACAAAATCCAAATCTAAAGGAGGGAATGATTCAGAGAACAAATTCTGAACACTGGGTTTGCAAAAGTCTATGGATGACAGTGGAAGCCCAGAATGCATTTGTAGAGTTCCCACATGGATTAAGCTTCCTGTGAATTCTCCCTGATGATAGTTGAAGAATGTGAATATCCTTGTTATCAGACCGAGAGCATTTTAAAGTCGATTATGGCACATGTAGTTAGGTTAAAATGTAACTATTTGATCTCCCTTTTGACCCATTTTAACATTCCAGTTTGTAGTATTTTCTGCTTTCTTTTCCATTGAGGTTTTTCTATATGTTTTGTCTTGTTGGGCTTTATTTGTTTGTTTGTTTACTTCCTCTTTTTGTTTTGTTCGATTTTCTGTATACGAAATCCAGGGTAGGTATATCTAGAGAGGTAGTTACTGGATTGATAAATGTCTAGGGGTATGGCAGGGGAGGATGAGGGTGGGGAATGAAGAGCTAACAATGCGTAGAAGCAGAAAATGTTCTGATATTGATTGTGGTGATGACTACAACTCTTCTTAAAATGATGGAACAATGAAATATTGTGATATATAAAGTATATGCCAAAAGAACTATTTTTAAATGGATGCAAGCAGTAATGATTGAACAAAAGATGCTACACAAGACAGAGAAGCAATGAATATAAAACCCTACGTAGAAACCCTCTTGTATGCAAAGTCAGATGATTCCCTAGTAGCCAAGTCAAGGGCTTAATTTTAATCCTACCTCCACGATCAGCTTTCTTTTGGTTGGCTGGTGCTTGAGAGTGTCTCTGTGTCTGGATGGAGAAATTCCAGACCAGGAATTAAGACAGCCTGTTCCAGTAGACCATCTGCTCAGCCGTACAGGACTCCTCAGGAACTGTTTGAACAAAGGGCCTCACACGATGTTTTGTATTGAGCCCTGCAAATTCTGTAGCTGGTTCCGCTTACAACATGGATTCTCTTAACATTGCACAAACCTATTGATATCCCTCGACCTCAGTTTCATCTCACTAATGGGAGAGTAGGTTTTTATTTCACCACCTATCTGTAAAGTTGTCCTACTGTGACTGGCATGCTGCTATAAGGTTAGAGGCTAGCCCAGAAGTATTGAAGTTTGAGCAGGGTCATCGATAATGGACAGGTTTCACGGAGCTTCCAGACTAAGAGAGGTCTTAAGATAAGACCTGATGATCTACTTTTGAAAATGAGCCAATGAAAACGATGTGGTTCACAAAGATTATTGTCCTATAGAATGCTGGATGATAAGCCTGCCGCGTGTCCCCAACCCTCCTCCTTCCTCCACCCCTCCTCAGGCTGGGAGGTAATGCACAACAGCTGCAACCTTGAATTCAAATAGCCCAGATCTCAAAGATGGCTCATTTTTGATATCAGTTTCTTCTGTTATACATAAGGCAGCCATGAGCAGGAGCAAATTTGAAGGTAACTAACAACACATTTATATTATACTTAGGGGCCAAAACGCTGATGGGATAAGTAATCTCCACTTTGCCATAGTCCCCACAACACCCTATTTGATTAAACTAGTTTATGTCATGCATCTGCATTACTTTTCTGGGCTCAGTAGGCAGCTGCATTTGTAGCGACTAGATCATATGACTTACAACAGCTGTTTCAGCTCTTGAACTCTTTTGTAAGGAGACAGCGATAAGATAGTTTTTCTCAATAATAAACATTTTTATAGAAGTTGCTGGAATTCCTGCCATCACTATGGATTTACATTTTATTTCATTACTAAAGTGCCCTAGTTTTTATAAGACATGGTTCTATTACAGAAACACCAATGGTGTCATCATTTGAATAAGAACTCACGATGCACATTTATAAGGCAGAGTTTATTTCCACAAATATCTACAAGAAGTAATATTCTCAAGCATTTTCACAATAAGCAAAAAAAATCATTTCTTTTTCACCTGTGTGTGTGTCTGGAGTTTTATGTAAGTTACAGTTTTAAATTGTGTCTAGCTGTTGTTGTTTCATTTTTTGTTTTTTTGATGTGTGTATCTCTCATTCCCACTTTCTGCCGTCTTGTATAAATAATTTGTACCAATCAAAACAGTAGACAACTCTCTGTCATGAAAGAATCTTGTTAACACAGCAGGAGACCTCACTGCTCCATCATATGATAGGTATGACTTTCAACAGGCAAATGAAGGAAGAAGTTGCAGAAAACTAGAGGTAGGGGCAAATGGTCTATGGAACTGTTGCATTCTGGGAGCTGGAGTTTTTCCTATATTCCATCAGTAGAATAGTAGAGAACAAGGCATGGAAGTCAGCTGATTTACACGAAACTCTTCTAGTAATTGGAAATGGGCCAATGTCTCCAACTATCAACCAGTCACCAGGTCAACAATCTAAAAGGGAAGGTTCATTAGCAAACAAGAGGGTACAAAGCAGGTGTCAAGGGCAATCCACACACCACTCTACAAACACGTCTACATGGATCATTTCTATATTCAGATGTAAGACTAACAATGAAATGCTCAAAAAAGGCCTCTACTAAAAAGTATTGCATAAATATGAGGAACGAAAAGAGCATCCTGAAAAATCCAAAGAACAGCCTCTTAAAACAACTTCCTTAAAGAAACAGAAGTAAATGTGAGAAAAGCATGTGGCATTGTCAACCTTGTACAAGTAGGTACGATGGATGCCTGTGATTAGACTATGCCTGATTAGTGCACGATGCCTGGATTAGTGCCTGATAAAATGGATTAGAGGAAGGAAGAAGAAGAAGAAGAGGAGGAGGAGGAGGAGGAAGAGATGCCTAGAAATAAAAGTAGATAGACATCACCAGTAAAAGACTACTGAATAAGGTGGTTGAAGGTGAAATAAAGAACCATTACAAGAGCTCTAAAGATGAAATGGCAGAGTTATTATCCACATTGTAAACATATACTGTATAAAATTAAATCAATGGCATAGAACATACATTCCCTCATGAGGTAGAAGGAGAGAGCCAAAAGATGAAAGAAGATTCTAGTTTTGAAGATCCATACAAACAAACAAAATATCAAATTGCAGCTGTTTCTGAGAAAATAAAACTGGTGCATTGAAAAAGAAGTAGTAAACAAAGGCACAATTGGGAAAAGGCTTCACACTTGCTGATCTCCCAACCCCCACACAGTCACGGTAGGTCAAACAACAGCAGGCACACTGAGCAATGCCACAGAACTGAGAGCCAGAAGTAAGTCCCCCACCTACGGACAGCGGACTTTTGACAATGGACTGAAACTCAATGAATAAGGAAGAAATGGCCTCTTTAACAAATGGTACAGAAAGATGAAATTTATGTTAAAAAATGTATTTAGAGGTAGCAAGGGAAAGTTATAGGCTATGGAGGAAGTAGAAAAATCTGCAAGCTTCTTTCAGACATAGAAGATAAATGGCATGGAAAAACGAAACAGGACCCACATCTCGTGCAACATACAAAAAATGAACTCAAGATGTGTCAGTAATCTGCATATAAAACCTAGAACTATTAAGACAATCAAAGAAAAGTAGGGATAAACTTAAGAGCCTTAGAATCTGGCACAAATAAATGATCAAATAAAACTAAAAACACACACAAACGACAGAAGACAAACTAAATGAGTAGATTCTCCTAAAAATTAGATCCTTACAAATATCAAAAGATTTCACCAAAGACATGAAAAAGAACCTACAGATGGGGGACATTTTGGCAAAGACTTGTCAGATAAGGGATTAATCTGTAAACTTTATAAAGAACATTAACTCCACAACAACAAAATGGAAAGGTGGAAATGAAAGATAATGGAATTTTTCTATGAGTTTAATTAACCTTTAGCGCAAAATTATTCAGCCCCATTTCAACCCACCAGGATATAAATAAAAATTAAGAACTCAAGAAGTGTGATGATTTTAGAATAAATGTACTCTGGTTAGCTTTGAAATAGCATAAACAATTTATCTAAATTTACTTGTCAAATTAAATGTTACTGTTCCTAAGGAATCATTTAATATAAAATATGTTCACAATAGTAACCAAGGATGAATCCTGAGATCACATCAGTGAAAAGAGTGATGGGGAAGCGAATTCATCAAATTCATTCTCATGTGGGAACTTCCAGCAGCAGCTCTGACAAAGGGAGAAACACAGGATAAGCATGTTTTATTAAACTGGGGTTCAGGATGCATGCTTTTACTTCTGAAGTACCACTGGAACGGTGGACTTGAACTTCCCACCTTTCAGTTAGCAATCTGTTTGCATCACCCAGGTTCAACTCCAAATCCCTTCCTTAACTTCTGCTGAGTCAGCAAGCGCTTCTGCTTAGAGCAGTCAGTATGTTCCACTATGTTGGTTTAAGAAATAGAACCTTTTTATAACCACCCTGAAATCAGAACAGAAAGCTAGTACAACGTGCCACCCACTGAATCTGGTTTATGGTCCTGATACAACCTGCTCTTGGTTAAAACCAGCGTTAATCAAATGTGCCATAAAAGCATGGAATCGGACATCAAGGTCTCGTGTTTTGCTGCCAGGTGTCACCCAGATGGTATGGGACCCTAAACGATAGAAGGGACCCCACCAGGGAAGGATGGTGAGACCAGTACCGTCCGCTTCACCTCATCCGCTTATCCTAGGGAGAGTTGGGCAGGAATAGAGTGACCGTTATCTTTCAAACACAGCTACTGTTCTCTCTATGCCACAGAGCCCTGGTGGTGCTGTGGGTTAGGCCCACGTTGGGCTGCTAACTGCAAGGCCAGTGATTTAAACCCGCCAGCCATGCCCTGGGAGAAAGATGAGGCTGTCTACTGCCATAAAGATTCACCGTTTTTGGAAATCCTGGTACAGGATCGCCACAATGGCACTGGCTTTGGGTTTGGGGTTTCGCTATGCCAGAAACTGTTCAAAGCGCTTTACAAATAGCTGATCAGTTAATAGAACTCTGTCACACAACCAGCTATGAGTAAGGACTCCCATCACCATCCTAGTTTCCCAGGTGAGGAAGCAAGCGCCAGGTGGTTACACAGCTGCCATGAGGAGAGCCAGGACTGGAAGCCAGCACTGTGGTTCCAGCATCCACCCTCTTAACCATTAGGCTGAGCTGCCTCTTCCTGATTTTGTATCCATGAAAATTGAAGATAAAATATTCAACTAAAATGGAGCCGCAGACCTAGTAGGCATAGAACGGATGCTTGGGAACCTGGGGAGAGTGGAGGGTAGAGGGTGGGCACTGGCGTTTCATTTCAATTCCAGGGCAGCTTAAGTAATATTGAGCTGGTCACCAAATGTCAACAGTAATTACCCAGAGTCCCCTTCCCTGTCCTAATCATTCCTCTCTCTAAATGTTAACTATTTGCTCCACCCTTCAGATTTTGTATCAAATGCTAGCAGTTCTAAGAAGCAACTTTGTGAGTACCACAACACCGATAGCTGTACTTATCTGGTTTTAAATTTTTACTTTTATCACTGAGAACAAATGGTGGCATAAGCAAGTATGGTGAAGAAAGCTGATGTTGCCAGGCTATCAAAAGATATAGCGTCTGGGGTCTTAAAGGCTTGAAGATAAGCAAGCGGCCATCTAGCACAGAAGCATCAAAGCCCACATGGAAGAAGCACACTAGCCTATGTGATCAAGAGGTGTCGAAGGGATTAGGTATCAAGCATCAAGGAACAAAAATCACATCATTGTGAATGAGGGGGAGTGCAGAGTGGGAGCCCAAAGGCTATTTGGGGAGGAGACAAGCCAGTCAGGGGGCAGTATAGCAACAATGAAACATACAACTTTCCTCTAGTTCTTAAATGCTTCCTCCCCAAAACCACCATGACCCCAATTCTACCTTAAAAATCCAGCTGGACCGGAGGATGTACGCTGGTATAGATGGGAACTGGAAACACAGGGAATCTAGGACAGATGATCCCTTTAGGACCAGCGGTGAGATGGGTGATACCGGGAGGGTGGAGGTAAGGTGGGGTAGCAAGGGGGAACCGATTACAAGGATCTACATATAACCTCCTCTCTGGAGGTCAGTCAACAGAAAAGTGGGTGAAGGGAGCCGTTGGACAGTGTAAGAGAAGACAAAATGATAATGACTTGTAAATTATCAAGGGTTCATGAGGAAGGAAAGAAAAGGAAGGGAGGGGGGAAAATGAGGAGCTGATGCCAGGGGCTCAAGTGGAAAGCAGATGTTTTGAGAAAGATGATGGCAACAAATGTGCAAATGTGCTTGACACAGTGGATGTTTGTATGGATTGTGATAAGCGTTGTATGAGCCCCCAATAAAATGACTAAAAACAAAACAAAACATAGGATAGCTATGTAAAATTTCATGCAAGAAGAATTTAATAATTCAATTAATGTAAATAATATTTCTAAAATGCTAATTCAAGGAAAGAAGTAGAAGCAAAAACTAAATTCAATAAACAGAAAACTACTAGTAAAAATAAAAATTTACTTTTATTTTAAGCAAGATAGTATTTTATGAGCTATTTCTATGAAGTAGACATAGAAGAATAAGAAAGGAAATTTTAAAAAAAGGATAAAGTGATCTAAAAGAAATGATCAACAAAATAAACTTTTGAATTAAAAAACAGTCAACTTGGGAATAGTCTAAGTAATAAAAATATACTGTTACAGGGTACAAGGCTAGATTATATTGTAAGAACACAAATATTAGAATGTGGGCCTTTTGATTCTGAAATTAAATATTAATTTTGAGGTATTTCTCATTTTAGCTCATCTCTCATCAAACCTAAAATAATGATTAAAAAAGTATTTTAAAGCCAGGTTAGTTTGTTTCTTATCAAACACAGTTAAGGACATATCTGTAGCCTTACATTTTTTCTTTTATAAAATTAAACATTCAGTATAAAACATTACAAATGAAGTGAGGCTACACAAGCAGAAAAAATGAACAGAATACATTTTCACATACATTAGTATAAATTTTCATATATTGATACTTAAAAGTACATGTCTATTATTTTATTGCTAAACAGAAAGTACATTAGATGACCATTTCCTACTTAAAACTCATAGTCCATGATTTTCATAGATAGGCACATAGCTACAACAACATATCAATAAATTGAACTCATAAATGGTCACTTCTCTCGTCAGATAAAGCTAGACTTAGGACCTTTACAGGGGGTTCTGTATTACTTATGGTATATTTATTTCCACAAAGTTTTGACTGAAGTCACTGTAGTTTCAAGCTGGATGACAATGGTCATCTTTGAGAAAACTTTCAATTCTCATTTCAATTAAATTTTCTTTTCCATAGTCATTTATTTTATAAAACGTTATGAGCTAACATTTCTTGAGCACGTACTTTCTCTCTGGCATCATTGCAAGGGTCATATGTGTTAACTCATTCACACCTTAAGACAAGCACATGAGGCAGATATTGGTACTATCGTTCCCATTTTATAGAGAAACAACTTTAAGTAATTTGCCTAAAGAAAGAGATTTCTTCTCTTCTCATTGCCATTAAATAGATTCTAACTGATAGCGACCCTGTAAGACTGAGCAAAACTTCCCCCGTGGGTTTCTAACACTGTAATCTTCATGGGAGTAGAAAGACTCATGTTTCTCCCAAGGAGCAGCTGGTGGTTTTGAACTGCTGACTTTGTGGTTAGCAGCCCAACACATAGCCTACTACACCATGGTTAAGTTGGGACCCAAATCCAGGCAATCTGACAGCAGATACTTCAGTTCTCAAAGCTAAATTTTAAAACAGTAATTAAAGATGTTTTGTTGGGAATAACATCACTTCACTGCTCTTTCTCCATCTCTTCACACATTTCAGGAGACTGGTATTGACAGCTGCCTCCTTTTTCTCTATTCTGAGGCAAACCTCAACCAAAGGCATCGGGTTCCAACTCACAGCAACCCTAGAGGGCAGAACAGAACAGCTGCATAGAGGGTTGAACTGCAAACCTTTCCGTTAGCAGCCTGGCACTTTAGCCACTCTGCCACCAATCTGCCTTCTCCCACGAGGTAAAGCACACACTCAAAAGGGGACCGTCATAGCTAGGCTCCCATCTGGAGTTGGTGCCATGAATGTACACTGTCTACCCAATTAGGAAAGTATCTTATTGAAGACAAGGATTCGGGCTGGTGAGTGTTTCGGGGGTAACATCAGCACAGTGTTTGGCACACATAAACCAGCTGTCCAGCCCCTCCTTTCTTTCCTTCCACAATGGAAATACTGTTCTGAACAGCTTGGTAGAGCTCTTTGGAAGTCCCTCCTGCTGCCCGGTTCACAGAGGAGGACATGGAGGTCCACGTATTTGTGAAGCTTCCCTACAGCCACAGGTGACTTGGTGAAAGAAAATGAGTCTCCTTCATTTTCCATAGTCGTCTCTGTCTACCTTCTCCTTGTGACCTTTCAGTCAAGGCCGGAAATGGACAGCTGTATCACAAGATTCAGGAAATAGTCAGCAGATGGCTGACATACTGCCTGCTCCCCAAGGAAGCAGAAACATGCTCATTATTATATAAATTAAGTCAACATCTTTTTTTTTTAAAGAAAGAAATCACTAGCTTCAGATTTTTGTTTACTTGGTTGGCTGGATTGCAGAACCACTTATGGGCTTTCTAGCATGATGAATATTTTGAATTTATTAACAAAGCCATTGGACCGTTTTAAGCCTTGTTAAAGACAGGCATTGCTTTCTCATTCCATAGGCTTTTAGCCAAACTGGTTCCCTCTAAAGATCGGTTTTCTTTCTACTTAGGACACATTATTTTGAAGTGAGGGGTGGACATGAATTCTTAGTTAATTGATTGGTTTCATTTGAGAACGTTTAGTTAAAGATATAATGCAATTTCTAGGTCAAAGTTCTCTTTTTTCAAACTATCACTGGGACATTAACTTTACTGCTGAGCACAACAGAGCTGGCTCACTGGAGAAAGCAAATGGACTCTAACATACATATTTTAGAAATAAAACAAAGGTGAGATTAAAGACTCTTTCCAGCAAAACCTGAAACGTCATCTAAATGCTTGGATCACTTTCAAACTTAGCTGAGGAGTAGAGGAAATACTGTATAGCCAGGGGGAAATGTTTTTTAACCCTTGGACCGATTATTCACACACCACACAGGTTCTAGCCTCTGGCATCCATTTCCTGAAGTTACTTCTATTGTCATCAATACTTAACCCTGTGCCTCCAAGTCTTTTTCTCCGCCTTCTGAGGGCTGCGCCGGTTTCTCCTCCAGAAGCAACAGCTTGTCAAGGCAAAGCCATCAAGTTGGGTTCCCTTTTCATTCTCCGGTCAAATCTGAATCTACTTAATTTGAGCAGAACTCCTCTCCATTAAGCCATGGGTTAAAAATACATATCAAGCACATCCTACACCTGGCAAGTCATCAGAGAAGCTGGATGACATGAAGAATGTGGCATCGGGATTGGAGGAAGGTTTATGAACAATCTGTGGTAAGCCTTTACTGAAGACGATCCAGGATTGCAGCCTTCGGTATGGATTCTGACTCAATGTAAAGAAGACCAAGAGCCTCACCACTGGGCTAAGAGTCAACATCGTGACAAATGAAAAAAGGTTGACGCTGTCAAGGACTTGGTCTTGCTTGGGTCCACAACCCCTGCTCCTGGAAGCAGCAGTAAGGGGATAGAGTTGTATTAGGTCAGGCTGCTGTACAAGACCTCTGTGTGGCGCTGGTGGTTGTTCGTGCCATAGAGCCTGTTCCCAGAGGAACAGAAGGGACACTGCACAGTACTGTGCCCATCCCTCAGACCGGTCCCACTCCCGAGCCCATGGATGCAGCCACTGGGGCAATCCATCTAGGTCCAAAGTATGACAGTCTTGCCACTCTTGCCTCCCAGGTGCACTCTGGCCTCACTTCCTCCAAGACAGATCTGTTGGTTCTTTGGGGCGTCCTTGCTACTCTCAGCATTCTTCTCCAGCACCACGATTCAAATGCATGGATTCCGCTTTGGTCTTCCCATTCAAAAGACCTCTTCAGAGTACTGAAAAGCAAGTATGTTACTTTGAGGGCAAAGGAGGCCTGATTCAAGCCTTGGTATTTTCAGTGGTCTCATGTGTATGTGAAAGGTGGACACCGAATAAAGATCCGTGCAGCTGAATTGTGGACGGCTAAAAGGACACACTGGTCTGTATGTGAAGAAGTACAGCCAGCGTTCTCCTTAGAGGCAAGGATGACAAGACTTTGTTTTACATACTTTGGATATACTGTTAGGGGAGGTCAATCCCTGGAGAAGGACATCGCGCTTGGTAAAGTGGGAGGACAGCCCAAAAGAGGAAGGCCTCAATGAGCTGGGTGGACACAGTGGCGGCAACAATGGGCTTAAGCACGGGAACATTGTAAGGTTTGCACAAGTCCAAGCAGTGTTTCGTTGGGTTGTACATAGGGTTGCTATGAGTTGCAATCAACTCGATGGTACCTAACAACAACACCAGGCACTGTCAAGGCTCAAGGGATGGAAAGGTGCATAGAGAAGTTCTCTGGAGAACAAATTAGCAGTCAAGACAGACATGGAAACAAATGAGAATGAGTGAGACTCCATGACTGAGAATGAGAACAAGAGGCCCCTGAGAATGAGTCTCTTACTAGTCTCCAGCATCGCATCGAGACCATTTAAAAGTTCGCTTATCTCTGTACTTCAGCTTTTTCATTGTAAACGATTGGGACAATGAATAAGGACATTTATGCAAATTACTTGAAAGTACTTTCGGCACAGAAAAGCATTCAATAAATGTTGGCATCATGTTAATATCCAGTAATAGTATAATGTAGTGGTGGAAGCACTGACTACAGATTCAGAAAGACCCGAGTCAAATCTGGATTCTGTCACTTAGCAACCAGGTAACCAGGGCAATCATTATTATTCTATAATTTTATGACGGTGAGATGCAATACCAAGAAAATAATTATTATTCTGTGCTATAATTTTGCATCTATGAGATGCAATATCTCCATAATACTTGGTAAGAAACATATGAGGTGATATGGAGTGCCTGGAAATTCTAGCATCAAACAGCTGCTGGAACGGTAGCTATCATGCAAGGGGTCATGTGGGGCCAACGAGTCCTGGGTGGCACACACACTTCACATGTGACTACTAGCCAGAAGGTTAGTGGTTTGAACACATTCAGCTGTGCCTCAAAAGAACAGCCTGGTGATCTGCTTTTGAAACCTACAGTGGGCAGTTCTACTCTGCACACACGGCTCGCCATGACCTGCAATCACTCGATGACAACTGGTCTGGTTTGAACTGTGGGTGCACAAAGGAGACATTCTGCAAGTCTACCAGTGGGCTCTCCTCGGCTGAATCTGACCTCGCCCAAGATCATCACAACGTGGTCGCTGAGCAAAGCATTCAACGATTTAACATTTGAAAGCATGTTCTATGAGTTAACATTTTGACAAAAATGAACTCACTCTTGCTCTTGTCTCCATTTGTTGCCTCATGGAACTCAACTCCGAACAGTAACCAAGAGGTTATATTTGAGATCATCAACTGACTTTCTTTTTGAAAAAATACTGAATTTATTTCCTGATCTGGGGTAACATGTTTTACTTAAATTCCTTCTCCTTTCCTCACATATTTACAGGGTTTCTGACACTCTACATCTTTATGAGAGTGCCAGTTGGCTTTGAGCTGCTGATATTTTGCTTATCACCCTCATGCCTAACCCAGAGTGGCACCAGGGATTCGTAGAAAAAATATTGAATATAAAAACAACAAATTCAGAAGTGTCTTATGAAAGTCAGGTAAAGATATTATTAACAGTGTTATAGCTCTTCCACGCACAGGTTTATAACAAAATGTATGTACACATGTCTTTGCAATAAGTGGATGGCTGAAAACAAGTTCTCGCCTTGTTTTAATCTTGTTAAGATGTCTTCAAAAGAAAACGATGCTTTTTGCCCCAAGGAAATAATTTTGAGATCAGAACTAGTAGAACATTTTAAACAAAACTGCAGTGGGCATCTTCCCATCTCATAGAAGCTTTGCAACAAGTTAACAGGAGTACTGTCCTACTTAGAAGCAACAGTTTCCGGACGGATCTAGCATTTTAAAGAAGGTTCCAAAAATCAAACTCACTGCCATCGGGTAGACGCCACCAGGTTTGGTGCTAGAAGAATTTCCAGGCACTCCACGTCACCTCATCTGTGTCTTACCCAAATATGACGACGAACAGAGCAGAAGTGCCCCTGTGGGTTCCCGCAACAGTAACTCTTTACAGGAGTAGAAAGCCTCGTCTTTCTCTCATGGAGCTGCTGGTGGTTTCAAACGGCTGACCTTCTGTCTCACAGCCCAACACATAACCACGGCGTCACCAGGGCTCCTAGGAAAGCTAGAGGAGCTCAACTCTGAATTGAAAGCAGAGCAGTGAGCCCAGAACGTTATGACAACTGTCATTTGGGTTTCAAAGGGTGCAATATTGATAGATTGTCTCCAAGAGCCCTGGCCGATAAAACAAGAACTCATTGGGAAGAAGTTTTAAGAAAATTGAAGTCTTCACTGGAGAGAAGAGAGCCAACCTTAAATGCTGTTCCAAGGCAGTTTTTCCTGTTCCCGTCACCACAATGGACGTGCTCTTGGAGAGTTTTATGGGAATTCCATTGGGAAACCTTACCCCATCTACTACCCTCCCTCTACCTTCCTCTTCTTGCCCCAATCCAAATGTCATTTAAAAGGAACATGATGTGAGCCCGTCAGGGAAGTCAAAACTGTCATTTCTGATGAGGTGCAAATCAGAATGCATAATTCTTCAGAAAGTGCTAGAGAGATGGAAAAACTGACTTCAGAAGAAGTGTATCGACCTGGCTGGCCGATGCGATCAGAAACGATAGCTTCACATTTTGATCCTTTGGGTACAGAAAGGGTTCGGTGATTTCTAGGATAAAAGGGGGTTCAAAAAGTTCATGGAAAAATAGAACGGAACAAGCACGGACCTTTTCTCTATGGACTTTTTTTAACCCTCCCTTTGCGTATGTGTGTGTCTGCTGTGTGTGTGACATAAAAACAAACAAGGAAATATTGTCATTGATGGATCAGGAACAAAAAAGGACTGTAAAGGGAATACCAGCTAATTCTACAGTATGTTTGTCCCTTACAGCAGGATTGAAGAGAGATGAGTGAGTTTTTGTTCTATCGTGCTCTGTATTTATTTTATTATTTTCTCCTTAAAAAATTCCATTAGAAAAAAATTAGCACGCATAAGAATCATGTCCATGAATAATAAATTAAATAACAATGTATTTTCCTTTTCTCATACAGAGAAACTATAAGTTACTTGTTCTTCATTTCAAGCCTCGTTTTTTAAGCATCAGGCTTAATTGATTCTTTTCCTAACACACATTGTTAGAGCAAACATTAATATTGCATATATTTCATAATGTAAAATGTGCATTTTACCTTAAAGCTACTGAGCATAGTTTCAGAAATTAAGATATTTTAATCGTTTTTATGCTTTGTTCATAGGTTATACTAACACTAAGCCATATTGCTTCTGTCTTCCCTTTTTTACTAGAATTCATTATTTTATCTCCCAGTCTGTCTACCATTGTTGAGTCCCAAACAAGCATCACTGGTACTTGTCCCTTCCGAACACTCGCCTCAATCCCCTACAATCCCTTCAAAGTACATCTGCCAAAAATCAGTCTCCACAAATTACATGTCTACTGTATCATTTTGCCCATTTTGCCTAGAAACTCTCATTCCTTTGAGAACCCCTTTGAAACGAGACTAATAATGATCAGCTAGAAGTCCGTTTACATTCTAGTTTGAATGGCCATCATTTGTGGAAATCAGAAAAGGATAAAAGAATATTTCCCAACTAACAGTTGTGTGTAGTAAAGATTTAAAAAATAAGAATAAAATCAATATTGCTCCCAGGTTGCCAAATATCAGTTTAGGCAATATAACTTTGGAGCATGTGCTTGAAAATGTCTCAATTCTTAAGTTCGTGTTTGAGGCAAAAGCAGCCACATATTTATAGTCATCTAAAGTCTCACTAATGCTATGTGCACCTTGAATGTCAAATGTTTTCATGGTCTCTATCATTTTATTCTTATCTAGAAACAGATTGAAATCAAAGAGTCATTTGTTTAGTGACCATGTGAATGCATTGGAAAGATTAAAATGGAGACTGATAATACTTAAGTTTTCCACTTGCGTGCCCATTTTGATTTTAAGGAGCTATGAATTCCCCCTTTTCTGTTGCCTTTGTTTGGCATTGTTTACTTGATGCAGGTTCTGCTACAGACCAGGTTAAGGGACATGAGACTGACCATACAGCAAGCCTTTGATAAGAACATAACTCAGAACTGCCACTTACTCCACAGTCCACGCCCACCACTTCAGCATAAAAATCACTGACTTTCCTCGTCTGAAAACGAGGATTAAAATATTTGAGGAGGCGGCTAGAAAAATTAAATGAACAGAAAAAGCAAGCACACACAGATGGACAAGGAGGAATGTAATGGTGTTGGGTAGGGTCACGTGCTCATTTACTGGTCCAGGTGTAGCTCACCACTCAGAAATAGAAAGTGATGCGGCACCCTCTGGACTCTCAAGATGCTATGAAGAATACATTCATATAGGAATAAGTACATGTCTGTGCATACGTAAACACACATAAACTTATGCCTGCACATATACATATATATATACATTTATGTGCATATCACATCTATATTTATAGATGCATATAAATGCTGGCATGTGTATATGTAGGAAGGTAGGTAAAAAAGTTCAAATACCTGTTTGCAATAACAGAAAAGTGACTATACATATAGACTTCACCTGATGAAATACACAGGAATCAAGTCACTTCACCTGTGGAAAGAAATGATAGACATTCAATCTCTTCTTTACTCAGAATAAGGCACCAGGTGTGAACTGCACATCGCACCATATGCACGTCCAAGTTGAAGAAAATTTAAGCAAATCCAAAGAGCCAAAAGACAACTTTGAGTAGATCTCATCAGAATTTGAAGACCACTCAAGAATAGATTTGATGGATTGAACATAAATAGCCCAAACCAGATGAATTGTGAGATGTCATCAAAGACATCCTATATGAATAAATCAACAGGTCATCAAAAATGCCAGAAAGAAAGAAAAGACCAAAATAAATGTCAGAAGAAACTCTAAAAAACTTGGTCTTGAATGTAGAATAAACTAAAAAACCAAACTCACTGCCATCGAGTCAATGCTGACTCATTGCGATGCCCTATGGGGTTCTGAGACCATAACTGCTTACAGGAGTAGAAAGCCCAGTCTTTCTCTCTCAGAGCTGCTGGTGGTTTCGAACTGCAGACCATACAGATCCAGCCCAACTCGTAACCACTACACCCCCAGGGCTCCCCGAATGTAGACTAGCTAATGTAAAAGAAAGATCTAATGAAGTAAAATAGCTAATCAGAACATTTCAAAGGCAGCTCAAGAAGATAAAGTGAGGCATTACAGTGAAATGTGCGGCAAAGACCCAAAATTAGACATCGAAAGGGAAGGGCATGGGGGAAATATTGAAAGATACCAGAAGTAGCAAGAGAAGGTGCAAAGGATACACAGAGTCACCATACCAAAAAGAATTGGTTGGTGATGAGCCACTTCAGAAAGTAGTATATGATCAAGAACTGATAGTATTGAAGGAAGAAGTCCAAGCTGCACGGGAGGCAACGGGGAACAAACCAGGGCCCGGGAATTGATGGAACGCCAACCGAGATGGTTCAAGAAACACGACTGCTGGAGGTGCTCCCTCATCTATGTCCCAAAGGCAGAAAGATAAGTGATTGGAAGACATCCATGTGGGGCCCATTTCCAAAAACAAAAAAAAGGGACCAACCGAAGAGAGAAATTGTTGAAGACCATTATTAATGTCACCCAAGAGAAAAAGTTGGCTGAAGATCATTCAAAATTGGTTGTAGCAAGACACTGGCCACAAATTCGAGCTGGTTTCAGAAGAGACTGTGGAGTAAGGAATACCATTGCTGACAGCAGATGGACTTAGCCTGAAAGCAGAGAACTACTTAAAGAGGCTTACCTGTGTTTTATTATGATGCAAAGGCATTTGACTATGGGGATCCTAACAAATTATGGATAACAGAGTGGAAAATGGGCATTCCAGAACATTTAAGTGTGTGAATGCCGCCTGTACACAGACAGTCATTTGACCAGAATGAGGGAATACTGAATAGTTGGAATTCTGGGAAGATGCATCTTCCCACTACATTGTTCAATCTGCTTACTGAGCAAATAATTCAAGAAGCTCGATGTGATAGTTACGTTTATTGTGCCTGTCTGGCCAATGGGAACATGTGGGATTAATCAGGTCACATTTTGATTGGAGGGCAAAGAGATAAATGGCTCTGCAAAGCCCACCCCCTTCTCTCTTGCTCTCTGGTGACTGGAGCACGCTGGAGTGTGCTGCTGCTTTAGCTGGTTTTCTGCCTCAACCGGTGAGCTACACCACCTGTGGGCCAAACGAACCCATAAACTGAGGCTCCTTCAAGCCCTGCTTCACCACGCTGCTGGTGCTACACTGCTTGAGCGTCAAGCTGGTGGATCCTGCTGCCCTGCATTGCTTGTGCTTCGCTAAGCTCCTGAGCTACTGACTGTGGGTGACCTTGTTGCTTGCTGCCGGTGGGCAGGCTCTGCTTGCCTTGCCTGAGGGAGGACTCCACTGTTGGCTTACCTTGGTTCCAGCGCCCACATGAGTTGAAGGACTTCCAGTATATTAACTGTTCCACAGAAGTGAGTTGAACTGAACCCTCTGTACTGTTGTGTGGACTAATTAGCTGTTACATTCCTTCTCGCTGTAGAAACCTCTCTCTATATAAAATCTTAAGTGTCCTGGTTTTGTTTCTCTAGAGAACCCTGCCGAACACAATGGACTGTATGTCATGGCATCAGGATTCGAGGAAACCTCATCTACAATCTGTAGTATGTGGATAGATCATCTTGCATGCTCAAAGTGAAGATTCAAAGCACTTACCGATGAAGAGCAAAGCCTTTAATATGGATCAAACCTCAACATTAGGACCACATTATCCTCCCAACTGGACCACTAAAATAATATCACAATACAGAGATGAAACTGACTTTGTCCAGGATTCTACAACCAATGCCCATGGGAGCAGCAGTCAAAATACCTATTGATGTTTGCATTGGGGACACATGCTGCGAATATCTTTTTAAAATGTCAAAAAGCAAAGGTACCACCATGAAGACTTAGGTGCATCTGACCCTGGATTATGTCTGTTATCTGGGAGAACGTTCAATCTGTCAATGTCAAGGATCTTCCCATCAGAAACAAATGAGGTGGGTATGCTCTTGATCAATAACTAACAACTTCCACTTGGGAGAATGTTGCTCTTGCTCTTTCCTCTTTAAGGAGAAAGAACTTAACCTGAATAACAATTTGTCATCACTGAGGTTTTCTAACATCAATTAATCAGCACACCTAACTAGAGTAAGCCATTGTATGAAATCTAACCTAGTTACAGCAAACATGAAGATATTCTGGCTTGACGTCACTTGAGGTGTAGGTGTACAAGAAGAGCTATGAATTGTTTATAGCTGTGTTCACGTTGCAGTTCATGATGTTTTAAATAAGCCAGGCTCTCTTCACCATAAATATGGGAAGGCAGTGAGACAGAGCTTCTAAAGTTAAACTAGCATCATGAGTTCTGGTTAATTGGTATTACATTATGTTAACTATAAAGCTATACTGGAGGGTACCCCAAAATAACTGGACCCCACTCCAAACTATGTATTTAATTTTTTGTTTTAGAAAACAACCTTATCACCTTCAAAGTACTCTCCATTGCACTTAATACATCTGTCAAATCTGCAATTCCATTCTTGGAAACATTTTTCAAACTCATCTGTTTGGATAGCTGACAGCACCTCCCTCGTTTTTTCCTTCACCACTTCTACTTCATCAAATCACTGTCCTTTCACGGCCCTCTTCATTCACAAAAACAAAAAGAAGTCGCACGGAGTGAAGTCAGAAGAGTAAAGTGAATGAGGCAAGAGACAAGATGGTTGTTGCCCAAAACTGGTGCACTGAGATGGCTGTGTGAGCAGGTGCATGGTCGAGGTGACAAAACCAGTCCTCTCCCTGCCATGTATCAGGCCTATGTTGTCGCACACTGTTAGGCAATCTTTGCAGAACCTCTAAACAGAAACCTTTATTAACAGTCTGACTTGGTGGAATAAACTCCAAAGGCACTATCCCCGTCACATCAAGAAAACGAAACGAGGATCATTTTGGGAGGGGTACCCCGACGGAAAACAATGAGGTAGGCACAAGACTGCCAGTGAGGAAACATGGGCTCTAATCTTGTGTGGATGCCAACCCTCTGCTGGCCTAACCTTGCGCCAGTTCAAGTTTTCCCTTGAGGAAACAAATGAGCAAAAAAGAGGCCCTTGAGGAAATGGACTAAGTGGCTACAAGGATGGTCTCAAACGCAAGGGCAGTTGTGAGGATGGCAGAGGACAGGGCGATGCTTTGTTCTGTTGTGCCTAAGGTCACTATGGGCCGGAACTGACCCGAGGGCTCAAAAAACCAATCTTTTATTAGATCCAACTCTTCTTCTGGGATTCTCTCCTCTTGATTCCGATTTATGTTTTCTCTGACCTTCATCTCCCAAAGCAGAAGCGTTTGTGTCACGCTACATTATAAAACAACATGGTAGCTATCATCGTGCGGGTGCCAACGCATGGTGATCCGGATAACCTGAATTATAAACTCAAACGCACAGCCCTTGAGTGGATGCGAACTCATAGTGACCCTGTAAGACGGGAGGACTGCCCCTGTCCATTTCTGAGACTGTGCATAAGTGTTATAAGGGAATGGAAACTGTCATTAGATAGAAAGCCGCGTGTTCTTCCCACGGAGCTGGCTGGTAGTTGTGAACTGTCAATCTTGTGGACTGCAGCCCCAGGTATAACCACCCCTCGACCACCAGGGCTCCTCCAACTCACAGTCCAGTGGTTCTTGAAAGAACCAAAAGCCAGTTGGTGTTTCAGCTCGAAGTGAAACCACTGACTCTTCTGCTCAGGACTCTACTTCAAGCAACTCTGTCTTGACGCCCTGGGCTGAAATCCTACACGCACACTTCTCTGCAGTCGGAACAATTTCTGGCACACCCCTGTGTCCCTGTCTCTTTGCCTAGAAAGTGAAGATGGGTTGGGGTGAAGATTAAATGTGCTACTCCTCAAAAAGTAGAGAGAAGAGTATCCAATATATGGCAAGTACTCAGTAACAGTCAAACGTTATTATTATTGCTTATTATTATATCTGGATTGTCACAAGTATTATAAATGACTTCTAAATTAAGTTTTCTGATTAACTGCCTGGGTGAATTCCAAGGTTTACACAGACCGACCGCCTAGAAGAGTGATTCAAGTCTGTGGGCATACCACCCTGGATACACCTGACCTCATACACTCTCTGACGCCAACCGGGGTTTGACCTGGTTAGTACTTGGATGGGCGAAAGCTGGCTCAAGAACAGACATTTCATATTGGATTTGGAGAAAAGGCAAGTGTAAAGGAGGCCTTCTTTCTACTAAAGTGGTTACGCTGTAGGACATGTAAATTACAGGCTCTTGTTTGCTTCCTTATTAAATTTATGTCTCAAGATTTGGCTGGCTTATTATTTTTCCTTGTTTGCAGTTTTAAAGTTATTTAATATTTCATGTTAAAAAACCACTGGGGATTGCTACTACACTAAATCTGCACATTCTACAGGGAGCTCCAGAAAGTGTGAAGAGGTACCATCTAGGAGAGCCGCTCCAAGTGAGAAGTCATCACACGGCAATATGGTATTATCAATATATGTGTATAATATGTGAGTCAGCCGACGACCAGTGACATGCGGACATACAAAATGAGTTTGTGTTTTCTCATGAGATTTAAAATCTTTTGTATTCAGAAATCTCCTAGCCCCCAAATATCTAAACTCAGAGGTCATTGTCTAATACTGTTAAGCTCAAAGTCCCTAAAGAAGGGTTGAAGAAGGAAACCCAGGCAGGAACAGGCAGAGACAAACGAGGAGATGGTTAGGCTTAGACCTGCAAGTCCTGGGACAAATGGCGAATGCAACTCAGTTTCAGTGTTGGCAATAAAAATTGCCCAAAACTGGTAGTCCTGGGAGACGGTGGCAACTTCAACCATTTAAAGAAGGGCCAATCAGACATCAAGGAAGAGAGTGACCCCACGTTACCAGATTTTCCTCATGTTTAACAGGAATCTGGCAATCAGATGTTTTTGGTCATTTTTTTTACAAAATCTGACTTTTAAAACTTCGAGCAATTCGTGCCATTAAAGAGCAAACACCACACAGCCCCAAGAAAATCCACCTCTCCCGCAGGTGGGAGTCTACTAAGGGGCCTCCAGTTCACAACCTCTGCGTGAAGCTCTTTTCTTTAACAATTGCATGAGGTCCCAGATGCTGCAGAGACGGGAAGGATGCTCTGTTCCTACTGCCAATTCTCTAACGCAGACAAATGAGCCTAAACGGAATGTTCTGCTTTCCTGAAGCATGGCATGTTCAGGGGTAGACTCATTCTCATTGCTTAATGAACTAATCTAATGGACTCTTTTCTCTGTTCCTGGAAAGTGTCTACCCAAGAAAAATGCAGAGAAGTCCTATCAAACACATTTGTTATCACACTGACAAAGAGCAGGTTAGTAAGTAACAATGGGTTTTTTTGAGGATTTGCAGAATGCCAGGTGCTAGGAGTATCAGCATGATCAGACACTGTCCTTTCCTCAAAGAGCTGATGATATGCAAAGTTGACTCTACATAGGCTGTTGCTGCAAATCTAAGAAAAAGGAACCTGTTCTAAGAAATCACTCCTATCCAGTCTGCACTCCCACCACCTGGACAGTAACCTCTACCTCAAGGTCATCGCATCCTTGAAAATACCTGGAGAACGCCATCTCTCCACAGCTGATGTGGAGACAATGCTAGACTCCGCCCCTTCTCTGGGTGAATTTGAGTAGGAGGTTGAAGAGGTAGAGAGGCAGGGGAGGGCGAGACAGGACACAGGTCTAAGAGAAAGTTCTAACGAGCTGAGGGATTTATCCAACGTCTGAAGATCTGAGAAGGAACCCAGAGCAGGAGGAATGGGCTGAGCGTCAGGGATTCCCAGCACAGGCAGAGGGAGTGTCATCCCCACCGTATGCTCCGCGTTACCAGGGTAGTGGAGGAAGACTTCATGGGACAGGGAACTGACGATCCTTTCTGTTATCATCCTAACCCTAAAAAGGAATTGAGGCTGAAGCGTTCTGGACATGAGCCGACATTAAGTTGGAATGTGCTATATTACCATGCTCATATTTCCCTTCAACAAACCACTATTATCAAA
>NW_022103900.1:5787627-5788763 GCF_000313985.2 Echinops telfairi
AAATGAGGAGCTGATACCAAGGACTTAAGTAGAAAACAAATGTTTTGAGAAGGATGAGAGCAACAAATGTACAATGTGTTTGACATAGAATGGATGGATGGATGGATGGATTGTGATAAGAGTTATATGAGTCCCCAATAAAATGATTTTTTTTAAAGTTACATTTTTTAAAAAGTTACAATCTTGGAAACCCATAGGTGAAAATTCTACCCTACCCTACAGAGTCACTATGAGTCAGCATCAACTTGATGGCAGTCAGAATGAGTTTTTTAAACCCTTTAAATTTCACAACCCTTCACGGTGATGTAAGCGGTACTCCCATTAAAGAGCTGTGGGGAAAGACATGGAAAGATCAAGAAACGGCTGCCTACACATGCACATTCACACGGGGTGGAGCCCGGGTCCTTGGCATCCATAGGAAGTGTCGTCCTGACTAACCATGCCATGCCACTGCTTCCTGAGCCCTTGCAGCTAGCTCTTATGCTCAATTAATTCTCCTCTCTATCCTGTCATTCTTTGACATCATAAAGGGAAACCTTGGGGGGATTTTTTTCTTTAAATGAGTAGTAATACAAAACATTGCTTCTAAACTACCGTAGGCTCCTGGCACCATGAGCTGAATGAAAAAGCCTGGCTGACGACAGACGGGCCATGGTTACTAATTCATCATCCCAGTGTACTATGACACACGCAAGTGACCAGAATGACGACATTGAGGAGTAAGCAATGGCAAGCGCAATGTGCATATTTAAGTGCATCCATTAAGTGAATCCACACAGCTACAACTGGGATGGAAACCCTGCCCCCTGACGCTCTCAGCTCTGTAAGCGCTGAGTCTGGGTCTGGCGCACAGGTAAGCTCAGCACGAGCACGGTGTCTTCAGTCAACAGAGCCCCAGTACTTGCTGAAATAATAAATGGATGAATGATTCAATGAATAATGACAGACCCCAAACAAGATGAGTGATGTGTGTGAGACAGAGAAAGAAGCGAGGGGGTGGGGGCGGGGATACAAAACAAGGAATACCTATAGGGAAGTTTGATAAGTAATTTAAGGAGCTCAATGCAAAATTGACTATCTCAAATGTAAGCTCCCACCTGATTCACAATAAAAAGCTTTTATTTATAAATCAGTAC
>NW_022103900.1:5789796-5791653 GCF_000313985.2 Echinops telfairi
AGCACCCTTAAGCAGTGCTGGTTGGAATAATATAAAAGGGTATACTCCCTTTGGAAAATCAACTTGGTAGTTTCTTAGAAATGGAAACACGCATTGACCAGATAACCCACCAATTCCACTCCTATGTCTCACCTGTCCACGCAAAGACACATACTCCAATAATGTTCATAGTTGCATTACTTGGAATAGCCCCAAAGCAGAAACAATGGAAATGACCGTGCAATGGTGGATGGAGAAACAAAGGGAGATGGGGCTCACACAAAGGCAGTACTGACTGGGTCAAGCTACAATATGGATAAAACGCAGAAACAATATACTCCATCAAAGAAGCCAGTCATACACAGCACATACCATATTCTATTCACATGAAATGTCAAGGAGAGAGAGACAGACAGTGGGTTGCCTGGGTAAGAATGGAGAACAATGGCAAACTGGACATGAATTATCATCTTAGGGTAATGAAAATGTTTTAAAATCTGAATAGTCATGGTGTCCATTTCTATGAACTCTAAAAATCACTGAGTTGAACCTTTAGCATAGGCGGGGCTTATGGTAAAGGCTTTATTGTTGTTAGGTGCAGGTGTGTCAGTTCTGACTCACAGCCACGCTGTGCAGAACAGAATGACACACTGTCCTGTCCTGTGCATCCGCACAATTGTTGTTCGAGTCCAATGTTGGTTGCAGCCCCTGTGACAATCCATCTTCTTAAGTCTCCCTCTCTCTTGCTGAATGTCTACATTACCAAGCACGGTGGACTTTTCCCAGACACAGGACATGCCATTCCTGATGACAGGTCCAGAGTTTCCCTCAAGAAATTTGTTGAAAAACGCATTGTCTTTGATCTCTGGTTCTGCTCCATCCCTGGTAGGCCGTGATGGTTAGATCTGATGTCAACTTGAACCTGTGTGAAAGTAGGCAAGTGGGGTAGGGCAGGAGTTCAAGCTTTCAATCAGGACACAACTTAATGAGGCCCCCTTGGGGCGGGGGTGGGGGTGGCCTTGTTATAAGAAAGACACTGGGCACCTCTTACTACTCTTACTGGCCCTTCATCCTTTCCTTGCTGGAATTCTGTGTCTATCTCCAGAGCTGGCCCCACGTGGGTCACTGATGCAGGGAGTTGCCAGCACGCTACCATATTCCCATCTACCTTGGATCCATATAACTAAGCACCTATCAGCCTGTATCTTCCTGCTTCCCACACTGCTTCAGCAGCCTGCAGCTACTTGATGCTGTAGAGGGTCCCAGCTGGCTTCAGACCCATGGACTTGAGTTGGACTGGGCTGTGATGCCTCCTTGATATAAAATTACTTCTTGATATAAAGTTTTTTCGTACATCAATATAGGGGTCATCAGTTTTGCTTCTCTAGACCATGCGGTGTAACATACTGATGAAGGCCTCTTACCCTGTTTGTAGACTATTCTGTTCACTCCACAAGGGCACCAACGCTCAACAGAGTCATTCCAAATAGGTGGAGCAACTAGTGAAGAAAAAGAGCTGACTCCAAGTTACTTCTTTAAAAAAAAAAAAGGGATATAATTCACGTATCATACAATAGTTTGATTGTATTAAGAAGACCTGTGCAACCATCACCACAATTTTAGACCATCCTCTTCTTTCTTGTAGTTACTACTTTTAGCTCTCCACTAACCTCCCTTGCCATGTCTCTAGGTAATTGTTAAGTACAATTATCATGGATGTCATATACAGGAAAACATACCAAAAAAACCAAGAGGCAAATAAAAACTACAACAACAATAACCAAATAAAACAATAACAACAACCAAAAAAACCTCAGTCAAAAGGAAAACCGCAAACATTAAAAACTGGAACAAATTTAAAATGGATGTAAAGGGAGA
>NW_022103900.1:5792615-5801284 GCF_000313985.2 Echinops telfairi
GTTCTCTCTGTCTCTCGCCACCTCTCTCTCTCATTCACACACATCACTCCAATCATTAACACCACACTACACCCCCCATGGGAATGTCAAATTAAAATTTTGCAACATGTGGTTTTGAGAACATTTCAATAAACTAAATTTTTAATCAGCCAAAGTCTACAGCACAGTCTATTTATACCTCTCAAACGGAACACAGAGCCTGGTTAAGGAAAAGACTCACATTGACCAACTGCCATTAAGTTGATTCCAACTCATAGCAACCCTACAGGCCGCGACCCTCTCATGCAGTTCCTCATGTGGTGACGACCCGCAACCCTAAAATGATTTTCACTGCTACTTCATCACTGTCATTTTGCTACTGTTATGAATCGTAATGTAAATATCTGATATGTAGGATATATTAGGCGACCCCTGTGAAAGGGTTATTTGATCCTCAAAGGTTGTGAACCACTTCAGATGGTTTCTGAAACTGTAAATCTCTGTGGGAACAGTCTCATCTTTCTCCCTCAGAGCAGCTGGTGGGTTTGAACTGCCAACCCTGTGGTTAGCAGTCCAGCGCTTACCCAGCAGTGTCACCAGAGCTCTGCCCAGGGTACCTCAATTCAGAAGTATTGTAAAAATATGTGATCTGTCTTTGCTGAGACTAAGAATGACTCTCAAACATGTTTTCACATCTGTCTAACAAGCTATTTATTTATTTGGGGGATTCAAATCATATTTAATAAGAGCTCTCTGCAATTCAGCTGTATAAATAAGCTAAACATATTTGTTGTTGTACGATTGTCTCTTGGTTAATAAAATGCTTCAATTAAGACCTAGAGACAAGAGTGGGATGCAGAAGATGAGGGAACACAGCTAACTCACGGACAAAGCTGCCTGCCTGAACTTTGTTTCTGAAGTGTTCTTGGATCGTGGGTGATGGGGGCATTGTGACACTCTGCATTCTAGGTTTCTAGTGCATCCGTCTCCTACAGGCCATGCTTCTTTGGAAACTAGGCCAACACCTGTAGTTTATGCCTCTTCAGATGTATTACACCACAGAGGCATAAGTGCAACTAGGTCTCCTACTGACATCTGTGAGAGACTATGGACTTACAAAATGAGGAACTACACCAGTGACTCAGAGGACGGGTGACAAATGCGTAAATGGTAGTGTGGGGCCTTTAAGAAAGTTATTTCCAGTGGTTGGAGAAGTAGGCTTCCACTGAAGCATAGCACACCGCTAACAGTAAAATCTCATAAAATCAAACAAGATTTAACTAAATCGCTCTTGGAGTTTTAAAATATCATTCCAGAATTACTGGCCAGGAACTGACCCACCTGCGCATCAGTTTATAATCATTCCTTGAACTTATTCTCCCTAAGCCAGACAAATAGTCACTGTGGCACCGAACTGCTCTTTTGAATCCGGCACTTACCAATGGGACATGAGAAACTACCTATGTCATTCAGGGTGCTTCGGTGGGGCTAATGGAATTGGAATTGCTCAAATGTAGAGGCAAAGTTCTCTCTCCCAATCTTCAAAGTGTCTTTCTTTACAGAAGCAGCTGAGGGATAAAAAGCCAGGAATTCTGGGTTTCTGATTCATTTCCTGGGTTTCTGCTTCTTAAAGTGGGAAATGGTTATTACCAGCTCACTACACAGGAATATTTGAAAAGATTACAATAGAGGGATGAGGCCATTTACGGGCCCTTTGAACTATAAAGAGATCGATAATCTGTAATTCCTTAGACTCATATTTCATGATGATTTGGAAACTGCTCCGTACCCAAAAAAATTCCCTGGAATTTTGGCAATTTAAGAATTTTACTTTTTTTTTTTTTTTTTTAAGAATTTTACTTAAAAAATTTTTTTTGGAATGGTGAACCATTCAATACAGAAAGGCCAAGCTGGGAAGAAAATGTAGCTCAAGTCCCTAAGAATCACTACTGAGAGCAAACTTGACTTCTATTCCTGGATTAGACTTCTATTCCTGGATTCCAAACAAAAACTATGACCCTGAACTCCATTAGATCAGATTTACTCTCTGTCCTTCATGTTAAATTTATGAGAAAAATAAACTCAAGTTATTCTGTATCCATTGACCACATTTCCTGGGTAGATACTTATTACTTATTCTCTTTTGCTCCCCAGAAGAAAACAACATACATGAATGCCTAATGTGATAATCTCTGAGTCCATATATTCCTGATTTCTGGGTGCCTTAAAAATGTTATTTGACCATATGACCTCCATTTGTTAGTCTATACATGAAGGTGTATTTACTAAAGCTTCAAAGGGTTGGATTTCATTGAAGCTATTGTTTGTAGCAAGGGCCAATGTCATTTTAGCATGATAACACTTAGTATAATAGCATCATTTACAACTTAGACAGCTAGTAAAGATACTGAAGTTATAAGAAATAATACTCTGGAGGTAATTCATGCATCTTTTTATCATCACACTTAAAGATATTAGTGAAGAACGAACATATAGATCATTACGTCAAAATCCACATGATGGCAGTGAGCTAGGTATTAGTGAACTGGGATGGGCTGGTATTGACCATTTGTATCAAATAGCCACATGGTCTGCTAAGCTAGAAATAGCAAATATAGGAGGAATAGCATCACATTCGCCATCAAAACAAAATGTTTCAAGATCTATTTTGAATGGCAACATTGTCAGTGACAGCATAATATTCTTATACCTACAAGAAAGAGCAGGTAAGTGAACTATAAAGGGGCTGCAAAGGTTTGAAGAAAAGCAGAATGAAAAGATAAAGAAATTTTATGTGTAGATACTAGGTCTTTGTCTTTTACTATCATTTATTAATGAGAAGTTTCATGGTTCACTTTTAAAATGGATTTATTGACATATAATTCACCTAATCCTTACTGGTTTTGAAGTCCCCTTATAGTATTCAAATTTATGTATCTATCACTACACCTGGACCTTGTCAGATGGAATACACAAGCACCAAATAGACTACACGTGTGGAAAGACCCAATGGAGAATCTCAAATAGAGAATCTCACTCAGATCAAAGCCAGGGGTTGCTTGTGAACTAGACCATCAATTGCTCATACACAAACTCAAGTTGTAACTGAAGAAAATCTAAACGCTTACATGAGATACAGAGTACAACCTTCAACATCTCCTGCCTGAATTGAGAGGCCATCTCAGGACTAGATTTGAGGACTTGAACCTTAAGTGACCCAGACCTGGTGAGTTATGGGATGATATCAATGACATCATACACAATGATGTCATACACAAAGAAAGCAAAAGGCCATTAGAACGAGAGGGAAGGAAGAAAAGACCAAGACAGATGTCTGAAGAGCCTATGCAACTTGTACTTGCTAAAATGAAAGGAAGAAATGAGGAACTAATAGAGTCGAACATAAGCTTTCAAAGGGCGGTTTCAACGTCTTATAATAAATGGCACGAAGACCTGGAGAAGCCAAGTCTTTAGAAAAGCAAAACGGAAGAACGAGTTTGGTACTTCTCGAGCTGAAAGGGAGAAGAGAAACCTCAAAACCGGAGTTGTAATATTGAAGGGATTTATAGACAAAATACTGAACGATGCAAGAAGCATCAAATAAAGGTGCAAGCCACAGAGTTAGTATACCAGCAAGAAATAGTAAATGCTTCACCAGGTCAGGTTCTAGCATATAGCTAAGAGCTAACAGAACTGAGAAAGGCTTCCAAGCTGCACCAAAGGCATTGGTGATACACACGGCTCCAGGAACTCACTGAATCATGTCCATTGAAACCTTTCAACAAACAAAACAGCACTGTGAGCACTCACTTAGGTACATGATAACATTTGGAAGACAGCTATCATAGGAATGTCCATTACAAAGAAAGATGACCCAACCAAAGGTGACAATTATCAAACAATATCACACAGTTCAAATGCTGCTGACGAGAACTCAAAACCAATGTCATTCTGAAGACCACAGAGGGCATGACCCCAGGCATGGTATTTCCAAAATCCTCAAAGCTGGGCAAGGAACATGGAAGACCAAAGAGGAGTGGACGCCTTGAACCCAGTGTTGGTGAAGAACACTGACTAGAACACAGACTGCCAAAATAGTGAGCAAATCCTAGACGGATAGCTGAGTGGTCCTGAGAACTGCGACGGTGGGATTTCATGTCATGTACTTGGGTCATGTTTTCAGGAGGGGCCAGACCCTGAAGTTGGTAAAGCAGAGGGTCAATGAACAATTAGACCCTCGATGAGATGGAGTGACAGGGAGGCGGCAACAAGGGTCTCAACCACAGCAGCGACGGACGGATGGGATGGCCAAGGACTGAGCAGTGTCTCTTTCTGCTGCAAGGTCCGCATGAGTCAACACTGACCTGACAGCACTGAGCAATAGCAAGAACCGCCGGCTTTGAAGGAGACCCAGTGACACACTGGTTAAAGTGCTTGGCTTATGGCAAAAGTTCTGAACGCTCAACCCACTAGCCACTCCATGGCAGCACGATTGGGCCGAGTGCTTTCGTGAAGATTCACAGCCCCGGAAACCTGATGAACTCATGCCCCTTGGTTCTATAGCATCACTATGAGTCAGAATCAATTCCAGGGCAGCAGGGATTTTTTTTAACTTAATTTTCACTAAAATGTTTTATAGTACATCATTTCACATGAAAGATTGTGAGAAGCGAGCCCCTTATTCTTTTTAAATGAGACAAAAAGAAATAAGCCAATGTTTACATTGTCCATCTCTCACCCGTGTTATGTGTCCAGGACTTTCTTTAGTGTCATTATTACAATTAAGATATATGTGTGACATACAGAATGCTATCTAAATCAACTTCACTGGCCTGGCATTTCATTTACTGTATAAATGATTTTGTGGTTTAGAACAGTAGCAAATCTTACTTCAACTGTGCTCCCCTTTCCAAAATTAAGATTAAAATATACTCCTTATGTATTTTCAAGTTCTTACCTGCATGGAAAAATAAAACCTGCAAATCAAAAACTTTAGAAGTACTAAAACAATACTTATTTGGGGCTTACCTGCCAGGTTTCAATTTATTCATCTCTAAAGTGAGCTTTATTTTGCAAGGAAGAAACAAACAAATGACCACACACACAAAGAAACCACATTTTATAGATAAGTAAATTGACACTTGTTGGCGACATATAGATAAGTAAATTGACACTTGTTGGCGACACACCAAATAAGGTCTTACCTTGGTACCCCGAAAGAGCCTTGGTGGTACGGGGGGTAAGTTTTAAGATGCTAACCATAAGCAAGGTGATTCTAAAGCATCATTTAATGGGAGAAAGACATCTGCTTCCATCAAGATTCATAGAAGCCCTAAGGGGAGGTTCTGTTCATCCTATGAGATCACTGTGAGTCAGAATCAACTAGATGGCCGTGAGCATGGACACTCAAACTCAAAAGTTGCTACATGCAAGGCTCATACATTGCTGTTGAGATTGTACACTGATATGGAAATCCCTATGGTGTTTCCTTAAACAAAGGCAAAGTACAAATACCTGGTAATCTTGTAATCTCTTTACTTGATGTATACCTGTAATCTCTTTACTTGATGTATACCTGTAATCTCTTTACCTGAGGTAAAAAAATAAATAACAAAACACAAACAGACATATGCACACCTATGTTTATTGCAGCAAATTCTATAATAGCAAAAGATGGAAACAATAAAAACCTCTAGCTTTAGAGGAATGGCTAAACAAACTGGTACATTCATACACAGAAATACTATGTCTCTTGAAAACACAATGATGAATCTGTCAAACACTTGAAGGCATGGACAAAACTGAGGAACATTATGCTTAGTAAAGTTAGTCCATCTCAAAAAGGTAAATATTTGATGACACCATTATTATAAAGGAAACTTTTAAAAATGATTTTCACATCAAAGAAGATGACTTTTTAAGGACATGGAGGAGGAGGAGGATGCCAAGGTAGGGTGTTGGGAAGAAAGAAGGGGCAGGAAGCTACAGCGGGAGGGAGGGCAGGAAAAAGGAACCCATAAAAGCCTTATGCCCAACAGGACCGAACGCTGCCTGGCCCTGCTCCATCCTCACAACTGTTCCCGTGTCTGAAGCCCACTGTTGCACCACAGTGTCAATCCATCTCTTTGAGGGCCTTCCTCTTCTTCGGTACCCCTCTACCCTACCTACAGTGAGGTCCTTCTCCAGGGACTGGTCCTCCTGACATGTCCAAAGTAGGTAAGACAAAGCCTGGCCATCTTTCCTCTAAGGAGCACTCTGCCTGTGTCTCTTCCAAGACAGATTTGTTTGTCCTTTCAGAAATGCACGGTACTTTCCCTGTGCTTCTCCAGCACCAAAATTCAAATGCATCAATAGCAGCAGCTAAAACCAGGACAGGGGCTAACTGTGGAATAGACCATCAATATGTAAGTTCAACATAATGCTGAAGAAAATTAAAACAAGTCCATGAGATTCAAAATATGACCAAAACCACATGAATCTTGAGAGCATCTCAAGAAGCAATTTGATGCACTGAACACTAATGCCAGAAGACCCGATGAGCTGTGGGAGGACATAAAAAAACATCATTCACGAAGAAAGCAAAAGGTCATTAAAAAGACCGGAAAGAAAGATCGAGGTGGATGTCAGAAGAGACTCTGAAACTTGCTCTTAATCATAGAGAGGCTAAGGCAAATGAAAGAAATGATGAAGTACAAGAGCTGAAGAGAACATTTCAAAGGGCAGCTTGAGAAGACAAAGCCAAACATAATTAAATGTGCAAAGACCTGGAATTAGAAAAGCCATAAAGGAAGCACACTGTGTCAGTCTGGGTCGACCAGAGAAACAAGTCCATGGACACACATAAGTGTTTAAGAAAGAGATTTATACACAGTAGCAACTGAACATTGAGAAAACATCCCAGCCCAGTCCAGATCAAGTCCATAAATCTGATATTAGCCCATATTTCCGATATTAGACCATAAAGTCCTCTTCAGACTCACGAAACACATGCAATGACGCTGAATGCAGAAGATTGCAGGCCAGTGGTAAAAAGTCTTTGGATCCAGTGTCATTGGAAACATCTCAGCGCTGGCAGGGGTCTCTCTGTGGCTTCTCCAGCTTCCAAGGTCTGGATGCATTCATGTGGCTTGTCTTCAGCAATGTCTCCCAGGGAGTAGCAGAGAGAGAGAGATGTCTTCCACCTCCAAGGAGGAAGTACCAGATTTCCCAGAATTCTCAGAAGGCCATGCTCACACAGAAGTCTTATTGGCTATCTCCAGATTGACAGCCTAGACTCCACCCCTACACTCTTAATCCTTAAATTGACACCAGATTAGGTGACTACCACAAACACGCTCAGCAGATCTTAAACGGAAAGAACCCAAGAAAATAGTCAAGCCTTGAGTTGCAATCTTGAAAGATTCTATGGTCAATATATTGAATGATGCAGCAGCATCAAAAGAATACACATAATCACTGGGCCCAAAAGAACTAGTCCACAGTGCACCATTTCAGGAGGTAGCATATAGGGAAGGCACAATGCTGCTGAAGGAAGAAGTTCAAGCTGCACTGAAGGCACTGGCCAAGAACAAGGCTTCAGGAATTGATGGAACACCATAAACACTTGTGTATGTGTGTGCAAGGGTGTGTGTGTGTGTTAATTGGATACAGTTACTGATTTGATGACATGGGCTGTGTAACTACGTCATTTTGTGTGTGTGTGTGTGTATTATAGTCCATAAACAAAAAGGAATATATATATACATATATATATGCTAAATTAAAAAAGAGAGCGGAAGGACACAACCTTAAAAACCCTCTAGAGGTTGGACCAAACCAAGGAAGTATATGTTGGTCCAACACAAAAATGGGTAAAGGGTGTGGGGGTGGTGGTGGTGAATGTGAAATGATGATGGAGGGAGCAGGGCACTAACCCACCCGGGGGAAGAGTGCTGATCTTGTCTCCACAGAATAGGGAGTGGGCATGCAGACCCTACCACGGTCCACCAAGCCATGACGACAGTGCGGCCACATAGAATACATGAAAAGAGAGAGCTACAGGGCTGGCCCCAACCAGAGCCAAACTGACTCCCTCCCTGGAAGTGGGTGTGGCGGTTAGCGGCATGAACCTACTACAGGTTGGGGAGAAGGGACAGCATGCCACACCCACACAGAAGCAGACCAGATGAGAGGAAAAGAAAGAGAGAGCCAGACTGGACCCCATGCTAGCACACAGGGCCAGGAGGATGATGTCCATGCAGGGAGCTAATGGCACACAGAGGGGACTGGGCGGCCAACAACAGCTCGTGTCACATTGTCTCCTTACTGGAGCAGATGGTGACAGAAGACATTTTTGGGGTCACATGGTGGGGAGGTAGTGGGGTATGAACCACCCAAACCCCCCAACCCCACCCCCGCTAGTGGAGAGAACCAAGGGAGCATACCAGACCAGCAAGTGAGCAAAGCAAAGCTATGAAGCCTCTGAGGAGCCCCCCAAAAGGGACTCCAGGCCGGGAGGTGCAGCTCCTGGATAGTCATGAGGGCCAGAGAACAGACCCAGGATATTTGTATATTGCTTCTCTTTTTCTTTTCTTTGATCCCTTTTATTTTTCTTCTTGTTTCTTCTCCTTTTCTTTATATCTATCTATCTATCTATCTATCTATCTATCTATCTATCTATCTATCTATCTATCTACCTACCTACCTACCTA
>NW_022103900.1:5801437-5826158 GCF_000313985.2 Echinops telfairi
CAGGCAGCACCATGGACAGGGGAACAACTAGGGTGTTGGAGTCAATAACAAGGAAGCGATAGGAATCCAGGTGGGGGTGGGGTGTGTCAGAGCAACAGCAAACTAGCTAAGAGGAGGTGCCAAGAGGCATAAATAAGGGGTAAGTGACAGTGGGGCAGGAGGAAGGTAAAAGGAAACAGAGGAAGAACCAAGGAAGCAAAGCAATGGATAGAGTGTAAGCATAGCGGTGTACATATGTAAGTACATTAATCCACAAAAGTAGAGGTATTGGTCCATGTACATATATTTATACAGCAATAAACTGAAGTAGGGTATGGACTTCGGGCCTCTGCTCATACCCTCCCTCAATACAAAAACACTTTGTTTGAACAAATCGGCAATCTGACATGTTCACCCCCACCCGACACAATTACTGAAGACAAAATGGGTGCATAAGCAAATGTGGTGAAGAAGGCAGATGGTGCCCAGCTATTAAAAGATATAGTGTCTAGGGTCTTAAAGGCTTGAAGATAAACAAGTCACCATTCAGCAGAGCAGCACAAGTCCACAAGGAAGAAGCACACTGCCAGGGTGATCATGAGGAGTCATAGGGACCGGGTAAAAGGCATCAGCGGACCAAAAACATATTTTTGAGAATGGGGCGTGGGAGTGGGCAGGTGGAGCCAAGATCCAAAGCCCATCTGTAGACAATGGAATAATCTCCCCACAGAGGGGCCACAGGGAAGTGATGAGTCAACCAGGCACAGTAAAGCATCCATGAAACACATTATATTCCTCTGGTTCCTTGAGGCTTCCTCACCCCCCCACTATCATGACCCCAGTGTGGCTTCTCAGTTCAGACTAGACCAGAGCATGAACATAGGTATAAATAAGAGATGGGAGCTCACAACACACAGATTCCAGGAATGGGAGTGGGAATAGTGATACCAGAAGGGCAGGGAGAAGAGAGGAAGAGTAAGGGAGAGAAGGGGAACTGATCACAATGATCGACACATAACCACACACCCCTCTCCAGTGGGAAGAACAACAGAAACCATGGGAGAAGGGAGACAGAGGTTGGTGTGAGACATGAAATTAATAACAATGTACAATCTATCAAGGGGTTATTGGGTGGGGGGAGGAGAGGAACTGATACCAAGGGCTCAATAGAAAGTAAATGTCTAGAAAAGAATGAAGGCAACATATGTGCAAATTTGCCTGATGCAAGCCATGTATGGATTGTGACATGAGTTGTAAGAGTTCAAAAAATCAAATTAAATTAAAAAAATTAAAGTCTGACTGGTTTGAAAATGAAGTGCCATTAGAGTTAATGAGGAACACATGGTAATTGAATGAAGATTATCTACTTGTCTGGGTAGACTTCTCTCCCTCCATTCATTCCCTTTCCCACACACTGCTTCAAAGAGTGACAACGGGAGAGGGCAAGTGCTACCTGTATATCTACTGAGGAGACTTAAAGCAGTGGTTCTCAACCTTCCTAATGCTGCGACCCTTTAATACAGTTCTTCATGTTGTGGTGACCCCCAACCATAAAATCATTTTCGTTGCCACTTCATAACTGTAATTTTGCTACTGTTATGAATTGGGCGACCCTTGTGAAAGGGTCTTTCAACCCCCAAAGGGGTCGCGACCCACAGGCTGAGAACCGCTGGCTTAGCAGTTCAAGTTCACTGCAGTCATGATGAGTGTGGCTATCTTGAGTTTGGTAACTTAAATGTCGTGGAGCACTGAGCATGTTTAGATGAGGTACCAATGTGGATTCTGATTTAGTATTGCTGGGATGCAAATGCAAATTCCTACGGGTTGAAGTGGAATGGATCTGTTCAAAACCCTGGTCTTAACATTGTGTCTGGTTCCTAATCAGCTTTCAAGGGACATTTATTGAATAAATGATTGGCTGAAAAGACAAAAAAAACCCTCTGGATTCATTACCTATCAGATATAAACATTGGTGGCTATAAAAGGAGGAAGAGTAAAACGGAAACAGACTTGGATTCTTTTGTGACATAAAAAACAAACAAAAGCAACGTTCTAGTATGCTGGAAGATTTTCCATCAGTATTTTAAAGATCGGTGAATATAACCACCACTCACATTTATGCACCAAACTCTAAAGCCAAAGAGGAGAACTTGAAGATTTCTACCAACCTCTGCAGCCTGAAATTAATCGAGCATATAGTCAAAATGCATTGACGATAACTAGTGACAAGACTGCAAAAGTTGGAAATAAAGGAAAAGGACCAGCAGTGGAAACATAAAGTCTTGGTGATAAAAATGATGCAGGAAATCAGGTAACATAATTTCCTAAGGTCAATGCTAATTTTCATTGCAAATACCTTTTTACAACCTCACCAGAGGAATCCACAGGAATGAAATAATCGGCATCTGCGGAAAGCGATGATGGAGAAGGGCAGTCTTTTTAGTCACATCAAGGCCAGGGACTGACTACAGAAGAGATGCTCTCTTGCTCATATGCAAGTTCAAGCGGAAGCTGAAGAATGTTTTTTAAAGGTGCACTTGACCCAAGCCATGGCATTTTCGATTGCCCTGCATGCATATAAAAGCTGGACAATGAATAAAGAAGACCAAAGAGGAACCAAGGCCTTTGAATTACAATGTTGGTGAAAAACACTGAATATATTATGGACTGCCATAAGAATGAAGAAACTCGTTTGGGAGAGGATAGATTCGAGGATAGTAAAGCCCATCTCATGCACCTTGAAAGACAATACACTTGGTAGCGCAGAGGGTCAGCGAAGAAGAGGACTCTTAATGAGACTGATTGACAAAGTATTCAAGCCACATGTTTTTTGGGGGTTTCTATGAGTCAGAATGAACAAATAATCAGAGAAGCTGGATTATTCTAAGAAGAATGTGACATAAGGATTGGAGGAAGGCTTATTAACAATCTGTGATATGCAGATGACACAACCTTGCTTGCTGAAAGTCAGGAGGACTTGAAGCACTGGCTGACGAAGATCAAGGACTGCATCCTTCAGTGGGGATTACAACTCAAGGTTAGGAAGACCAAAATCCTTACAACTGGACCAGTAGATAACATCATGGTAAGTGGAGAAAAGATTGAACTTGTCAAAAGATTTTGCCCTGCTTGGATCCTCAGGCATTGCTCATGGAAGCAGCAATCAAGAGATCAAACACAAATTGCATTGGGTAAATCTGCTGCACAAGACCTCTTAAAAAGGTTGAAAAGCAAGAATCTTACTTTGAGAATTAAGGTGAGCCTGACCCAAGCCATGGCCCTGTCAATCACCTCATCTACATATAAAGTTGGACACTGAATAATGAAGATTGATGAAGAATCCATGCATTTGAATTGCGGTGCTGGAGAAGAATATTGAAAACACAACGGACTGTCCAAAGGACAAACAAATCTGTCTTGGAATCCATACAGCCAGAATGCTCCTTAGAGGCAAGGATGATGAGACTTCCTCTCATATACTCTGGACATGTGGTCAGGAGAACCCAGTCCCTGGAGAAGGACCTCATGCTTAACAGGGTGGAGGGACAATGAGAAAGAGGTAGACCTGAAGTAGATGGATCGACACAGTGACGGCAGCAATGGACTCAAACTTAAGAACAATTGTCAGGCTGGCACAGGACTAGACTACCTTTCGTTCTGCTGTACAGAGGGCCACCATAGGTCAGAACCTGGGGGATCCAGAAAGGTTTTTCCCCAGGTTATCACCTGCTTGCTAGCTCATTGTGTAGCCAGCCGCTTGGAGGTATTCTCCCTGGGGGCATTAGCCATCCAGTCCTTTCAGACTATTGTCTGCCCTACCACTGGTGGGGCCCACATCCTGATGATAAGGATAGTGACTGTCTCCCTCAAAGAGAGCCCGGAGAAAAGGTCAAACCCACTCAAGGAAGGCCAACGTTAGGCTGCCATCTTGAATCTAGGATCCGCCCATCTTGTCACATGTGTGCCCCTAGTCCCTCCCCTTCCTATTACATGTGCACCCCTAGCTCATCCCCTTCCTGTGATGCATATGCCTATGATACAACCCCTTCCTGTGATGTATGCGGCTACCTGTAATCAGGGGGGCTTGCACACCCCTAAGTATATATAAGTCTTGGTTAGAAATATACCCTCTCCTCCCCCAGGATTTTGTGCAGAACTGGCTGCTGAGATCATGGCCGTCCCAGAAGTGAGCATGCTACCATAAACTGTGTCTGACTCCTTTATTTTATCTTCTCTCCTACCTCTCCTATTCTCTACCACTTCACTATAATCTCTATATATTATTGCCATACAATTGCGCCTACGCCCCCTCAGAAACCCTTTCTTTGTGTCAGCATCTGGCAACCCCATAAACTGAGGTCGCTGGCCCAAATGCACACAAGAGCTAAAAGAATCTCAAAAACTCTGAGCTCACAAAGCCCATTGTCTTTAGAAAGCACAGGTAAAGAACACCCAGCAAATGAGCAGGCAATACTGTTGATAAGTATAAATGAGTGTCAATTTAAATCAAGCTAACACTCAGGAAAGAAACAGCAGTGATATATTGTGTCACAATTGTACCAGGTTTCCCAGATTCTACCCTGACCTTGTAGCATACCGGGCAAACCGTTTTATGAAATGCAAGGTATTTAGAGAAGCCACCTGTTAGGTCATCTGACAGTGGATATTTTTATCCACCTCTGTGAAAGGAGATGGGTGTAGTCAATCCATCTGTTGAATGATCAGGCGTAGGCTGAAGTGTAAGGGGTAATGGATGGCTTGTGAATGTGAGAAACCGATAAAGGAGCCATGAATTCCACAGCACTAATTCTTCTTTTAAGGAGTTCTTCTAGCACAGCGGTTAAGCGCTCAACAGCTAACAAAAATAGTGTCGGTAGTTCAAATCCACCAGCTGCTCCAAAGGAGAAAGACAGGGTAGTCTGTTTGTGTAAGATGACAGCTTTGGAAACCCTATGGGGCAGTTCTACACCACACAGGGTTGCTAAGAGTCGAAATTGACTTGTCAGCACCTGACAACCACAATCGTGCATCTGCTCTGGAGTGAGCACTTACCTATGAAGTCTGTCTGGGCGCGATGTTTTTAGACACATTGAAAGATATGTTGTAGCACATTGGCAAACAGGGAGGGAGCTTCACTTGGACAAATGCCTTAGAGAAGTAGGAACCTGACCTTGGCTACTGTTTCTATGCAAGCCTTACAAAGGCAGCTAAGTTTAATTCAATGGCAAGATGGGTATGTGCAGGGCACTACATTAGGTAACAAGAAAACGGAAAAGATGTCTTTATGTCCAGAACTTTCAGTCAAACGATGCTGTGTAGATGCCGTCGAGTCAGTTGCCACTCTAGTGACCCTGTGCAGAACAGAAGGAAACCCTGCCCAGGCCTGCCCGTCCTCCCAATCGTTCCCATGCTAGAGTCCACTGTTGCAGTCACCGCATCGGGCCATCTCGTTGGGGGCCTTCCCCGTTATCACTGCCCCTCACTCGGCCAAGCATAATGTCCTTCTCCACGGCCTGGTCTCTTCTGACAACTTGTTCAAAGTATGCACGACCACGTCTCACCGCCCTGGCTTTTCTAAGGAGCACGCTGGCAGTACTACTTCCAAGGCAATCTGCTTGTCCTCTTGGAAGTGCATGGTACTTTCAACATTCTTCTCCTGCACCACAATCCAACCGCATGGATTCTTCTTCCGTCTTCCTTATTCAGTGCCCAACTTTCACTTGCATGGCGAGGCCATTGAAAATGCCATGGCTTTAGTCAAGCCCCTCTTGGTTCCCAAAGTATCATCCTAGCTTTTCAATATTCTAAAGAGGTCTTGTGCAGCAGATTTACCCAGGGGTATTTGTCTTTTGATCTCGACTGCTGTTTCGATGAGCATTGATTGTGGATTCCAGCAAGACAAAATCCTTGACAACTTCAACATTTCTCCATCTATCACCTACTGGTCCAACTTGTGAGGACTTCGGCTTCTTGACATTACGTTGGAATCCACACTGAAGGCCATGGTCCTTGATCTTCATCAGCCAGTGCTTCAATTCCTCCTCACTGTCAGCCATCAGGGTTTTGTGTCACCTGCATATCACAGGTGGCTAATACGCCTTCTGACCCTGATGCCATTCGTCTTCGTATCAGCCCGTTTCTCTGATGACTGGTTCAGTAAAGCAACGGAATTCGTAGAGTAAGAGGAGACAACCCTGAAACACACCTTTCTTGATCTTAAACTACACGGTATTCCCAGTCAAGAAATGGGATGGGATAAATACATTCACCTAAAAACTACAATTCACATTCACTGTGACTCCATGTGTGCTAAGCAGACCAGTTCTGTAGACAGAAACCTGTCTTCCCAGGTGCCTCTGGATGGGTGTACACCGACAACCTTTCTATTAGTAGTCAAACATCCGTCTGTACTACATAAGGATTCTCGACGGCGTAATCATTCGTCTATACAAATTCCCTGTAATTCTAGTAAATCCCAGTCTTTCCTCTTTGTGTCTATTATTTTTAAAGCTGCAAAATTGTCATGACTGTAGAACAAGAAAATAATCAGTTCTGCCTGTAAATGTCGGAGAAGGAAAAACCACCACCTCTTTAGTTCACTACGACCCACTTGAAACCCTGAAAAGGGTGCTGCCATCTCTTCAAGTTCTTCCACAGTTTCTCGTTAACGGACCGCTGTCTCAAGCACTGTTTTCTTTTTTTAGCAAAGCACTGGTCTTTGAATGATGTCTCTCAAATCTGAAAACACCTCAATCTACGCTAGATTGAAATGCTTAATGAGGACGGCTGATAGAATCAGCTATTTTAAGAAAGGAAAAAAACGTAGTAAGTCTTAGTCATTGTGTCTGGCATTGTAATTTGGCAATTCTCAGTATTATATATCATTGTTAATATCACTTAGATTGTAAACATTATAAAATATTGCCTACCAGACCCTGGTGATCAATAAGGTTTTCATTGGCTGACATTCAGAAGTAGATAGATAGGCCTTCCTTCGGATTATCTGGGTTTGGAAGTTAGTCCGTGTATCCTAGCTTCATCCATTTATATCAAAACGCAAAGCACCAAGCACACTGTCCTTCAGTCCATGTTGATTCTAACAATCCTATGATTGCTAACGTACAAACTGCAACTGCCCCATCAGGTTTCTAAGGCTCTAAGTCTTTGCAGAAACAGACGGCCAAGCACATCATTCTCCTGTGGAGTGGCTGGTAGGCTCTCACAACAGCCCTTCCTGTCAGCTGCTGAGTGCTTTAATTACTGTGCTACCTGGGCTCCTCACAGGCCTTTATAGCCTCTGGAAATGGGAAGATAGAAGCTAAGACCCTAGTAGTGTGAAAGTGAGCAGCGATTAGACAGAATGTTAAATGCTATGTTCACCTACTAGAGCTCCAGAAATAGTAACACCAGGAACAGAGCACTTTATTTTAAAGGGATCAGGTACAATATTCACCACACACGCTAGGATGAGTGGATTCCCACACTCAAATTGTCTAGTAAAGCGAGAGAGAAAGTTGCCATTAACTCCAAATAACGTCTATCCATGGACAAACCAAAACATGAGGCCCTGAACGCACAGCTCAATGGATCAAGGCAAGAAATTAAGTCACTGGATTGACCTGTGTGGGTTCCTCTCAGCCTCACCTTTTATTGTCCCCACCGTGGTCTGCCATGGCCGGTCCTCCACACGGACCAGAGGGAGGTGTTCTGAGGAGGGATAGGAAGCCTGGTAAAACGACCCCAAGGACTTAGAGCTGACATGTCCACGTGTGACAAGAGGCAGGCGCTGCCGTGCCAGAATGGTGGATTTGGTGGTTGCTGTACTTCGATCTGTAAAGCCTTAGGATGCGTCATGAAGGGTAACCCAGGACTGCCATGTATTGCTATTGTATCTAACTTTTTTAAAGCCTTACATTCTGTATTTCCATTGTGTGTCACCATTGTTATTCATTATCAATTTCATTATATTATTATTATCCACTTATGAGCCAGGGAAAACCTGTGAGGTGGGCAGGTATGGTCAGAAATTTGTCCAGGTTTCCTGAGGGGGAGGGTGGAGACGCTTCAACAGCACAGAGTGACTAGATTTGCTATGACAATATGCTCTCTTTGCTTTCTTATGACATGCATTAGTCTGGTTGGCAAGGTTCTCTCTTTGTGAATGGATGTTACTGAACATTTTGCCCTATCACCAACCCACGTTATTCCTATAAATATTGTCCAATCACTTACCTACTTAATCTGTACAAGTCAACAATTCCTGTATTATAGACTGAAAAGCCATCTTAAACTTGTATAATTTCCTTTTCTCAACAATGTTTTTAATTCTTTGCCCTGGCTAAATCATTGACACAATCCATAGAATTGCCTTATGCCCCAGGGGGCTGATTTAAATGTTCTCTGTCATAAATGATAATGATGTTTCTAACACGAATTAGGGACATATCCAAAACATAGGTATATGAATGGATTTTTGGCCTCGCACCTAATTCTAGCTCCAATCTAAATTCTTAAAACAGAGTCCTACTTGATGCTTACCCTCATGAAGAGATGACTGAAGGTAGAGTGCTATAGCAAAGTGCGGTGAGGAAACCAGAGAGTACCTAACTATTAGGAAGAACTGCCTATCAGTCTTAAAGACTTGTGCTCAAACAACAGCCAGCTGAGTGAGGCATCACCTAAAGTCTACATAGAAGAAGCACACACAAGCCTGCGTGATCCCAGGTCTATAAACATAGGCTTCAATTCCGAATTTCTGGTTTGCAGAAGGCTATGGTTAACAGTGAAAGCCCAAAAGTCATTTGTCTAATCCCCATGAGGAACAAGCCTCTGGTGAATCCCCTCTGACCATAGATAGTACAGGGATGCGAATGGTCTTGCTATCAGACAGGGAACATGGGAGAGTCCACTTTAGTAGATGTAGTTGGGTTAAAATATAACACCTTATCATTTGTTCTCCCACTTTTTTAGGGGGGGCTCACTTTAAAGTTGTTTCAGTTTTAATATTTTCTGCTTTCTTTTCAATTGAGGTTTTTCCCTGTTTTGTTTTGTAGGTGTTGTTGATTTTTCATTTACTTCTTGTTTGTGTTTTGTATGACTTTCTGTATATGAAATATAAGACATATAAATCTATAGAGCCACTAACTGGATTGGTACTTACTAAGAGGCATGGCAAGGAAGGCTGGGGGGAATATAGGGAGTTAATAACAATGAATGAGAAGAAAATGTTCCAAAATTGATTGTGCTGATGACTGCACAACTCTTCTAAACATGATTGAGTAGTTAAGTTGTGTGATAAGTAAATTATATGCCAATAAAACTCTTCAAAAATAATACAAAATCACATTGGAAGGGAAAAAACAAAACTGCCCCAACGTCCAAACTCCACACCTCATAACGAAGTTGCCGTTGTCTTCAGGTCCCGTTTTGGAAGACCCTGCGGTCAGCAACCAACTGAAAGACCTCCATGAAACTCCCACCCGAATGCAATCCGTTTACAGGACGCCCGGTGCCTGCCCTGGGTGGGTCTGGGACAAAATCCCAGGGCAGTGGCCGGACGTGGGTCCTAGAGCCCGGCAGCTCTCTGAGTCATCGTCCGACAAGCTTGCTGTTTGAGCACGTTTCCTTCACCGCTGGGAAGAAGTAAGAATCCCCGTTAACTCTACTTACATCGAGCAATAAAATCTCCCCAAATGAAAGGGGGGGGGGGTGCCGGGGAAGCATGAGATTCTTCTATTTCCTGCAGACATTTTAAATCACGAAGTAAATAGCAACAGAACCACTTGGCCCACCGTCAGGCAGTACGCATGCAAGTTCAACAGTGAGACCAGCTGCTACCACGTCAGCTTGAACTACTGGTGATCAATCTGCCTAGACACAGACTGATCATAGTACAGGAGAGTTTCTCTTCACTTAAAAAACATACCTTAGCAATTTTTAATTAGTCACACAAATAAGTTCCTTAAAACTGATATTAAAACTAATTCTTTATGAGAAGATACAAAATCGGGGGTATAAAGAGGAATATGAATAAATGCAATTATGACATTTATACGTTTTTCTTTCGTTTGTTGAATTTTATCATTTCTAAGTTGCCCCAACATTTCACCTAAGACTCTCAGACTCTCAACTGGAAACCACATGGCACAAAGTGCAGGCTAAGTAATAATTTTTCTCTTCCGAACACATTTCCCCCAATGTATCATCCAGCAGCCAGGAGTTGTGATCCGAATGACGTTCAAGCACTGCGGGCAAACACATCTGTTCCTTGTCCCCTCAAGGAATCAAGCAGCTTCTGGACCTGGTACGGTTTCCTCAAAGTAACCCTGATATGGCTGAAGCATGGCGTTCACAGGAATCAAACCCGAGGTCCTCCTGCGGGGCATCACGACTCTTGGCAGGCACCAGTCTCCCCAAGCCCCTCCCCTGAGGTTTGGAGCAGTGTCAGTGAGATATTTGCTCAACAAGGCAGTGCTTCTCCAAAAAAAAAAATTGAAACCCCTCACTGCTATTGCGTTCTACCCTATAGGATAGAGTAGAACTGCCCTTGGGAGTGTCCCAGGCTGTTAACTCTTCACAGGGAGTAGAAAGCTCTGTCTCGCCTGTGGAGTGGCTGGTGATTTCGAACAGCTGACCTTGCAGGTAGCAGCTGACCGTGTAATCACGACACCACCAGGACTCCCTTAAAAAGCCCCAGACCTCTGCCAGCCAACCAGAGTCAGCCAGACAGCAGAAGAAGGCTTCATGGAGTCTCATCTCTCTGAAAGACTTGGAGTTAAACCCCAATCGGGGAGCAGACAGCCAGGCCTTCCACCCGCAGGGCAGCTGGTAGGTTCCAATGTGCCACCAGACCTCTTGAGCAACGACTGCAAACTGTCACCCCCACAGCCTGACAGCCCTTAAGTGGCCCTGGGCAGCTTTCTAAATCTCAAAGGAAGGGAACGGCTCCTTAGGCCTCCCTGGGTCAGACAACAAACCACCAGGAAGCAGACGCCTACATGGGCTCCTCAAGGAGTGGGCAGTCTAGTTGTGGGAAAGGGCCATTCGAAATAGGGGCTGTGGGCTAAAATGGGCAGGGCTGGGTATTAGTACCACAGGGGTTCTGGGAAGCACCTTTGGCGGGAGACTGGTAAGGGAATGGAAAGTAGAGGGAAAAGAGCTCCTACAGGGAGTTGGGAGGGCCATGAGGCCAAATAGGACTTACACAGGGGAGGAAGGCAGCGCTGCGCTGAGGCCGCCCTGAGGGCGGGTGTGCAATGAAGGGTGAGAGGCCTGCCTCACCAGAAGCCAGCCAGCTGGAGCCACCTGACTGGCAGAGCAGCGGAGCTAGAGTCTGGTGGCTGTAGGGATCAGAAATACACCCATGTGGAAACAGAGGGTTATAAAGGGAGGCGGGGTGGGAAGGAAATAATAGAGACTATAAAAAAGGGGAAATATGTCGTTATGTTACTTCAAATGCCCCATTAAATGATCGTGCTGTCAGTTCACCACATTACCTGGGTGTGGCATTCAGGGCTTGTCACTAAATGACAGAGATACGCAGAAGACTTCTGAAAGCCAACCTTGCGCCATGTTCTGTGTCGCGTGCCTTGTTTCCACGAGTAATTACATGGGAGTTCTGTATGATTTTCTATCTCTGAGGAACAAGGAGACCGGGGGTACGAACTGTGAGAGGCCTTGTCTGGGGTCACAGAGGACTGAGGACTGGCCCTGGACTCCAGAGAACAGCTGCAAAGACAAGCCCACCAGGCGAGGCTGAGCACTCTGTCCACATCCACGGCTGCCTCCAAGACCAGAACAAGGCGGGCCACGGGCTGGCACGGGGTAGATGTGTGAATGAATTCCTCTCCACCACGCTGCATCCTGCCTTGCACATAATACATCGCCCCACTGAATGAAGGAATCACAAATCGGGGCAAGCACCAAGTGATTTTCATAAGACATTAACAATAAGGGATTCAGGAAAGTTCATAAACACTATTTTAGAAATAACTCTTGTAAGTATAACAATATCGTCACAAAGAGTACCTGTTCTTTGTTAAGGGGCTAATAGCCACGACAATTGTCTGCAGATAAAATGAAATAATTATGAACATTAATGTAATAAGCTGTCAAGGAGAAGAATGGCTTTCAAAGATATTCACCCCCTCGCCTCCAGATCTGTGAATATGTTCCCTTGAGTGGCATAGGATCTGTCGGAGTAGATTAAGGATCTCATGATGGAGAGACCACTCTATTTTCTGGGTGGGTCCAGTGTAATAGAAACAAAAACTCTCACTGCCTTCAAGCAGAAGTCAACTCTCAGGGACCCTGCCTGGTGCCCTGGTGGTGGTGTGGTTCTGTGTTGGGCTGCGATCTGCATGATCGGCAGGTCAAAACCACCAGCAGTTCCTACACAGAAAGACTGGACTTCCTACTCCAGTAAACAGCGAAATCGCAGAAACCCACAGGGGTCACTCTGAGTCGCCACTGAGTTGATGGGACCGGGTTGTTAGCGACCCTGTAAGGCAGGGTAAAAAGCCCCATCTTCCTCCTGAGGAGCGGCCGAGGCTTCCAAACCAACCCTGCGGTTAGCAGTCCAGGCTCCAGGGAGCCGTGGGCAGTCTCGGGAAACGGAGAACGAAAAGCAGATTCTCTCCTGCAGCCTTCAGAATGAACAGAGCCCCACTGACACCCTGATTTTGCCCCAAGGAAACCATCTTAGACGTCTGACCTACAAAACGATAAGAAAACAAATGTGTTCTCTTAAGCCACTGCGTCCATGACGATCTGTGAAGAGCAGCCGAAGGCACTGATACAAAGAATAACAGGAAAAACGGACGCTAGAGAAACGGTTATCACGGGAATGAGCTGTGTCGTGGTTCTGACAAAAACTGTCTCCGGTCTCCTCCTCCGTCCATCGCAGCTGACTGCCAAGGAGAAGCTGCGCCTCCACTCTGTTAGGGTAAGATCAAAGCAGGGCTTTATATCAAATTAGTTACTGGTCAGAAATGTTCGGGCTTCAGCATCTGAAATCTCCAGCCTCCCCGTCTTTCATTCCTCCCAGAGGTCTCCTGGAGACCATTCAAAACGCCACCTTCAACCTACTCGACACAATGCCATCAGGTTCATCTCAAAGCCCTTCAGAATGGCCAGACTTACAGCTGATGGGCTATAACGGCTGGGCAGCCTGGTGTGGAAAGAATCCTTCCAATCCAGAATTCCCGATTCCAGTGCCACCTGATCTCCCCAGGCTGGCGACATCCATGCAGAGAACGACCCTTTGGGAAGTACTTGGGCTTTTTCCACATTTTCTCCTTTCCTCAGGAGGAGGGGAAAGGGGAGGACTAAGCTAGTATTTCTTTTGAATTCAATGTCCCAAAGTTGAGAGATCCACACTTCAAGCAGTTTGATCCTGAAATCTGCTTTAATGCATCTTTCTGGCTTCTTTAAATTAAGCAAGCAAGCAAACAAAACCTCTTAAAGGGGAAATAAAAGTGAAAGATAGGATCACCGAAGTAGTCAATAGTTAAAATGAAGCAACTTAAATGTCTATGAAGAAAAAAGAGGGTCCACTATGAAAAATAATACAATTCCCCCAAAGAATGTTGTCATGAATAAATCACTGCTGATTCAAGAGTCAATTCAAGGGGAAGATGATGTCCATATGCACTAGCCAGAGTATTTCAAGGATGGGCCACATCTGTGCTAAGGCAATATCGTTGTCCACACACATTCTTTAGGAGTGTGACTCCATTTACCCGAGCCTGGGTGGCACTGTGAGTTAGGCATTGGGCTGCTAATCTCAAGGTCAGCAATTCAAGCCCACCAGGAGCTCTGAGGCAGAAAGAGGAGTACAGACATGGAGCTTCAGAAGGGGACATTCTACTCTGTCCTCACGTGAGAGTCCGCTTGATGGGGAGGACATCTCAAGTTGGGCGTCAGCCCCACACTGTCAGTCACTTATCCCAGCGGCTCGAGAAGACGTTGGTCTTCCTCTAGGAGCACAGTCCGATTTCATGGTGCGAATGGTAAAGTCATCTAGGGGCTTTGATCTTCTAGAGACCAAGAGAAACAGACATCACCCCCAAAATGGCATTAGGTCAAGGTTTTTGAATAGGTTAGAAGTCACTTTTACATTTGGGCCTAGCGATGAAAATCATTGAACTTTATTTACAGAACACTTCGAATATCCATTTAGGGGGAAATACTCACAGAGACATTGATGGTGTTGTCACTTATCAGAGTAAAAGTGTATGTATTAACAGTGAATCTAGAAAATATGAGAAAAATGAGGCAAACCTTGTAACAGTCACTGGGTGCAATCTTGTGCAGCCAATTAAGCCAGGGCTGGAAAAAGGGAGGACACAAGAAGGGAAATGCGAATGTCCTGTAAGGTCAACCTAACTTAGTGCCAGCCATGGCTGGATCCCGACTTAGAGGGACCCTGTAGGGCAGAGTAGGACCCTGGTGGTACAGTGGTTATGCACCAGGCTACTAAACGGCAACATAGGCAGTTTGAAACTACCAACAGCTCCCTGGGAGAAAGACAAGGCTTTCTACTCCCATAAAGAGTTAGTCTCAGAAATGCACAGTGGTAGTTCTAGCCCGTCTCAGAAGGTTGCCATGAGCGAGAACGGACACCTCGGCTGGAAGTTTGGTTTGGGGTTATTTTGAGAGTCCAGATTAGAACAGTCCTATAGGGTTTCCAAGGCTGTGCCTCTTTGTCAGATCTTTCTCCAGGGGGAGGCGGGCGGATTAAAACTGCAGGCCTGTCTATTAGCAGCAGAGTGCTTTAACCACTGCGCCACCAGAACTCCCCCAAGGAAGGCAGCGTCATGCAACTCCCATCTGTGTTCACGGTGGAGCACAGGGAGAAGGTTTCCGGATTCACTTTCATTGGTCATAAGCCTTCCTGGTTCTGGACTTTGGGTAAAATGATTCAAATTCTCAAAGTACCTGTTTATCACTCATAAAATGAGAACAAAAACTGGAGCTACCTCGGGTGGCTGCTTTGAAGATTAAACACAATGTCAGCCACTATCTCACAAGACATTACCAAATACAGTACTTTTAAGAAGTGGGAGGTAAATTGTACATGCAATGTAATAACTACATATAAAGCAACAGCACAAAATTACACATTAAAAAATTATTTGACTAGTTAGAGCAGAAGGTTCCTCCCTTTCCCTATTTTCCAAAATTCTGTGATTTTTATATATACCTATGTAATGGGAGTAAAATAGCAGTAAATTTTACTTTAAAACTTCACCTTCAATTGGCTTGCATCAATAACAGTCTTGTTTACCTAATATACACTAGAGTAACAACATATACATAACTATGTGTATATATATACATAGATATGCACACATACATATCAGTACATATATGTGCCTATATCAATCTAAACATTTACATTCCAGCATCATTTAGTTGTAATTGCTCTAGTAACATCATCTCTATGATGTTGTCTTTGCTGACGCCATTCATGACGACCCTATGTGCACAGAGCACCGCACTGCCTTGTCCTGCGCCACCCTCACCACTGTTCCTACGTTCAAGCACACTGTTGCAGCCATTGTGTCAGCCCATCTCCTGGAGGGCCTGCCGCTTTCCCGCCCCTCTACTTTCCCAAGCGTGAGATACTTCGCCAGGGACTACACGTCTAAGGAGCACTCTGGCTATACTTCTTCCAAGGCAGATTTATTTGTCCTTCTGGAAGTCCATGGTACTTTGAATATTCTTTACCAGCACCATAATTCAAATGCATAAATTCTGCTCTGATTTTCCTTATTCAATGTCCAACGTTCACATGTATATGAGACAACTGAAACTACCATGGCTTGGGTCAGGCTCACTTCAGTCCTCAAAACACATCCTGCAAAAGAATGGCCTTCCTGTTTCCCGGGTTGGCCTGAACTATATCCTTGTGGGCCTCTGGTCCTTCCTTCTGGCACACCCAGGAGCCCTAGCTTCATTTTAATTCTCTTCTTCCTCAAACCCTGAGGCTAGAATATAATGACGAAAACGGCAACAGCAACATTGTTGATCATTAAAATCCACCGAACACTTGTTATGCCAGGACACAGTGAAAAGCCTTTTATGTGCCTCCTCCGCCTTTGGTGCAATGAGGTACTGAATCCATTTCTAGGCATAGCAAGTCCATGTCATAAGCGTATAACTGCCCTGCAGGGTTTTGTGACCTGTAATCTTAATGAGAACAGATCACTAGGGTCTTTCTCCTGCAAAGCCCTATGGGTGGGTTTGAACTATCAATTTTGGGTTAGTTGCTGAGTACTTAACAGCTGTGCTATACCAGGGCTCCCCGGGCCGCCTTTGTGGTTGTTGTTAGGTACCATCGAGTCAATTCTGAACCACAGAGACCCTATGAAAACAGAAGTTCACACCGAAAGGTTGTGCGCCATCCTGACAATTGCTCCCATGCCAGAGCATATCGCTGCAGCCGCCATGGTGTCAGTCCATCTCATTGAGGGCCTTCCTCCTCCTTTTTGGGCTGCCCCCCCACCTTTTTTAACCAAGCATGATGTCCTTCTCCAGGGACTGGCCTCTCCTGACAACAAGTCTAAAGTCTGATATGCCTTACCCCCACGTTACAGATGGAAAAGATGTTCCACTTAAAAGTGATGTGGCAAAGGTCATGCTCCTAGGAAAGAGAGAACTTGAACCCATCATGTCTGTCTGACTTCACTTGCATTTAATCATTAACTCATTCTTTTCAAGGAAGGGGCGGTGATGGGGGGACATAAGACAAGAGCTCCCTTGGCACGGACACTGAGACTTCTCCTGCATCTGTATCTATACTCCAGCACACAGTGGGTGCTTAATGAATATTTAGTGAATGAATGAAAGAAAGGGTGAGCAAAAAATGAGTTAATAAAGGGAATACCCCCCTACTAAGGAGTCCTGGTGATCAAAAAATCCAACCCTCACCCACCAGAGTCATCCTGTCAGCATGTCTCACCACGGTTACTAACGGCTGGGCCCCAGCGAAGCAGTGGGTCCTGCATTTCCTGATAAAGGTCAAACCACTTACATGTGTACTATCATTTCAATAGCCTCTTGAAGTACAGCAGGCATGGGCCTGGAATTTGGTTTAAGTTCTTAGATAGGAGGCAAGATCCTGCTAACTCTTTCTTCCACATCTCTTCCACTGAAACAGTTCCAAAGATTGACAATGACATTAATCCACAGGTTGAACATGCTGACACATTTTCTGCTTCCTCTATCCATTTCACAGGAAAATAATCTAAACCTTGTTCCTAAACACTTTATTTTATGCCTAAAACAATAATAAGAATACTTTTTTCACTATTGCTGCTTTGTGTGTTAATAGCCAGGGTGGTAAAAAGGATAAAGGAACGATCCCTCAATTCTCCCTATCAAATTGCCAATTAGTATCTCTCACCTTCAATGAAATACCCACACGATGACGTAGGTGAGTGGATTCTAATTCAGATTGTGTAATCAAATCCCAAATGACTGGTATCACACCACGGTCTATTTTGAGCGTGGTCGGGCTAAACTGAAGAGCTTGTAGGTCTCTACATAAGGAGAGAGGAACACAACAAGGTGGGGACATCGCACAAATAGCAAACATTTTATCTAGAAATTAGAAAATGTGGTCAAATGTCAGATAGGTGAGTTCTCGCGAGCATGCCGATGTTCACTTGAATGCATAATGGAACGGATGTTATCTCTATGATTGACAACTAGAGAAGTGTCAGAATCACAGGGGACGTAAAATCGCATGAATGAATGGCCCATGCGGGCTTTCAAATAACTGCAGATTCCAGGCAATCCAGTCTCCTAAAGGCCCTGCTTTGTGCTTTTTCTCCTGTTCCCCGAGTCCAAAAAAATATCTGATGATATTACTTTTGAACTAGAGTCCACGGGTGGTATAAGCAGCTGGTAACCAAAGGGCTGGTGGTTGAGTCCATCCAGAAGAAAGGCTTGGTGAACTGTCCCTCGAAACGACAGGGAGCGCAGGTCTACTCTGACACCCATGGGTCACCACGAGTCAGAGTGACTAGATAATATCTCTTTTGTGTTCTTTTTTTTTCCTCCTCTGTTTTGTTTATGGCTGGTTTGAACTGAGATCCAAGGAGTCCAAACAGGTTCAGTGAGTCTGGTCACAGTGTAACCTTTTTTTCAAAGTCAAAGGGAAAATCCATGGGAACGGGCAAGAAAACAAGCTAGCAAGCAAAGCATAATCCAAGGCGGACTGAAAACTGGCTTCCACATCCTTCTTAGCTGACTCATTTCCAAGTACTATCTTGGTGATTTTCTCATCAAATCCATCTTCATCAAACCCACTTCGAATGAGTCAATTCCCATGTATAGCAATCCTATATAGGATTTCCAAGGCTGTAAATCTGTATAGGGGTAGATAGACTCATCTTACTCTCATGGAGCAGCTGGTGGATTTGAACCACTGACCTTGCAGTTAGCTGTCAAACAGTTTACCCAACAGTGCTTCCAGGTCTCCATTCTCATCAAAAGGAGGTACTAAAAAAATCCTCAAATACGGTTTGCTTATCCTTGTCTTTAGAGCTTGTAGACAAGAAATATTTCCATCTCAACCAATTTATGTCATACTTTTACTAATAAATAATTCTGAGGTTCATATTTTACCTAAGATTACCTTCCTAAAACACAAATTTGGGGATTAGCCCTTTCAGATTGATCAGTCTCTGCTGCATATAACCAGCATTAACCAGGCCAGCTGAATTTTATTACATTTGTTTATGTTATTACTTTGTAAAAGAAGGCTTAACAACAAAAACAACAAAAAAGCAGGCTTGCCTACATTGTTTTTTGATGCATATTAGGTAATAATTTCTTTGCCAATTATTTCTCAATAGATTCCAGGGGGAAAAAGTAGGCAAAGCAATCTCTTTCATGTATTTGGAAGGCCATGTCCCTCAAGGCCTTTATACCATAATTGTACACTGTGGGTGTTTAGCAAAGATGGCTATTTTGTTGGTTCATTAGGAAAATGGCTGTATGCAGTTTTGGGAAATTGCTGAAGCTAAATTGGGACTCACACAAGACGCCAGGCCAAACTAACCTTGTTTAACTTTGCATCAATACTAAAGTGATGCATTCCATGAAACAGAAGTGTATTATCGCTCCAGGCCTCCAAAGTGCACAATTGTTTTCAGTAGAAGATACGCATAGATTTAAGATCTTACTGATGCTTCCTTTGCCAGAAGTAGCAGGCTAGGTTACTCAGACAAATCCTCCTTGCCCTGACCTAATAAAATAAAACTAAAACTATAAAATATAAAAGAATCCCTAAAGCATCAGAGGTGTTGAGATAGTGAGACGCTATAACGACAACCTCTAAGAGAAACAGGATACACAGAGAAAGCTCTAAGTCCCCTGAGGGCATCTGCCATGGTCGAAGGTTCTCCTGGGTAACATCCTACAAAAAAACGGGCAGTCGCTAGGCCCAGAGCCCGCTCACCATGGGAGCTAGTTTATGAGGCGGTGTCCACAGTAAACTGAGATCCCAAGCATTGCATCTGTAGGTAAGTGTGAAGCACCAGCAAACCCGATCCCTGGCTCTGAGGATGGTTACTTTCCACGAAGCAGCAGGGGAGGGAAAAGGAAAGGAAACAATTCCGTGAAAAGGTGTGGCTACTGACCCACAGCAGTTGTAACAGGGCCTGCAAGCAGGGGCACTTTGGTGGACCTGGAAACCTCAGACCAGGAACTTGGTTTCAGATGATCCTGAATTGACAGCACCTGCAAAAGGATAAACTGGCTCGACAAAGGCCTATTTCTCCAAGGCTTAGGAATCCTCTCTAACCATTTTCAAAAAAACAAGACGAGCACGTAGTCAAACGTAGCAAGCCCACAAGGAAAAGAGACACTATTACCAGCCAGAAACAGATCCGCACCTCGGACAGGCGCCTCGCTGGCGCTGCTTCTCTGGAGACCCAGCATCACACGCTCAGCTTCACAACTCTGACTAGACCAAAACTTCAGGATTGCTGTCCGTCCAAAGAAACAAAGCTATGTTACAGAGTGGGAAAAAATATTAGCAACATTTATAAACAAAGAACAAAATCCAGAATCTCAAACACACTTTTCAAACCAATAATAAAAAGGCAGGTACCAGAGAGATGGTTTAAAAGGAAAAAGATAAATTAAAACTACAAGATTAGTCATTAAAAAAATGTGGAACAGCAGAAATGCTTACTTTTCAGGTAGAAATGTAAATTTGTGCAATTCTCTTACCATAAAAAATTAATATAACCTGCAAATTTGGAGATATGAGTACACTTTGAGTATAAAACCTCATATTCCTGTTTGCCTGGATGATTCCAGTTTATACCTAATTTCCTGGTGTGCCATTAAGTCTAGCATGTATCCCAAACAAAAATGCCCCAGTTAGAATTTTAAATGATATGGTTACCTACATGTCCTCAAACACTACTCCCAGACATTCCATAGAGAAACGTGTGACAGTGCATCAATGTATCCATAGCTTATTCATGATAGCAGTCAACATAGCTATTTCTGATAATGGCCAAATTATGGAGACAAATCTGTCAACAGCAGGAAAAATAATATATTGTGGTATGTTCATGCAACAAAAGACATTCTGTAAAACAGAGCAACAAAATAGATGAAGTGATGCTAATTACACCTACACAGATCAGCACAGATGTATCTTATGAGTACACAGTTGAGCAAAAGACCCAAGGTTAAAAATAAATATGTAGTGTTGAAGTTTTACAATGTACAAACCATATTGTATTGTCTTGAAATGCATGTACACATAAGAAAATGTTAAGTCAAATTAAGAAAAGTGTTACCACCAAACTTTATGCAGCATTTCCTTCTCGGGGCGCAAAGGGCTGTGCTGTGATCGGGAGGGGCTCCGTTGGGGCGCTGGGTGGGCCGGGATTTTCTGCGTGCTGCTGAGTTCATTCTGGCTCTTGAGGACCCCCCTGTGCTGAGATCTACTGCTCTGTGGGATTCTCACGATGCGACCTTTTGGAAGCAGATCTCTGGTCCTTATTTTCAAGTTACCTCTGAGGGGCTTTGAACCACCAGCCTTTTGGTGAACAATCCCCCATTTAACCGTGAGCACCACCCAGGGACTCTACCAGTGTTTTATTTTCTGATCTGGAGGAGGCTACTTGTTAAATTACAGCTCCTCCAACCCTCATGCTGGACACCTTTTCTCTGCAGTTGCTACAGTTCACAACAAAAGAAAGGCAAGGAGAAGTGGATGTGGCAACCGGTCATCAAAGATGAGGCCGATAGGAACTGAAAATACAGGGAATCCAGGGCAGATGAGCCCTATAGGACCAGTGGTGTGAGTGGCGAAACAGGGAGGGTAAAGGGAGAGTGGGTAGGAAAGAGGGAACTGATTACATGGAACTGTGTGTGACCTCCTCCCTGGGGGACAGACAACCGAAAAGTGGGTGAAGGGAGACGTCGGACAGGGCAAGATATGACAAAATACCCCATTTATAAACTATCAAGGGCTCATGAGGGAGCGGGGAGAGAGGAGGGAGGGGAAAAATGAGGACCTAATGTCGGTGGTTTAAGTGGAGAGAAAATGTTTTGAGAATGATGTACAAATGCACTTCACACAATTGATGTGTGTATGGATTGCGATAACAGTTGTATGAGCCCCTAATAAAATGTTAAAAAAAAACAAAAAACAAAAAAAAACGATGAGGCCGAACATTCCAGAAAGAAAGAATAGGAAACGCAGAAAAGAGCCTGTCATGCAGAGACCACATGCAGATGACTGGAGTGCAGTGGATGAGAGGAGTGGAGTTAGGGGACATAGACGGCTCAAGATCCAGGTGACAGAGAGCCCTGGAGGGCCACAAGGAAACGCTCAGATTTCACCCCTGGGCAATCACCGGGCAAGGCAAAGCCCTGGTAGGTCCAGGGGGTGCACCTGTGCCAGGTCAGGGTTAAAAGATGCAAGGAATCCTTAGGAGAGGGTACCTGAACTGGACTTCAAAGAAATACGTAGGAGGCAAGCAGGGAAGCGTGGACACAGAGGGCCCTGGGCCAGTGTACCGAGAACTCCGGGTAATTACATAGTATAAGCACAAGGTGTAAGAAAGAGACTGAACAAGAAGTGCTGGGAACCCTGGGAACTTGAGGTCACTAAGGTGAAGAGAGCAAGACAGATAGAAACCTTTGCAGGCCCCGGGCCTCTCGGCATATTATCCTGCACCCCCACACAGGCCATATCAATGTTTTATTTGTTAAACTGAAATGATTTTTGTATTGCATAACCTTCAGTCTAAGAATCGTACAGTCGATGAGAGAGTTACATAACTCTTGAACATGGTGGGGCGGATTCGTGGAAATTCACTGTTTATCCACTATTCTCTTCTCCTTTGTGACACTTAAAAACGGAGCACTATCACGTCCTAGCATTAAACACAATGGCAGTGTCACCGCTGCCCCTGGTTCCGAAGCAAACTGGCTGGGCAACCCCTGGAGGGGGTGGCATTGCCGATAAGGTTCATGAACCGGTTCTATATTGTATGTAGAACATGGATGGAGATGGCTGTGAGATTTGGAGGGCTATTTTGAAGATTTTTAACATTGAAGGGGAAAGTACAAGGATTCTTAAAACTCATGTACTCTTATTTTAAATATAGAGTACCTTGTCCCCCCATGGTGACAACCCCAAAGTTGTCACTGAGTCTGGGCATGCTGTACGCCTTGTAGTTGACCATGGGGACACTTAGAGAGCCAGCAACACCAAGAATTCTATCCATGGCATCTCTGGTGGCTCCCAAGTTGGTAAGCAAAATGTCTCTGTCACCCAGCTTGTAGCCATATGTTCACTTCATAAATCACCCTACCGACCAAAGGACTTATCAGTAACAGCAGACACACATATAAAGGTTGTTAGCGTAGCCTGGTCTGTTGTCACTGGTCTTTGTTTGTAAACAGACAATCCGCTATGTCTGAATATCTATATTCCGGGTCTTCTGCAGCCACCTTTGAATCCAGGCCACCTTCAGAGCGAACGGTTGATCACTTGTGGATGTTTTCCTACTGCACTAGTGAAATGCATATTGTCGTGCCAGTGCATGCCAAGAATTTCTTTAAAAAAGGAAGTATTTTTCAATATCATCTTTAAAAGTTAAAATATATAGGGAGAGGTAAAATCACATAGGATTAAATTTGCCATTTTAGCTAGTTTAAGTGTACAATTCAGTGGCATTGATTGTACTCGCAACACTGGACAACCGTGACCACTACCTACTTCCACAGCTATTTCATGGCCCCACACAGAAACCCTGTGCAAGTTCTGAAACTCCCATATTAAAAGTAAACAACAAAAAAATAGCTGGGGGTATTATTTTGTTGTTTTTAAGATTAAAATCTTATGTATACTTATACATACATTGAACTGTTAACACATAGCTTGCAGACATTTAATTCTGGACTTAATAACTCTGGGGAGGACAAAATGTACTTTATAGGAGATAAATGATTATCAGGCACCTGGGATTCCTTTTTAAGTGCCCAAAATGCCACACTCCTGGGACCTAGGAAGGCATCTCCTGTAATTTTCCAGTTGCTCGCTTACTTGTCTCTCCCTAATAAATACCTTATGTCTAAAGAGAGAACCCTGGACCTAACACACCTCCTGAGGACATAATGTACAAAGTAAAGGGCAAAAAAATATGAGAAGGAACAAAAAGTACCGTTGCTTTCTTGCTTTTACTTGTGCAGATTTAAAGAAACAGCTAATTGGCTACCAGCATATCTGGATGAATTTCTGAAAATTTAAAGCATAATGCAGCCAATCATCCAAAGCTCAAAAGAACTCCACAAAGCAGTGTAAAAGTCCTCAGTATGTGTACAGAAGTTCTTAGGACAGAAGGGAGTTTGGGCCGGAACACCGTGCAACGTAACTGGAATTTCCTACCTCAGCAGCTCCCAGGAAGTGAGCTATCAGACATAATAATGTTTTATTAAAGTGGGGCCATTTCCAAACTCAGCTGGCTGCATGGGTCAGTTTGTCTTTTCAGTATCTTTCAAGTTAGAAGAATGAAGGACAAAAGTCACTCACGGTCCCTCCCCTAGGCAATATCTTCTGTAAACCATCAATATGCTTGTGAAGCGGGAAAACTAAATATTGATGGAGTGATATCAGTTCCCCTGTCTGATTTGATAAATGAATGCACAAAAGTCGCCTCAAATATCAGTGCTTCCAGGACCCTGTTTCCTGCTCAAGTAACCATCTGTGACACTGTAAACACTCATCCCAACCAATTGGCTCTTTTGGATTGGGAAAAAGTGACCTTGTGACAATCACACCCTACTTATGCCTACACTCGACATTCTAGAGCAGGTCTGATACTCCATGATGCCGTGACCTGTTGCCGCACAAATACATATTCCATACAGAGAAATTAATAAAAATATGTCTAGTCAATTGTTTCACACTCTCTCCTTAAAATCCCAACACCTCTTTCTACAGCCTCACTGTCAGCTTGTTTTTGTGCATGTTATTATCGCCGCAGGTCTATCTAAATAAGATAGGCTGGATGAACAATCTGGAGGAGAACACAACGGACCGACAGTTCGGGAGGGACATGGGAGAGGGGGAGGTGGGGGGAAAGGAAGTGGTGTTAACAAACCCAGGGACAAGGGGACAACAAGTGATCCAAATCAGTGGTGAGGAGGGTGTAGAAGGCCTGATAGGGCATGATCAAGGGTAATGTAACCAAGAGGAATT
>NW_022103900.1:5827522-5838743 GCF_000313985.2 Echinops telfairi
AAAAAAAAAGGCTACAAGGACATAAACAGGGAGCTAACAATAAATACAAGGAAGAAGAAATGGCCTGGAATTGATTGTAGTGATGGTTACACAACCTTTTTTATTGCACAACACTTATGAATATGAACTATCGAAATGTATGATATGTGAATTGAATGTGGGACAAATTGTTGAAAATAAACTAATTTTTATAAAGATGGGAAGTAAAAAGAGGAGCTGATACCAAGGGCTCAAACAGAAATTATTTTGAAAATGATGGCAACATGTGTAAAAATGTCCTTGATATAATTGATGTATGGATTGTTATAAGAGCTATGAGAGCCCCCAATAAAATGATTTATTAAAATTGAAAAAAAATTGAAGCAATCACAAAAGACAATGAAAAACCTAGTCAGAAGACTCAAGGTGATTGAACTGTGGTGTTGGTGAAGCACATCCACTATCCCACAACGGGCGACAGAACCGATGCATTCATCTTAGAAGAAAAATAACCAGAATGTGCCTTAGAAGGGAGGATGCCAAGGTATCAATGTGTTTTCTTTGGACGCCTCCTTGGGGAAGACGAGCTGCTAGACAAAAAGCATTATGGCTGACAACGAAGAGGGCCAAGAAAACAAGAAGAACCTAGCCAGGGAGATGCACACAGCGGCGCAACCAGGAACTCAAACCTATCAAGTCATTCAAATAGTGCAGGCTGGACCATGTTCTACTCTGTCAGCCATAAGAGTCATCATGACTTTGAGCCGACACCCTGGCAACCAGCAACCAAAACCTACCTCTGAGTCCTGGAATTCAGGATACCCTACCGCTTCTAGGCTACTACGGAGGACTATGCACGCTTCCACGTCAAGGCTACTTCCTCCATTTGCACACCAGACCCTAACCTCTCCGACAAGGACAAATGGAAAGCCCTTGCATTTCTCCTCCCTCCGACATCATCAACCTCTCCTCTTCTGTTAGCTCATTCCCACCAGTATACAACATGTCATTAAGGAAATCCTTAACTCTGCATTCCTCCTCCAACCACCACTCTGTTTCTGAACCACACCTTCACAATAAACTTCCCCCCAGAGATCCTGATAGTCTAATGCAGGGCTCCTCAAACTCTTAAAACAGGGGGCCAGTTTGTCCCTCAGACCATTGGAGGGCCGGACTATGTTTAAAAAAAACCCTGTGAACAAATTCCTATGCACACTGCACATATCTTATTTTGAAGTTAAAAAACAAACAGGGCAAAAACACCCGGCGGGCCAAATAAATGTACCCGGTGGGCCAAATAAATGTCCTCGGTGGGCCGCATATGGCCCTCGGGCCATAGTTTGTAGATGCAATGTCTTGCCTTCCATTCACTTAGGAGCTCTCTTTGTTCATAGATTTACTTCTACCACTTGGTCCAAAGTGCTCTTGTCAAAGGCAGAAATGACTTCTGTACTGTTCCATTCAATGGCTCTGCCGCAGTCCCCAGCTGCTGGTAGCCATCAGAGAAGTGTGGTTTACCTCTGATCTCGCTGATCTTTCACTTTCCTCTAGCAACTCCTCCTCAACCCCAGGCTCCCGCAGAAGCCCTCCTCAGGACTGTCCCTAGAACTTCCCTGTGATTCCCTTCCACCTCGTCACGGCCGCTCCCTGGCTAGTGGCTTTGAAGACCATCTGTTCACTGACAATCGCCACATTTATATGTTCAGTTTACACCTGATTCCTGAACTCCCTATACCTGTATTCACCACTCCGTAAATGTGGGATACGCATCCCAAACAGAACGTGACCAAAATCAAAACCCACACTTCCGCCTCGGTCTTCTCCACCCTCCATCTGCCCCAGGTCAGTACGCAAACAGAAGCTCCTTTCTGCTACCTGCTGAGGCTCCTTCTCAGTGTCACCCTAGTAGCCCACTCAACAAATGCCTTCTCAAATTCTGCTTTCCTTTTCTTCCCAATAAACCCCGATTCAAAACTTACTCCCGAATTGTTCCCCCAAAAGGTCTGTGGTATATGTGTAGAAAACACACAAAGAATGTTAAGGAAAATGTGGCAGAATGTTAGCAATGGGTCGATTTGGATGATTTGTTACAGGATTTATTTCTACTATCCTTAGAATGTTTCTGTATGCTTGCAATTACCTCAAAATAAGCTAAAATGAAAGAGAAAGACCTAAGAGACATTATAATCAAATGTGATACATGAATCTTAAGAGTCTACCCAAAAATGCTGTACAAGCTATAAACTATATTTAGGGGAGGGCAACTGAGAGGCTATGAACATGAACTAGTGAAACAGCATGCCCGGTCTGCTTTGGCTACACAAAGGACACAGAGAGACCAACTCCACACCAGTCCAAGGCCAAGTGCTACAAGACACAGGTCAGACATGTCTCCACTCTTCATCCTTCTTTCACTTGACTGGCACCAATGGTTCTTCTCACGGCACTCGGCTTCTCTGCTAGGTTTGCTGATCCATTGCAGAAGCCACACAAAACTCACAGACAACACACACTACTGCCGAAGTTTATTGGGGATGTTAACAAGTCAGGAACAGAAAGCGCCAAAGATACAGCACTGATCCACAGCAATGGTTCTTCTCAGCCGCAGCCAAGCCTTCTGGTCCTTAGCCTCTCAGTCACACACAGCCCCGCGGCCTCTGCCTTCCTGGCCCAAGAAGCCTGCCTGCCGCCCTGCCTCAGTGCCTCATGGTTTCAGCCTGGCTTCTCAGCTCTGCCTCCTGGTCTCAGTGCTGTGAGCTCTGCTGCCTCCACCACTTTAGACAAGGCTCTCCTCTCTTGATGGTGCCAGGATTCTCTCTGTTCCTGCGTCCATAACAGCGCTCTCATATCCAGAGGCATGGCATAGCTGGCCGGTCTCTGAATTAGAGTTCTCCGCACCTTATTTACATGGTGTTACTTAATCATTTAGTGGGGAGTTATAGCAAAATAGATTAAAGGGTCATAAGTATTTTCACTTCATCTCAATTATGCATTCATTCGGCATGATAACATCATTTTGTTTCTATGAATAACGTTCTTATTTTTTGAGATTCATATTGATGTATGAAGTCTCACCATGTTGGTAATTGACTTAGAAATGACTCCAAAGAAGAGAGAGAAAGAGAGAGATGTCTAGGTAAAAATCAAATATGTCAAAATTCTGGCATCATCATTTGATGGTTGTTTAGTAAATTATTATTTGGGGGTATGTTAAGACATTATTAAAAATTAAAAGCTAAAGACAGTCCTGAATTCAAGCTCTTCTCACTACTTCATCATGCCAACCTTAGCTCAAGCCACCAAGAAGACCTCTCACCGGGACCAGTGCAGTGCCTTCGGTCTCACCTTGCTCACACTGCTCTGTTCACTCATTCTCAACACAGCGATCACAAGGAGCCTGCTGAGATGCTCAAACCACATTCCTCCGATGGTTCTTTTCTCATAGTGAAACACCAGTGGACTACAACTACCATCTGACCACCGCAATAGTGCCAGGACCTCACTTTCCCTCCCTCCAACCCCCATCTCCAGACACCATGGTCTGCCTCTGGTTCCCTCCTCCGGCTCTGTATAAGTGTTCCTCCTGACTGCTCTTAAATGAGGCTTTCTCACCTCCCTTAGAGCTTGGCTGAAATGCACCTTCCCAGGAGGGATTTCTCCCACCATCCCTAAATGCCCACATCCACTCCCCACCCAAAGACACAAGCTCCATGTCATTTTTGATGATTTCCTCTTTAGCTGGATTGAAACCTTGTACGTTCCACATTCTAATGACTAATGGATGTCTGCTGCTATTTCTTCTCATTCCTAATTGCTCCGTGTCAGCAAATGAAGGTCACCAAAACCTAACTGTCCTCCACCCCTGTCATTAAGGTCGCCTCTACTGGGAGGTGGCAGCTCCCGGTTGTATTTCGAGTGCCTGCCAACACGATGCGCTCTTCTTCCAGCACCGTAACAGAGAGTGTTCTAGGAAGATGCATAGCATTTCAGTGGCCAATCTTTATAGAACTCAAAGGCCCTCCTTCCCAGTCCGTTTTTGTCTGGAAGTCTCACTGAATCCTGGCCACATGGGATGACCCTGCTGGTAGTAAAAATAAACAGCTTTCTGCATCACAGCAACAAACCGACAGATGAGCGGTAGTTCTTCAGAGAACCTTACTTATACATTGTACTTATTTGTCTATTATCTCCCCTCCCAGTGAAATAGGAGGGGGCTTCAAACTGTTGTGAAAAAAATTCCGTTATCATTCACTTCTGTTTTTTCATGAACTTTCTGACGCCCTCTCATATAAGCTGTGTCCCGATAGCACTTACAAGTTTGCCTAACTGGCACAGAGCAGCCACTCAAAGCTAGTAGGGCAAAAAAAGAAATGAAGTCTTGACACATGGCTGCTACAAGGCTGTTATCCCTAAATATATGTCATTATTAACATAATGGCACATAAATATGCCATTTTCTTTTAAAAAGAATCATGTATTGGGTGCCTTCTTGGTGAGATGAATTCCTGGCCCTGATGAGCTTATAGGCTAGCAGGTAAAAAGATCCATGCGCAAGCACAACAAATGGCTAGTTATTAGTATAGCAGTACACAATAAAGAGACTCAGCGTTACACTTTGGGAGGAAATGGGCGACAGGATGGCCTCTTCGAAGAGTAAATGAGGCGGCACAGGTTGTACTGTTCTGTTTCAATGTCTGCTTCGCACGTAATGCTAAGCACAGTGCTTGGCATAAAAGGGGCACTCTGTAGAGGCCCACTCTTGGGTGAATGAAGATGCGTGGTGTCTCAGTGAATGAACAGATATTTGTCAAAGTGACAGAACAAGAGGCAGGACATCCTGGAAGAGCATGAGTAAAGGCCAAGGGACAAGAACAAGCATGGCACATTCCCCAACAGCACAAGTTCAAAACCTCAGGCACAGCTGAACCATGCTCAAGTAGTACATCAACAAGGAGAAGATCCTTCTTCTCTTCAGGGTTACTCCAAACTACAGTCCCAGGGTGGCACAAATGGTTAAGTGCTCTACTCATAACCAAAACGTTGGCAGTTCAAATCCACTCAGAGGCACCTTGAACAATGAAAGAGCCTGTACATCAGCTTGCCAATGGTCAAAACGTTAAAAACTCTATGGAGCAAGTGCTCTGTATACATGGGTCTAACACAACAAATCCCACTGATCATTAGCATGAGAGAAGCCAGTTATTAAGTGCTTTCTATATGCAAGTACTTTATGTGTTCACAATTCTTATGGTCTCATGTTAAATTTGAGGGAAGATTTTAACCCATGTTAAGTTTCAAGAAACGGGCTCAGAATTCTGGTCAGCGGGAAAGACTCCTACGTCCACTGGCACTCTGGACTCCATACTCAAGCACCTCTGTGTGCTCTGTCTTCTCCTCCTAAGCACAAACCTGTGTGCTCTCTTACAAGAAGTGCTTTAGCCTCCTGTTCTAGACAGTGAAGAATCAGGGTTCCAATTCAAATGCCACTTTAAAATCCAGAAACCATACTTCCACTCCAATCCCCAAGAAGGTCTTCTTCCAAGAAAAGGAAAAAGAAGAAATTAAAATGCTGAGTTTTCGTTTCTCAAACAAATAAAACCAACAAAGTCATCCCATCAAACTTAGCCAAATAAGTACATCTTCAGGCATTTGAGAATTTTACAGAAACAAACCCTAGATAGTCCTCCTGGTGGTGATGTGAACCCCAGAGTATGAGGCACATTTAAAATGATTATTCTTCACCGAGGCAGGGGAATGAATTTATTGTGCTTGCCTCTGATACACAGAAATTAGGACTATGTTAGGTTCGGTCCTAAGTTCTTTATATGAATTATTTTATTCAATCATTATAACAACTCTGTCAGGTTGATATAATCACTTTTTACAGATGCAGAAACTAAGTCCTAGAGGCTATACCAATTGGGTGGAGGGGCAGAGGGGGCACACAGAAATTCAACTCTAGTCTTTTACAAGCTGGAGAAGGAAAGAGATGAGAAAGCAGGCAATGATGCGCAAATAAAATACCAAGTCTCCCTCTTTGTACATTTGATCTGAAGAGCAGTAGCACGAAGTATTTCTGAGCAGTAAGTATCTCTAACAGTAAGCAATCGAAACAACATCAACACTGAATTTAGGGAGCACGCTCACTCTCAGCCACTGCCATCGAGTCAGTTCTCACTCACAGCAACCCTTTAGGGCAGGATAGAACTGCCCCTGTGGGTTTCCAACGCTGTTAATGATGGAAGTAGAAAGTTTCATCTTTCTCCCAAGGAGCAGGAGGGTTTGAACTGTGAACCTTGCAGTTAGCAGCCCAAAGCATAACCACTACCCTACCAGGACTTCGATCCCACGCCTCTCACTTACGGTCTGTTCCAAACCTGTACGGCTTTAGGTCAGTTGATGTGTGATTTTGCTTTATTTTTTCACATGGATGATATCGAATGTTAGGAGTACACAGTATAATGGCCCCAACACAGTATGTGGAACATAACTCAGCCTTGGTATACAAACCTCTCTTCCTTCACTCTTTTCTGTAGTCTAAGTCTCCTACCCACGTGATATGGCCACTCTATCTGCAAGAAACCCTAATACTGTAAATTAAAACAGTAGATAAAACATTCAGTCTCATTACATCTATTGTTAAATAATGAGAGTGTACGAGTTAGCAGAATCCTGCAGACTCAAGCAATATGGCCGAGACCTAAGCATTAACCTTTCTACCCATTCTTCTGTTAACATTGACCTGCCCTGTGTGATGCTGCCCCACACGGCTCACTCATAATATGCCCTCAGGAGAACATTTCCTTTCCTCCATGGCAAAAAATAGCTGCCAATCCCTTAACAACTGTTAAGAGATCACATTTATGTCAAATCAAATATATGTAATGTAATTTAGTAAAATTCTCCTAAATCACTGTGGTCTTACACACACTATCAATAGCTTAACTTGAATCTAGAAGAAGAAGGAGAAAGAGAAGGACAAGGACAAGGACAAGGAGCAGCAGCAACTTGGAAATACCAATCACTGGAAGCAACCAAGATGTCCTTCAATAGGTGAATGGATTAACCAACAATGATACATTCATCCGCTGAAGTGTTATTCAGCAATGAAAAGAAATGAGCCATGAAAAGGCATGCAAAGGCCGTGCCTGTCGGAGAAATCTGCCTATGGTATGAGCCCAACTATCTGGCAATTGGGAAAAGGCAAAACTAGCAAGACTGTAAGAAGATCAGTAGCTTCCAGGGGTTCAAGACTTGCTGGGAGAGATGAACAGAGCACAGGGCATTTTTTTAGGGCAGTGAAGCTATTCTGTAAACATACTGGTGGACAAGTTTGTCAAACCAATGGGACTATGCAGCACACAGAGTGACCTCTCATGCAAACTATGTCTTTAGTTCATGGCACTGTGTTAATATTGGTTCATTAACTGTAACACATGGCTGCAGGAATACAGGATGCTAATAGAAGAAACTATGCTCATGAGTGAAGTGGGTTGATGGAAACTCTGTACTTCTGCACAAATTTTCCATAGACCTAAAACTGCTCTAAGAATAAAGTCTATTAAGGAATAATCAACAGAGTTGACCTTAACATATGGAGGGCTCGTTACGAATTTAGATTTGGGGAGGCCTACAAATTAACCTCCAAGACTTGCTTCCTCAATAAATCCACTGCGGCCAAATCAATACCAACTCATAATGACCCTGTAAGGGTTTCCAAGGCTGTAAATCTTGACAAAAGCAGATCCTCCTCTTTTTCCCAAGGAGGGGCTGGTGGGTTTGAACCATGAACCTTACAGTTAACAGTCCAATGCTTAGTCACCCAACAGCTCCACCCTGCAGTAGTCACTTAGAATCTGTAAATCCTCCACAGGAAGGACACCGCTGTGTTCCCAACTGCTGACTCCAATTGCCCGCCTCCACCACCATCTCGCACACAAACATTTCCCCCCTCACAATCATGCCTGTCACCGTGGAATCAATTCCCACCTCGCACTCCCGTGTGTCTAAGTGGAAGTGTGCTCCATGGCCTTTCAATGGTTGCTTTGTTTTTCAAAGCAGATCGTGAGGCCATTTTTCCAGGGCTTCTCTGGGTAGACTCAACCCTCTGCCCTTCTGGTTGGCAGCAAGTGCGTGGATGGGATGCACCTTCCAGGTGTATCACTGGGTGCTGTATTCAAGCATCGAGAGCTTCTGCCCAGGGTGCCAACATTTAAGACCATCACACTAGAAATCAGTCATGGTGGCGGGTTCTGTTAAACCTCCTGTCTGCCACCTGCCCAGAGGCGTGGCCACATGGACTCATTGTCTCAGGCAAGGTCCAGGAGAAAATCACACACAAGTGTTCCCAGCCGAAGGACCTCTGATGGCAGGAAGGGAGGGCAAAGGGGGACAGGAGGAGATTGTCAAGGGAGAGACAGCAAGAAAGGGCAAGTGAGCCTGGCTTCTCAAGAGAAAGCAACAAGGTGTTTCTCTCTCTGATCATTTCTTTCTCTGCGATGTAATTCTCTGGATGGCAGGTTCCGAGACAAGTCTCAGAACAGCTCCTGACTGGGGCCAGAAGGGACCTAGAAAGCATCCATCCCACTGCAGCTTCACAAGTTCAGCTCCCTAACCAAACAGTAGTCAGCAGTTCCAATAGCACACAGAGCCACTGGCCTTGGCGAGCCCCCAAAGGTCAGAAACTGCTGCCTATTCAACTGTGCAACCCAGGCGAAAAATAAACAGGCCCGAGGCTGGCGCATCACACATGTACCCTCTCATTCGATCTCAAGAATGGCCCCATCCATAGGACTTGTGATTTTACTTCCCTTTGACAGAGGCCCTCACCTAAATAGCTTTCAAAAGCAACTGCTTCTACAGTCCCTAACCCTTCACCTGCCCAGAAGATGGTCCCAAACATGTTATACTGAAAACAACACACTCGTGTCCCCAGAAGTCCTGCTGACCTTCAGAATAAGAGTGACTGGACTTCCCTGGCCCTTCTAGTGGTAGTTTTCTGAAAGCAACACCACTGGGCCCGGGCTTTGCTCCTCTCTTCACCCTAGCAGAAGCACACCGTGTCCTCCTCAGCACCACCTGGGCGCATTTTAAATCTCTGTGGTTCAAAGACAGCCTCCGTGTGTTCTGACATTTCTCATGCGGTGCTTTAAAAGCTTTTGGCTTCTGTAGGCACAGCAGGCAGCACACCCCGCTGAAGTGCAGCACACCCTCCTTCATCCACTTCTGTGCTGCCACACAGCAGCCAGCCTGGGAGGCTCCGTGGCTCTGAGCTCAGGTGGGTTTTGCATCCTTGTCCAGTGTGTGAGCAAAGACAAGTGGCTAACCCACTGGCTTTGGCATCCTCGGGGTTCTGTGGCATAAAAGAGCTTCCTTCTCCATCAGGGGCCTGCTCCTCTTCACAGTGCCTCCGATCTCTGCTCTCTGTGTGGCAAACACCAGAGTCACCTCGGTTGGGTTAGTGTGCCTGGGACACTGAGGGTGGCCAGAGGCACTGCCAGTGCGTGGCTGTGACACAAGGATGGCTCTTTGCTACTGCTCTTTCAGCTACCGACCCTGAGATGATGCTGAAGGAAGCTAACCCTTCGTGTGAGCAAGACACCTTGCTCTCAACACTGCAAGGGAGGGCGTCAAATGTGAGTAGAACAAGGGAATTAAATATCCATGAGCTTGTGGAATAGCCCTCTTATATAGCAAACGCATTTAGTCTTCACAGCAATCCCCCCCAAATAGGCACTACGGTTATGTTCATTTTACGGACAAAGAAACCAAAGCTTGGGGCGGATGGCCGGGAAGACAGCAACTTGGCTGGCCTGTTGCACAGCTCCCTGCTTAAACGAGGCCGCCGTGCTGTCAGCTGGCACTGAAATGCCTCTGTGCGAACATGAATCTTGAGGACATTTCAGTGTGTGTGCCACACATTTGTGTTCTGTGTGAACAAAGAGAATTTCCCCTGCTGACCCTCATCACACAGGAAGACAGAAGAGGCATCCGTGTACCAGAGGCAGTTCAGTGCCTACGAGGGGGCTTCAAAATGTTGATGGGTTTCCAATACAGAAATACAGAAAATCAGACAAAACAAAACACAGTCACATTTTGTTCTGTCTGATTTTCTGTATAAGAAATCCAGGAAAGGTAAGTCTGTGGAGACAGTAGCTATAGAGACTCGACCTATAGAGACAGGATAGGGGCCTGACAGGAGAGGATGGGGGGCAGTGGGCAGCTAACAACAAGGACTATGAGAAGAAACTGTTCTGAAAATAGATTGTGCTGCTGACTGCACAAGTCTTCTTAGGATGACTGAATGATTAAATTGTGGGATATGTGAAAAAAAATAAATCAAAGCTCTCTGAGCTATCACTTCAGGACAACTAATAAAGAATCCAGACAATAACAAGTACTGGGAAACCTGTGGAGACACTGGACCTTCTCCCACGGATGCTGTGTGAGAGCTTACGTATCACTGTTTCTAGGGAGCGGCCGGCACCTCCTCAGGCAGTTGGACATCCACTTTTCAACGGAGGTTTTTCTATGTTTTATTTTGAAATTCTTCTTGGGCATTTTTGTTGTTTGTTTCCTTTTTGTCGTGTGTGTTTTCTTTATATGGAATCCAGGAGCAGTTCATCTGGAGGGGACAATAACTGGATGGATAGTTCCTTGGGTTTTGGGGGGAGATATGAGGAGCTAAGAACTAGGATAAGAAAGAAGAAAATGTTCTAAAATTGGTCGTAGTGATAATTGCATTATTCTTTTCAAGGTGTTTAAACTCTTGTAGATGTGAATTATGTGTCACATAAAACTGACGCATGTCTTTAAGTTCCTGGAAAATGGAATTGGGGGATAATGGAATTTCTCCATGACCTTTCTGAAGCCGCTTTGTACTAATGGCCACAGGCCATCCCAGCTGGTGCTGGATGGCACCACCTCTCCCTCGGATGGCAGACACGCTCCTTCCACCATTTCACAGCAGCATGTGAGCCGTGACCCTCAGAAGCACACGTCCACAGCAGGCCCCTTTAAGGTCAACTGCCATAGATTTTGTTTGCATTATTTGGTTGTTTCTTAACGAATTAATACAGAATTTTATTTTGCTTTCAATGTATCTCTAAGTTTTTAGTACGGTGGTAATAACCCATTTTTCCCATTACCTCTTTGAAGTTCTGTTTGGTAGTTAGCTTGGGTTGGTTTTTGGTTGCAACTCTACCTGACGTGTGTTTACGAACTAATAGTCCAAGCTACAGCA
>NW_022103900.1:5839251-5840492 GCF_000313985.2 Echinops telfairi
CCTAACACCCGATGAGATACCGTCTCATTCTCACTAGGATGGCTAACACAGGAGAAACAAAGAATCAAGTGTTGACAAGGGTATGAAGAGCCTGGAGCCCCAACCATCGCAGGCGGAAACAGGAACCAACACAACCACTGTGGGGAAGACACTAATGAGTCTAAATATGTAAAGAATTACTGCAAGACCCCGCGATTTCTCTCCTAGGTGATAGCCCCAAAGAAAGGCCAGGAAAGGCACCAATCGACGCCTCTTTGCCAATGTCCACTGCGTGTTGGACACAACAGAGGGAACAACCCAAGCGTCCATCAACAGAGACACAGATTAATCACACATGGGGGTTTGTGTATGTTTTTAAGAGGTTGGAAAGGCAAATGTTTGGTTGTATGCGTTTTCCCACACCCTCCAAAATTAAATAAGAATATCAGCCAAACCAAGGCCACTGCCATGGGGTTTCAAACTTCATAAATCCCGTTATTCCTCTGTACACATATAAAGAACAGCATTTTGTGGCACATGCTAATGACATGAAATCTAGAATTCGAGATTCACGAACAAAGCGTTACGGGAACACAGATGCGCTCGTTTGCTTCCAGATTGTCTTCGGTGGTCCTGTGCTTCAACAGCAGAGAGGGGTCGCTGTGACCGTGATGATATTTATTTTCGGCCCTGCCCTCAAGGGAAAACTGACCTGGGCACACTCACAGATTTCAAAACCGCTTCAAAGGATAGTCTTGAACACCTGGACACTCTGGCGTGACCATATAGGCAGTAATAGGCCTATCACAGTGGGCTTCCGATGACAAATTAGATCAACCCCTCAGGCCCTGCTTCTTATTAAAGGACAACCCACCACCGCCATTCCAATAGCTGCAGCGAAAGTCAAAGAAATGTATGCTTATCAAGGGGACTGCGCAGCTGAGCTTCCATTTTTATAACTGATTCTTGGTTTATTTTTTTAAGCCTTCGGGTCAGCACACACATATTCCTGCCTGTTTATCCCAGTCCTGCAAGCATGAAGATGCCATCTTGCTAGAAGTGAAGTCTTTTTTTTTTTTTCCTTCCAACACTGCATCGATCTTCCGGAGAATTTTACTAATACATTTTGTAAATCATGCGTATTACATGATGAGTATGTTCAAAACTGTTGCTGTTGTTGTTGTTATCAGCTAACTTGGTCCATCACAGGCTGATGGAAGGTCTGGAAGATTCTACAGCACTTGTCAAACGTGAGTTAACTG
>NW_022103900.1:5840592-5842917 GCF_000313985.2 Echinops telfairi
TTTTACAAACCAGTGTCTGATCACGAGAAAAAGAAAAGGCATCAGGTCGAAGGTTGGTTCTGCAATAAAGGGAATGCCTAAAGAGAGTCCCCTGTTCTCCTGTGCACTCCGGTCCTCCACCTTCACTCTCAATCAGGACAGCACTGCTGGCCTGCCTAAGGAAGAGCAGCTCTGTAGATTCACGGGGACCAAATGGGTGGAACGAGGGCAGCTGGAAAAGCCACTCTTTCCTCTTGGCTGACTTATCCCTAGTTCAATGCAATCACAGAGGAAGAAAACCACGGGGCCAACTGGCAGAACTGAAGTCACAATAGCAGGAGAGGCTCCCAGATTCGGGTGAGTCTGCCGTCAGGACAGAGAAGCGTTTGGGAGGCGAGTGTAGTCTGAATCGTCGTCGGCTCTCAAATGAAACTCCAAAAGGACAGACAGGTCATCTGGAGCGTCACTGGGGCTCTGTGACTCCAGCGCACAACACGACCTTCAGTCCCAAAGTCTGAGTAGGCCCCTGTGAAGTGGGACCATTCTTTCCCTGCATTTTCAGATGATCACAGGAGAGATTGATCTTTCCAGTCAACTGGAGATTGCTTACGTGAAAGCCATTTTTAATATTTACTCTCAGATCTGGGCTATTAAGTGCACTGAACAACCCTCAAAAATGATGAGCCAAGATAGGGCCCAATTACAGGGAAGCCATGCATTTTGGCGACTTATTTCTGCCTCTTCCTGTATCTCCCTGAATGATCACAACATAGAATCCTGACACCAGGGCGGAGGAGTTGGACAAATTTCAGCAGTCTAAAGGCATGATGCCAACCAGCATCAGTTTCCATTTTGAATCTGTTTCTCCTAAAATGTCTCACAGAGTCTCATGTTCATCAATCCTTTACTGGCTCTTGATAAATCTCAATGTCTCTTGTCAATAAGGATTTAAATGTGTCATGAAGAATATTCATAAAAACTGACAGGGCTGTGAATGACTGGCGACCAAAGAAAGGGAAAGAAGAAGGGGTGGGGGCAACATGTCAGCAGATTACTCCCAGAACACCTTCTACTAAGTCCAGCTGCATTGAATGGTATGCCAAAAGGTGGACATGCCAGCAGACGCTTTCAAACACTGCTTGGCATGCATATTGGGCATGTACATGCATATTGAAATCCTGGTCCCCTGAAGGACACCTATCAAAATACTAACTTATTTGTTGGAAAACCATCAACTTGTTTGATTTAGGACCTAGAACTATGAGTGCCAAATTTGAGTTTTCTTGGGTTTCTGATTGGATCTTTAGTATTTCTGAAGAGTGGTTGTCTATGTTAAGAGATCCCTGTTTCTTAGGCCTGGATGCATGTCAAAATCAGCTGGAGCACTTTGTCCCAAGATACTCCACCTGTCCCATCCCATGAAAAAAGATTACCTGGGGTGGGGCCTGGGCATGTGTATTTTGAAAATCTCACTAGATGATTCTGAAGTGCATCTCTAGTTAAAAACAACAGTTCTACATTCATGTTTATATTAAAAGAAAAATATCTATAATAGACCTTGAGCACACATGTACATCTAGTCCCAAAGACCCACTGTCACCCAGTCAATTCCCAGTCACAGTGACCCTGCAACCGGTTTCCGAGGCTGTAAATCTTGATGGAAGCAGACCGCCTCATCTTTCTTTCACACCACAGCTGCTGGGTTTGAACTGCAGCCCTTGGAAGTGTCAGTCCAAGGTGTACCCGAGAGCACCCCCGAGTTCAATATGATTCTGCTTTATTTCTTACGGTGTAATCTAAGTGTTCTTTTCCATTCCATTGTTTCCTCTGAATCTCTGCCTTTGAAACTGTCTTGGGGTTTTCCATAGCCAGGTCCCTGTCTAGATAAATCGTACATCAAATCAATGTATCTTAGGCACTCTTCATTTGGAAGGGCGGGCTGGCAACTTGGAGCAGTGAGTTGTTCCAACACAATGCCCACCTGACACGCAGCCGTCTAGCAAATATTGACTAGCATAGGCTGTGTGTGGAGTGAAAGGAGTGCAAGAAGAGCAAAACAGGGCTCTGTTCCCTGTAGAAGATTCTATAATACAATTGGTGTAAAACTACACAGACAGATGGTATGTCAAAGTGTGTGACATAGACTCGGTGTAGTCTAGAGGGAGTCTGCACCCCACTGCTGAAGAAAATGGTTCAAGGAGAGGAAGATGACATGAGGCTCAGCATGTAGGCATGGGCTGAGACGCAACTCCATCCCTGCTCTGACTCAGCTCAGACAGAGCCCCAGCCCTTTGGGTATGTGGCGGAGCCAGGTCAAGGGACAATTCCTGTTTCTGACCAGGAGCC
>NW_022103900.1:5843017-5844887 GCF_000313985.2 Echinops telfairi
TAGCCAGGTCCCTGTCTAGATAAATCGTACATCAAATCAATGTATCTTAGGCACTCTTCATTTGGAAGGGCGGGCTGGCAACTTGGAGCAGTGAGTTATTCCAACACAATGCCCACCTGACACGCAGCCGTCTAGCAAATATTGACTAGCATAGGCTGTGTGTGGAGTGAAAGGAGTGCAAGAAGAGCAAAACAGGGCTCTGTTCCCTGTAGAAGATTCTATAATACAATTGGTGTAAAACTACACAGACAGATGGTATGTCAAAGTGTGTGACATAGACTCGGTGTAGTCTAGAGGGAGTCTGCACCCCACTGCTGAAGAAAATGGTTCAAGGAGAGGAAGATGACATGAGGCTCAGCATGTAGGCATGGGCTGAGACGCAACTCCATCCCTGCTCTGACTCAGCTCAGACAGAGCCCCAGCCCTTTGGGTATGTGGCGGAGCCAGGTCAAGGGACAATTCCTGTTTCTGACCAGGAGCCCGGATATATAAATTCTTCCATCAGCTGCCACTGAGTTTAATTATGGGAAGGGCCTTAGATTGTCATCTACTAAGTTTCCTTGCAAAGATTTACGAATACTCTGACTTCCCGAAGACCCTCTTTAGGCTCCCTTATTTACCCAGCCCTCTAGGAATGTGTGCCATTTCTTTGGGAGCATGAGGTTTCCTTCTATTGTAGTTTTTAAATAATTGTTTGGCATAATTGAAAGCCACACCTGAAAGTATGACTCTGTGCTCAAAAAGGCAAGACCTTGATCTGGACTGCTGTCCTGGCAGCACTAGAGTTTGCTGCATCACACACCAGGACGAAGCTCCCCGAGGGAAGGGCCGGCCAACAAAGCAGCAGTCATAGCATAAGGAATGAAGAGCCAATGGAATCATTACATTTGAGGCAGAACCTTTCCTCTCTCAGGAATCTATTGGATACTTTAATATAAGAGTTATTTTCCCCTCTGTCTTTCCCATGACAAATATTTCATCCTGACAGGCTGAAAATATTATCAGAGGCCATGACAGCCTGCTCCCTTTGTTCAGTAGAAGGGAAAGTTCATTTGATGCACCCAGGGTGGAAATCAGAAATTTGTGCAAACTACTGTCTCCCAGTTTTTCCTGGACGACTTTTTTCTTTAACCAGATGACTTGATGTTTAGAAGCGGTTGGAGCCTGCTCAGCTCTGTTATCTTTTGCCTCAGGGAGGATGGGACTTTGACAAGTCAAAAGCAACTTACATGCTCTCACAGAACTTCTTCAGGATGCTCGGCTTCTCCTGGTTGCGCCTTTGTCTAAACCAGCGCTGGATATTGCGAACATCCCAGTCCAGCTGCTTAGAGAGGCCTTCCAATCTCTTTTCATCAGGATGCTGTGAAACAAGGAGACGGCATATTTACCTTTGATGCAGCTCATCTTCCCTATACACAGATCTCCCCTAGTCTATGTTTAAGAAATGATTCCCCGTACTTTGGTTCACTGGTAGAATTTTTACCTTCCGTGTTAGAGACCTGGTTCCACTCCCAGTCACTAGCCCCAAGGGCAGTGACTTCCCATCTGTCTGTGGAAGCTGGCGTGTTGCTGTGAGGCGACTGCACAGCTTTCCACAAAGCTTCCAGAGTCAGATGAACGGCCCAGCCCGCTACTTCCAAAAATCTGCCTCTGACCAATTTGCTCTATAAGCTTTCACTCAACTCACATTGAAAAGGTCTCAAAGGAAAGAAAAACCCTCTGGATCACAAGATTACGATGCCAATTTACAAGAGGTGACCTGGAGTCGGGGACAACTTGACAGCAGCTAACAGTAATGGCAGTGAATGAAATCGCTATATTTATCAGTGAGGCTCTACCGAGGTCTTTCAGGAGCGACATGAGCATAAAC
>NW_022103900.1:5845895-5851180 GCF_000313985.2 Echinops telfairi
ATATCATTTTCCTAAAGGATTAATTTATAATTTTATTGCTAAGTGTACTGATAGACACTCGTGGTTCACAAATCAAAACTTACCCAAAGTTTCAATCTGCAATTTTGTACCTACTCTCTCAGTTCCTAGTCTTCCTTTACCAGCAGATAATCATGGTTATTAAATTAATTTCTTTCCAGAGATTTTTGTGCAAATAGAAATAAATTTTAATATGGATCCAATACTTTCCTTCTCACACAAGCAGTGTAAGATACGTCAAAAAGTATTGCTAATAGGGTACTAGTTTCTAAGCTTCCCCTATTAGAACTAACAAAGATGAACATACTGGCCCCAACAATAAACTAAAATATAGCAGTGATGGCGAAGGTGGTACCGGGTTCCTTCTGTTGTACATAGAATTGCTATGAATCAGAATCGAATCGATAGCATTTAACAACATACTATAAATAACCTTAATATGTCAGTTGTCCAGGTACAGCTGCTGGATAAATTCCTGACACTCTATGCACCTGTGATTTATTTAGATATTAAGAATTAGCTTCATTACTCCATGGAAACCAATTATACCTTCTAGAGCCTCATTAAGTAGGTATGGTATCAGATGCATCACTTTCTTCCCCCAAGCTAAGAGGTGAAATGCAGTCGTGTGGCTTCAGCTACAGTTCCCTTTTCGTGAGAGAAGCCCTGTTCCTTTGTTCTCTATTGTCCTTATTTTCCACGTGTTGGTATTTCTCTTTGGATTTGCACAATTTGTTCATGTGCTATGTGTTAACTCTTTGTATATAACACAAATTGTATATTTTCTTAGCGTGTCATTTATTTTTTAGAATTTGCTTATGGTACTTTTGTTTGTTTGTTGCTCTGATATATATTTTTTAACATTCTTGAAGCTATCAGTCTCTTTTGGTTACAGCTTTTGAATTGAAGTCATCAGAAAAGCCTTGCCTACACCCAAACATTCAGGAACATCATCCCATATTTCCTGCAGTGCATCTGGAATATATTCCATTGTGCAGTGTGGAATATGAATCTATTCATATCTAAGTATGAAAACATCATTATTTAAATATGTAATTTTTCCCTAGATGGTCCCAGATATCCCCATACATGGTCTGAACTTTAGAGTGACTTGTCTCATTTCACAAATAAGTAAATCTGTGAGTATTTTTCAGGATCTCATACAAAATCCTTAAATTAACACAAGGTGAATTAACATCTTTATTTTTGTCTTGTGAATCCTTCAAAATTGTTTTAAATTTTTCATCAAAATTCTTTGGCACATATCTTGTTACACTTATTCCAAAGAAAATTTTCTATTTAGGTTTCTCTTGGAAATTAAGTACTTATAGAAGGAAACTTCCTTCAAAAGTTCATGGAAAGATTCCATTATCTTTTAAGGCCACTTTGCCATTAATTTTTGAAGACCCCTTGTATCTAGCCATTTACTGTTAACATTTGTAGATAAAAAGTTACTGGTCTTCGCTTATTAATCTTGTGATAAAATTTTGTGTTGCTTGTGAAAGTGTTTCACTTGGTTGCCTTAATGTTCCGGGGATACAATCAAGCTCCATAATAATAATAAACAAATAAATAAAGAGTTTTTAATACTTTCTTTTTCCCACTAGGACCTAGAATGTAGTTGGGGCTCAATGAATAATTGTTGGATAGATAGCAATAATTTCATTGCCTCCTTTCTTTTTATGCTTTTATTATTTTTCTCCTATCTACTTGCTGTTTCTATGGGGGGGGGAAATGCCAGCTTGAGGCTGAGATACAAATATATCTTATCATATAAAAGTAATGATTTTTTAAACAAAGTAATGCTAGATTTCAGTATTGATTGATCTGACTGATTTTCCCCCTATAAATCTATTAACACAAATGAATTATGTTTAACAATTTGTATACTGAATACAGAGAGGCTTAGAATGTATTGCTATTGAATTTTTTAAAAAGTCTACTGGGTGATGATGAATAATTATTGTAATGTACTGCTAAAGTCTGTTTGCTAATATTTTATTTAGAATTTTTCATCAATATTTTAAAGAGTATGACTGATCTCTAATCTTACTTTCAGTGAAATTTTGTCAGGTTTAGTATTAATGTTTTATTACTGCATAAAAAGAAAGCGGATGGTTTTTTAAATGTTTCATATTTTGGTATAGTCCAAACAGCACTGGAATTATCTGTTCTATAGAAATATGTTACCATTCTCAAATGAAAGGATCTGAACTTGGCATTTTTTTGGTAGTTTAGCTCCTTGGACTTGGTTTTATATGTGAACACATATAGTAGAGTACATTATATTTGTGAGTTGTATTTTCCTAGAACATTTTACGTTTTACCCAAGTTTTCCAGTTTGATTTATAGAAAATTATTAGACATCAATTCTTTACTTTTAATCTGTTTCTGTGTGTCTTGTTTAATTATCAGATTGTAGACTTATTATTTGTTTTTCTTTCCCCGTGATGGGATTAGCTATGAACAAATGAAACCGCTAGGGTACTTTTGGATTAATTTTTAATTCTAAGAGTTTGGTCAATTTTAGTTTCTGCTTTTATATTTTATTAAGTTCTCTCCACTTACCTTCATTTACTTTGTTATTCTTTATCTAAAGCTTGAGTAAGGAGTGCTCTATTACTTTTTACACATTTGGGGATTTCAGCCACCACAACAAAGTGAGTGCTGCAAGGGTGCAAGTCACACAACTTCGTGTTGGCTCCCGGCGCATGTGAAAGTTGCGTCTTCATCACCTTCACTGACTGAAAGAGACTCAACGAAGGTGTTCACTTTGGGGGACAAGGAGGTGAAATGTGAAGCTCGCATTCAGCACTTGGCCTGCACTGAGCTGTTGACGAGGGAGCACATGCCGGGGGAGAGAGCAGCCGCTGCTCTGTCTTCAAAACACCACTCAGCATCCAGCATCACACCCCCGGAGCTCTGCACACACCGTGAACACGCCAGGTGAGTGCTAGTTCAGGTGTCTGTGTTCTTTGGTACGGTGTGGATAGGTCATTTTTAGAGTCTTGGGATGCTCAGAAAATTTCTATCAATTCATAGCAAGTGAGTATCAGCTTACAAAAGATTTCATAGGGTTGTTCTATGTTGAAGAGGGGAGGAAATCTGTATTCTGAAATTTATTTTAATGCAGAAATTAATTAATATGGCATTTTAAAATATCCACACTTATGAGGCTTTCTGTTTTCTAATTTCTAGTACTATTAAGTTGTATCTAATTTTTTATGATTATTACTATTTTGTGGTATTAAGCACATCCAACGGTGTATAAATATTTAAGAGGCACTTGAGAAAAAAAAAGCAGTCTCTACTCTAAGTATAAGATTCTAAATGTAGCCATTTAGATCATCCTAGTTAATTACATTTCTTATAATATACATAGTCACCGCCATCGAGTTGATTCTAACTCACAGTGAGCAAGTAGACCGGGGCAGAATTGCCGCCGTGAGACTGCAAATTGCACAGCAGTGGAAAGACCTGACTTTCTCTTGAGGGATGACGGCTGGTGATTTCAAACTGCTGACCTTGCGGTTACCAACCCAAAGCCTAACCACTACACCACCAGGGCTCCTGATGACATCTAATGTTTTATATTTTGTTTACTTGATCTGTCATGACTTCTTTTTTTCCCACTATTTGATTCTTATTCATAAGCATGGATAACATGATATTTAATGCACATACATCAGTGATTCCCAAGGGGCAATGCTGCCCCTTGGGGAGCTGAAATGATCCAGATGGGCTGCAAAAGTAGATACCTACACTTTATCCTGTAATATGGGCTGTAGTCTAATCATTTTTAATTGTCAGGGTGCTGTTGAGTAATTTTTTCTCTTTTCTGAAAAGTGTAGGCCAAAGACATTTGGGAGCCTATGGTATATATTATAACTACTTTCATTGTATATTGTGGCCTTGGACAATCCAAAAGCAATTCTCCATGTCATTTAATATTTTCTGACCTGAATTCCACTTTGCTGCTAAGAATGAAAAGTCTACTTATTTTTAAAATTTTAATGACCTTTAATGTGCCTTTAATGACATTTGTTAATACATTTTTTTTTAAACAAGGGATTGCATCTTTCACTCTGCACTGGGATCCCCAAATTATCGGGCCAGTCCAGTTCCACGTAGATTGAAAGCGTTGTTTGAAGGCACAACCCTATACACACGAAAGATGACCGAAAGCCATGGCCCTTCAAAAAAGGTCCCTTGCCACGTGGTCAACATAAGGATACTGGCTGATCACTAAACGCATACAGACACTGCTCAAGCCTCTCCAAAATCAACTGCTCATAATCCCTTAAATGAGACCTTTGTGACAAATAAGACTAAAGAACTACAAAAAGTAGTTGCAATATTTGCGGCCTTTATGTTTAAAACATGCTTTTCTTTTAATCATGTAAAAAACTTCCACAGGAATCACCTTGGAAACTCATCGCACATGATCGTTATAATTAGCTAGAAACAGTTATTCTCCAGTGCAGTCAATTTGGCTGGGAAACCTGTTCATTACCTTTACAAGGGAACTTTCTCCATGAACAATAATAAACATAACACAGAATAAAGTACTCCCTGCCAGGTTTCGAAAGGGATCCATAAAAGGTGGCTAGAAATTTCATGTAGTGCATTTTATATGTAGTGCATCCAGAGTAGTCAACAAAGTAAACGTAAGTATGGTACAATCACCTTGATAAACGAACCCCATAGTTCCCGGCACGTTTGTTTTTTAAGAGAGAGTGCTTTGGTGGAATACATTGATATGCTGAATGAAAATGCAAGTTGCTCTCTAGTAATGTGTTTCACCCCTTTAAATCTATAGGATATGTGTCCCACTGGTTGGCACAATATAAAATCATCAAACAAAACTGTAGGATGTGTGTCTTACCAAACTTGACAATACAAACTCGTCACACAAAACTAGCAGATGCCTTTGCCTAAAATGCCATAGATGCTTCTCTTCTTATGAGCCGAGATTTTTTTTCAGTGAGTGTTGGTAAATAGGAAGACCATAAAATAAAGGGAAGAGCTTAGATATTTCATTATGGCAAAGCAAGAGACAAGGATCGCAAATCATTAGAAACACAACTACCAAAAATGGAACAGAATTTGCATAAAACTGCCAAATTGCATTTTAGAAGCCTCAGTAATTCTCCAAGAAAAAGAAAGTGAAAAGGTGCACCCTTCTAACATATGAACACATGCTCATACAACGCTACCTTTCTCCTGTTCTTTTCTGTTGTCTTACCCAGGCAGGAATGTCTCACCCA
>NW_022103900.1:5854195-5855918 GCF_000313985.2 Echinops telfairi
ATGATTCCAAGTCCCCCAGCAGCCCTGTGGAAAAAAGGCCCTTTGGAATTCAGTTCGGTTCTGTAGCAGATGCGACTGCCTTGAGTCTGAGTAGACTCAATGACAACAGGGTGGGTGTTTAGTTTCAGTCTCTATAATAAAACAACAGGCTTGATGTTTGTCTGTTGGATCCTATAATGAGAGAAAGACACAGCTTTCTACTCCCATAAAGAGTGAAAGTCTAGGAACCCACAGGGCAGCTCTACCCGGTCCTATAGGGTTGCTATGAGTTGATGGTGGTGAGTTTGTATCTCTATTATAACCAACTAACCAACCAGTTGTGGTTGAGTTGATTCTGACTCGTGGTAACAGCCTGCGTTGCAGAGTAGACCATGCTCCATAGCGTTGTCATGAATGTGACCTCTGGAAACATGGCTGGGCCTTTCTTCTAAGGTACCTCTAGGGGGTTCGAACTGATAAAGAGCAGGATGCTCAATTATTTGTGCCACCAAAGGGCTATTCCCCATAATAAAACCATGCTAAACTTAGCCTGGATACCTTGTGGAATCTTAAAATTCCTTGTTTGGGGGTTATTTGCTTCTTCCCCATAAGGTGCACTAAAGGATGTCAAATGTTTATGAGTATCCACAGAACTGTTTTCACGATAAGGAACTGGCCATTGGCAAGAATGGGAAGATTGAATTCTCCTCCTTCATTGTGTTTATTGTTGAACGAGGTGGTACATGAGCAGAGGTTGGGCTCATGGCGTCTCAAAGGTCTCTAAAACTGTTTAAAAAGGGGTGGTGGTGCATACTTACAACTTGAAGAGGGTAAATGTTTGAAAAGAGATTCTGTAAGTTTTCCATTTTAGTACAGACACTAAACATGTTTTACAAATAAAGGAAGCCCTGGAGGTGCAGTCAGATAAGCAATGGACTGCTAACCTCAAGGTCAGCAGTTCAAACCCACTTTCTCCAGAGGGGAAAGCTAAGACTGCCTGCTCCTCTGAAGACTTACAGCCTCGTAAACTCTACGCAGGGTTGCCATGAGTTGGAATCAGCTTGACGGCCATGGGTCAGCCTGGGTTTGTACTAAGAAAAAATATCTGCACACACAGAATTTAGTCAAATTAATTACATTCATTGCGGTGTGCAAATTTCCCCATAATTTTTTTATAGAAGCTCGGTGCCTCCTAAGCAATGATTCCTTTCCGCGCCCCTACCCCTCACCTCCGTAAGTTTAGCCTCTCTATATTTCACTAGTACGCATTAGTCGCTATATGTTTGCCTATTCCTTCATCTAAGTAAGATCATGTAATATTTTCCCTTTGCTACTGACATGTTTCATGAGGTGTGGTTTTAGGTTTCACTCGTGTCGGAGCATGCATCAGGACTTCGTTCTGCTTTATGCTGACTAATATTCCAGTATGTTATGTCCCATTTTTGTCTATCTATTCATCTTGGTGACGGGAATTGAGGTTGGTTTACCTTTGGCTATTTGGAGTATTGCAGTGAGCACTGATGTACAAGTATCTCTGTGCATTCCTGCACTCAGTTCTTTTGGGTACATGCCTCAGAGTAGAATTGCTGGATCATATTATCATTCTGTGTTTAGCCATTTAAGGAACCAGCAAGTTATTTTTCACAGTTGCTGTCACTGTACAATCCTGCCAGCACTGGGTGAGGGGCTCCAAGTTCTACACATCCTAACACTTGTTGTTTTCCTTTTTTAAAACCATAGCCAT
>NW_022103900.1:5856744-5859031 GCF_000313985.2 Echinops telfairi
CTGGGATAAGGATAGTAATCCTTTCCCAATACGTAAATGCTCTAGCAACTGGAGTTTATTCAAAATGTTTGCATTCTCAATGCTTTGTAAAGCAAATCTTTCTAAGGCATATTCTACATACCCTTACCTTCTTGAAGAGAATTTCAATCTTTTCCTAATGACTTTGGCTCACACTAGTAAGAACACTCCTGGAACTGTGGGTGTAACCATAGGAACCACCACCACCAAAAGTGGTGCTTACGTGGTAATGAACGCAGAGTCCTGGTAGTACAGGGGGCTATGCGCGGTGCTGCTAACGGCAAGGGCAGCAGTCCAAGTGCGGGGAGAAAGCAGAGGCTTTCTACTCCCCTAAAGAGTTATTGCCTCAATAGCCCAAAGAGCCAGCTTTACTTTGTCCTATAGGGTCTCTGTGAGTTGGAATGTAGTTGATAGCAATGAGTTGGGGTTTTTTGTTTTTTAAATGGGGAATGACCATGAAAAGCAACCAGGTCTATTTCCTTGACAAAGTTTCTGACGCTGTGGTGGTTGACTCTTCACTATAAGGTGTGATGAGTAAAAGAAATGAGGTCCAGGGCAAGTGAAAAATTATCAGAAATGTCAGAAATATATTTGCTGTAAAGGCCAAAACCAACTTTTACTCTTCTCTGTGGGGATCCTGCCCAGCCGTTTTATCTTCCCCATGTCCACCACTGCGCTTAAATTCCCATTTGGTATCATTCTCATCTTTTTAAACATCCTACTGGTCTAGTGGACAATTTCCTTTCCTCTTCTCGTGTGCACTTTAAAGGCAGCGCTTGATCATCTCATCTTTGTGGACCCCAGGACACTGTGTGGGAAGATACACGGTGGTGATGGCGGAGCGGCAGGAAGGAGGTCAAGAAAGGAGATTAATTATCTTCAGTAAGTCAGTCTTCACCACTGCTCCTGCTGCTCTGAGGACTGCGGACTACCAACAGGCTTCCTTCCTGTGCACAGAACAACGTGTGGGCTGGCAGAGGCGAAGTCAAGAGATGGACTGAATCTCTTTAGTAACAACATTCTCACCTTTACTATCATCCTCTAGCCTAGAGCAACTTAAAAAACACAATCTTACACCTCCTACTCTTCTTCTTAAGCCTCAAACCATTGTTGTCTAAAACATCCTTAGCCCTAAGTCTTATGAAGCAATGTAGCAGCATTAGGAATAGGGCTTAACTCTTCATTACCAAATTTGTTATCAAATAAATCATGTTTTTAAACAGATTTGACGTCATGCTACTTTCTGGCTGAGCGACTAGTCCTACATGTAGAAATTAACCCCCGTGAAAGCTAAGTTTGTGTCAGGAGAATCCTGCGCCAGTATTCTCAATGGTTTAGTAGTTAAAACCTAAGTAATCTGCCATAATGTGATTGAAGACGGTGTAAGCAACTATGCCACGGGATCTCTAGCTAATCAATTGTAAGATTAGGTTTTCTGATGAGATTTACTCAGCGGTGCGGCCTACTCCCTATGTAAGCAGACACTGGGAAGAGCTTGTTTGCTTCTTGTGGGGTCTGGATCCGGCGTCTGGCTCAGCAACCTCCGGTTCTTTGGACTTCTGGCAGTGGCCAGTCATAGTGCCTACCACCCTGGGCGCCAGTGAGTGAGCTGCCCCCCACCTGCCAGCTGAACTGCCAAGCTGGGATGCACTGGACTGTGCAGCCACAGACCTGGCCTGCTGACTTTGGGTTCATCTGCCTCTGCGTTTAATAGCCTGGGGTCTTGCTGCTTCGTCTTCCTGTTTCCTCGCCACCTTCCTAGTTCACCAGCCCCGACAGGTACGTGAGTCGGGAGAAGCCTCCAGCTTAACGGCTGACCCACAGAGGTGAACCAGATTGGACTTGTCCATCTGGGTGAGCCATTTCTTGACAGAAAGGTGTCTGTTTATTTATATATACAAGCACCACTGGGTTTGCTTCTCTAGCAAATCCAGTCTCACAACTCCCTAGGCCTGAGTCTCCTCAGAGGTAAACTCTGGAATAAGTATACTAAAGATATATTATTATTTTATTAACTACAGATTATCACAATTAATATTAATATCACATACGATTGTTATATGTTATGGTAACTGGGTTCTATTTAATATGAATATTTATTTCCTTTAAATAATTACATATATAAATAATAATTATAGATAACATAAATTAAAATAATTATATATGTACATATAAATTTTACGTATGTATAAATTATCATCTTTGAATGTCTGAAGCCCCTGAGTGTCATTTCCTAATTATGGGAAATGGTTTCAAGTTGAGCAGCTGA
>NW_022103900.1:5859212-5860979 GCF_000313985.2 Echinops telfairi
TGTGCCATCAAGTTGATTCTGACTTACAGCTGTGCTATAGGACTGAGTAGAACTCCCCCATAGGGTGGCTTAGGGTGTATTCTTTATTACAACAGATTGCCAGATCTTTTCTCTTTTTGTGCTGTGGGGTGGATTTGAACTGCTGACCTTTCAGTTAGCAAACAAAAACTTAAGACAAGAACCTGCACTTGTGAAAAATTGTACAGAATCAAACACACACACACACACATACACACACACACACACACACGAATACAAGTAAGTAAAACCAGGGAAATCTGGGTAAGAAATCTGAATAAGATCGCATTAATTTTATTGATTATATCAATTGTTACATATATATATCCTATAGTGGAGAGAGTAAGGGGCCCCAGTAGGTAGCAGGTTACACAGTGCTCTGCTAACCCCAAGGTCTGCAGTTTGAAACCACTGGCTGCTCCTTGGGAGAAAGATGAAGCTGCCTGCTTCCGTAAAGACAGAGTCTTGGAAACACACGGAGGCAGTTCAGCGTTGACCTCAGGGACATTATGGAGTCAGAATTGCTAAAGCAATGAGTCTGAGATTGTTGTTTTTATTATTGTTGTTATGAAATGTTTCCATTGGAGGGAATTCAGTAAAATGTGAATGAAATCTTACTGTAGTGTTTCTTACAACTATATGGGAATTTGCAATTATTTCAAGTAAAATGTCAATGAAAAATAATTATAGACGGATGAACCCCTGACACTATTGCCCCAAGATAATCTTTAAAACTTAAGCCAAAAATATCTCATTGTCATAAAAACCAAATGATAGTTCAGTTTAACTAGTTAAAAATGTCTGTCTTGAGCACTGTGCTCTTGTAAGAGCAATCTCTGTGCCATCGGCTGACAACAGCTGCTATAGGAAGCTAAGGGGAGCAGTGGGGTGACGTTAATGAAGGAAGAAAAGGAGCATTAGAATGGTTGGCTTTACTCGATGTCACGGAATTGTATATGTAGAAACTGTTGACCTGATGCATATTCTGCTATGTATATTCTTAACAACAAAAATATATAGTACAACAACAAAAGCAAAACTTCAGTCAGCGACTGCAACTCATCAGCACTGACGTTTGGATGTACTGTGTCACATATATTGCTTTGATGTTCCCTTTACTGAGGTGCAACAATAAAACCCAGGTAGAAAAATCTGGGAATGCAATTCATAAAAATGCAATAAAACTTAGCAGAAAATAAAAAGAATTATAGGTACGACAAGACAATTGAAAGTAATACAACAGTCCATATTTTCCAAGAGTTCAAGAAATACTTGCTAAACCTTCAAAATTCTATTGAGTCTCTGTGGTAGTTACATAATCTGTTGTCAATTTGAGAGGATTAAGAGTGAAGGGGTGTAGCCTTGTCTGTCAATCAGGTCGTACGTAGCTTGATGACCTCATTTGAAGATGCTAAGAAGATAAATAGCTCTTTGGAGGCAGGACACATGTTCACTCCCACGGAGACTCTCTACTGACAAGGCAGACTCCCCACGAGAAATTTCTGATGAGAAGTCCCATGATGCTACCCTGATGCAGCCAGATCCCTGGGAGCTGGAGATGCCATGTGGAGAACTCTGCCAGTGCTGAGGTAACTTATGACGCCGTTGGATCCACAAGACCTCCCACCCACTGGCTTGTGATCTTCCTGCATTCAGCGTCATTGTGAGTCTGAAGTCTTGTGCTTCGTGAGTCTGAAGAGGACTTTACAGATTAGTATTGGACATATGGCCTACTATCGGACTTATGAA
>NW_022103900.1:5861968-5864119 GCF_000313985.2 Echinops telfairi
AAAACGAAGCCAAAAGTCTCCAACAAGAAGACAGTTTTCTTCTTGATTATCTTCTCACTTTTTTAATGGTTTCCTGAAACAGGTCAGACTCAAATCCAAGGGTTGCTGGGCTGTTCTGATTTGACTCCATTGGTATCTGTTTTTTCAGCGTTATTGTCCTTGGATTTATCTTCTTCCTTAACATCTGCCTTTTTGTCTTCCGTTTCCTTCTTATCTTCCTCGATTCTTGCATTTTTTTGCTCCTTTCTTATGATCAGCCACATTTCTATGACCCCCTTCTCCTTCATCCTCAGAATCTGAGAATTCTCATCACATGCTATCCGCTTATCTGATGCTCAACTAGAGATTGTCTTGTCTGGATCTTCTCCATCTTCATCTCCACTATCTTCATGGACAGCATCCTCGGGAATAACCTGTATCTGAACACCTGGCGCATGAGGTAACATGCGCAAATTTTCAAATAAACGCTGTTTGATTTTTCCCATATATTCTGGAGTGTTCTGGTTTGTCATGTTTGATGGACTTATATGCAATTTGAAGTCTGGTCCAAAATATTCAAAGTAATCATTCTATGGCAACTCATTAGGAATTTCACAATCAAGGGCAACAGCAGTTTCATATGTCCAACATAGGGCAACGTTACGGATTGTGTATCCACCTCCCCCAAGCATCAGCAATGGTAAGTTAAAAGTTTTCACAACTTCTACACATTTAGCATGACCTTTGACTGTTAGATTGAGGCACCCAAGTCTATCACCAGATAAAGAGTCTGCACCACACTGTAATACCACAGCACCAGGTTGATACATCTCCATTACTTTTGAGATAATTAGCTTAAATATCTGTCCGTATGACTCATCATCTATACCATCTCTCATTGGAAAATTCACAGCATAGTATTTCCCCTTTCCCGCGCCAATATCCCTCGTCTCCAGTGCCAGGAAGGTATTCCCCATATTTATGGAATGATACAGTCATCACACAATCTGTTGTATAAAAAGCTTCTTCAACACCATCACCATGATGAATGTCAATATCAATATATAAGACTCTCTGAACAGTATCATTAACATAACAGAATCCTGAGGCTTCTGATTTCTTAGCATGATGTAATCCTCCAGCCCAGTTTAACTGCACAGCCCCAGCAACTGAGCCACCTGTTGAGAGCTGACAAAACTCAAAGAGTCCATCAAACACTGGGCAACCCTCTCCAACATTAAATCTCTGCATCTGCTTACTGTACTCAGATATGTTGTCTGGTCTTATTGAACGTAGAAATTTGACGTACTCATCACTGTGGTATTTTGTCATTTCTTCAGCAGTGGCTTTATGGGGCCTATATATTTCCATTTTTCTATATAAGCCATAATTTAGCAGCAAGTTATGGGTCATACGGATCCTATGGGATTTCATAGGACGACCCTGTCCATAATAGTAATTTCCAAGATCACCATCGTAGTAGTAGCAGACTTTCTTCTTGCCGCCGCCTTGACTGTACACCATGGGGTCCCCGGCCACCGCCACCTCTCAGCTCCGACTCCTCCCGCTGCTGCTGCCGCCGAGCCTCGGTGGGTGAGAAGGACGCTGGCCCGGTGGGAACAGTCGTCCCTCAGGGAAGGGCAGGCCGCGGGGAGGCGAGGAGGGACCACCGGGAGGGGTCCGTGCCGCCCGGCCAAGGGGCCGAAAGCTCAGATACCAGATATTTTTTATATTTTACCAACAGAATATTTTATTAAACACAATGGCTTCACACTGCATGCCTTAGTAATCTGTTTTATGTTACTATTGTCAATATTTCTCCCCAAGGAATTCTATTTACTGGTAAAACATGATCTTTAATGGTTACCTAGTCTTGCATAAAGAAACCCTGGTGCCACAGTCCAGGATTGTGTTCAACATATCTTTGGGTTGTAATCACTCTCCATCCCACTGGGAAGAGACAGACCAATCACTGCAGCTTAGAAGACTGCTCATCAGATTTTGGGCCTCCGACCTGGAGGCTGTAGAGCATCGTGCCCCAAGACTGTGGTCCTGATCCACTCGGCCCAGTAGCTCATGCCCATTGAGCCCTTTTTGACTGTTTAGAATTCTGGCCAACGTTCTACTAGGCCACAACACTCAAGAGGATGCAGGCAAAGAGAAATTTGAGAT
>NW_022103900.1:5864915-5867089 GCF_000313985.2 Echinops telfairi
CCCACTTTTAGAAATTATTCAGTAAGTGGTAGCTATTCGTAAATTTTGGTTGCAAGAAACATATATTCTGCCCCTTACGAGGTGCTCTGGTCTTTGCGGTGGGAAACCAGCATGGAAGGCTGCTACTGGCGAAAGCACAAGGCGGCCCGACTTGTGAAAGAGCCGGAAAACGAAGAGTTTAGTCTGCCACTTCGTCCAGCTTCCTTACTCCAAGCCAGATTTTTCTATTTTAAAAACTCCGGGAAAATCTTTCAAAAATATCTATTGGGCATAAATCCTTCCTATATATTTCTATGCAACTTCCTGTGAATCTATAATTATTTCAAAGAAAGTGTTAAAAATTAACTTTTCTTGCTTTCCTATTCTATTTTTTCCGCCATGCTTGATTAAAAATGTTCTTTCGACAGCATTCCTTTTTGCTGAAACCTAAATCCTTTTTCTCTTAGTCCTCTAGAGAGAGAATGTAGTCAATAATCTCTTCAAGTATTTAAAAACACTAAGTTATCTTACATTCTTCTCTCTTCCAGCATTAACAGCCTAAATCCTGTCTTTCTTCATTTACACTCTTTTAATTTTATATTTAATTTTTAATTTTTTTCAGTATACTACTTAAGTATACTCTATTTAAGTACGTAAGTATAATTTAAGTAGAAGTATAATTCTACTTAAGAAAGTAAAACGGACCAATAGGAAATGGCTGCTTTTAGAAGATGAAGCAAATAACCCAAATAAGAAATGAGATGGGTGGCATTACAACAACGTCAATTGAGAGAAGATTGCTCATAACAGGACACCATGAAAAGCTGTATTCCACCAAATTAAGAAACCTAGAGAAAATGGACACAGGTCTAGAAACAAACAAACTACTTACGTAAACTAAAACAAACTGGAGGAGAAAAATTCAAGACCCTAACAGACAAAAAGAGATTGAAGTGGTACTTTCACAGACTCACAGCAGCAGCAAAACCCTGCCCTGACAGCTTCGCTAGAGCATTCTACCAACATGATAAAAGCATGAAAACTATTTCAATGCAGAAAGGAAAGAAGTGTCTTAATTATTCCTTGAAACCAGGAAAAGACATCACACACACACAATTACAGACAAATATTACTGATAAATATAGAAACAAAAATTCTCACCAAAATTCTAGCAAACAGAATGTCCTAATACATCCCTCCAAAACTGTACACCATACCATGTGGTACTCATGAGGTGCACAAGATTAGTTCAATATTTTAAAAATCAATCAATGTAATCTACCACATAAATAAAATAAAAGAATCACGTGATTATCTCAATCAAGAAAGATATTTTATATAGTCCCAAACTCATTCTTGATGAAAGCTCTCAGCAAAACAAGAATAAAAGGGAAACTCCTCAACATAAGAAAGCATTACAAAACCAACAGTCAGAATTATTCTCAATAGAGATTGAAAGCTGCGCACCTTGAGAACAACAACCAGGCAAGGATACCTTTTATCACCACTATATTAAAAAAAATTATTATTCTGACCTAGGGGAAGACTTATAGAATAGATCATCAGTTTTATATTCAGCAAATTATCAACCCTCCCACTGTCTTGCCCTGGTTGCTTCATTTTTTGCCCATGTCTTACTTGTTGGTAATTGTCATCCCCTTCATCCAAGGTAACACCTGTCTCACCTCTAGTCTGTGACTTCTCCCTGCCCTTCTCCTTCACCTCTGTATCACTGTCACTCCTATTCAACATTGCACAGGAAGTCTTAGCTAGAGCAATTAAGAAAGAAAAGGGAATTCCAATTGATAAGGAGAGAGGAAAACCATCCTGTAACAGAAAATCTGAACAATTTCACAAGAAAGCTACTAGAATGAACAGAAGGATTCAGCAAAGTGATAAACTACAAGATTATCATACAGAAATCAACTGGATCCCTCTACATCAGCAGTACTCAACCTGTGGGTTGCGACCCCTTTGGGGATCGAATGCCCCTTTCACAGGGGTCACCCGATTCATAACAGTAGCAAAATTACAGTTATAAAGGAGCAACGAAATAGTTTTATGGTTGGGGGTCACCACCACATAAGGAACTGTATGGAAGGGTCTTGGCATTAGGAAGGTTGAGAACCACTGCTCTACACCAAGAAAGAGAGCTTCAAAAAGGAAATCAGGAAAACAATACAAAGTACACTAGA
>NW_022103900.1:5868048-5869144 GCF_000313985.2 Echinops telfairi
TAGCCCAGAGGAATTACTGAAACCTGAATGAAAGCTGAACATGATAGCGGGACAAGAGGAAAGTAAAAGGAAATAGAGGAAAGAACTAGGAGGCAAAGGACATTTATAGAGGTCTAAATAAAGGCATGCACATACATAAATATATTTTATATAATGATAGGGAAATAGATCTACATACATATATTTATATGTCAAGTATTAAGGTAGCAGACATACATTGGACCCCTACTCAAGTACTCCCTCAAGAACGCCTTCTGTGATGCTCACCTTCCCTACACAATCATTGAAGACAAAATGGGGGCATAAGCAAATGTGAAGAAAGCTGATGGTGTCTGTCTATATAGCATCTGGGGTCTTAAAGACTTGAAGGTAAACAAAGCGGCCATCTAGCTGAGAAGCAACAAAGCCCACCTGGATTAAGCACATCAGCCTGTGTGAACATAAGGTGCTGATGGGATCAGGGATCAGGCATCAAAGACCCAGAACAAAAAAATCATATCAATGTGAATGAGGGGGAGTATGGAGTGGAGACTCAAAGCCCATCAGTAGACAATTGGGCATCCCTTACAGAAGGGTCACAAGGAAGAGACAAGTCAGTCAGTGAGCAGTATAGCACCGATGAAACATACAACTTTCCTCTAGTTCTTTAATGCTTCCTCTCCACCACTATCATGACCCCAATTCTATATTACAAATCCAGCTAGACCAGAGCATGTACACTGGTACAGATAAGAGCTGGAAACACAGGGAATCCAAGACTGATAAACCCCTCAGGACCAATCATGAGAGTAGTGATACCAGGAGGGTTAGGGGAAGGTAGGGGGAGAAAGGGAGAAACCAATCATGGTGATCTACATAAAACCCCCTCCCAGGGGGATGGACAACAGAAAAGTAGGTGAAGGGAGACAGCAGTCAGTGTAGGATATGAAAAAAAAATTATAAATCACCAAGGGTTCATGAGGGAGGGAGGGAGGGAGGGTGGGGGACGGGAAGAAGGAACAGATACCAAGGGCTCAAGTAGAAAGAAAATGTTTTGAAAATGATCATGGCAACATACGTGCAAATGTGCTTGACACAATGGTTGGATGGATGGGTT
>NW_022103900.1:5870703-5878242 GCF_000313985.2 Echinops telfairi
TAAATAAATACATAAAACTTTTTTTAAAAGAATAAAAGTATAATCATTACTACATTAAAAAAAACTAAAAGTCAAAGGGCTTTGGAGATAGAACTACCTGGGTGGGTGTGAATACTGAATCAACCACTTACAAGTTGTAAGATAAGAAGCCCAGGTGGTGCGGTGGGCTAAGTATTGGGCTACTCATTGCAAAGTCAGCGGTTCAAATCCACCAGATGTTCCATGGGTGGAAGAGAAGGCTGTCTGCTTCCATCAATATTCCCAATCTCTGGAGAGCTCAGGCAGTTCTACTCTGTCCACATTCACTGCTATCAAGTCAATTCTGACTCACAGCAGCAGGGCAGGGTAGCACTGCCCCTGTGCGTCCCCAAGACTTGTGTCACTCCATACAGGAGGAGAAAACCTCGTCTTTCTGCCTCAGAAGTGGTCGGAGGTTTCAAACTTCGGACTTCGCCGGTAGCAGCCCAATACGTAATCGCTTTCACCAGGGTTCGTCACCTCTGTCCGACAGAGTCCCTGTAACTGGGAGTGGATCTAATAGCAGTGGGGGTGGTGTGATGTTAAGTTTACAGGTAATAACCGGCCTCTTCTTCCCTGTCATCTGAGTCTGTCGCTGGGCCATGTGGGCGGTGGGAAGGGCTAACGAGGCACTGGTGTGACGTGCTCAGCACTTAGGCAGACGCCAATTTCCTTCTCTTTTCCGGAGACAAGCTGCATAGCAAAAGTCTGAAAACTGATTACGGATCCGCTTTCTGTTTTTGAGATTTTCATCTGGTACTTCCAACTGGTCTATGAACTGCTTGCGATTCTACAGGGATATCACCCTTAATGCAGAAAACCTACCCCTAAAATGCCCTGTCAGGTCGGAAGATTAGCCTGGAAGAGCAGCTCAAGGTAAAGTTTGCAGCTCTTGCGGCAATTCCAACCCCTAGTAACCCCATAGAGCAGCAGAGCCGTGCCCGCAGCAGGCTTTCCAAGGCTATAAAGCACTGGAGACCCAGACAGCCAGTCTCCCCTGGAGCAGCTGGGGCTTCAACCCACAGTGAGCAACCTAACACACAGCTCCAGGTAAAGGCAGAGAGAACACTTTGGAACCAAGAAAGCTTATTCAAAGATGAAAGATAAGAAAACAATGAAATATTTATCTTGGTTCCTCCATAAAGAAATATGCATTTTCCCAGGGACTAAAGGATGTTTAGTCCCTTGATGTGTTGTATTAATCCTTCTATTGCCACAACCCCAGTGGCATCATTAGAAACGACAGTGATTGGACATAATTATATTAAGCATTCAAATTTCTTTGACAGAACTTATATGAAATAACTAAGTCAGCAACTAAACAGCAGAGCTCAATTAAATGAAAGAACATGAAGGTCATTGACATTTAAAGCTCAATAATGGATTCAATCAATGAGACATTTTGCTGAGGGGGTAAAAGTTGATAGAGTGAATTAAATGAGTTCTTATTTAAAGACTGACAGAGAAGGGTCATACAATTTACTATATATGGTGTGATAATCATTTTTAAAAAGGAGTATTAAGAAAACAAATTATGCAAAGTGAAAGCCTGGCTTTTTCCTTGTTCCCTGTGGGAACTCTCAAAATGAACTACTTCACAGGGACTCCAGGTTGTCTTCACAACACCAGCTGTCATCAAAATGAATCCAGTGGGTCAGAGTAGAACCGGCCAGCTTTCTAGAAGAAATCAGATGGCAGGCCTTTCTTCCAAGGGCCTCTGGGTAGACTAGAACTGCCATCCTCTCAGCAGCCAGATTCTTTATCTTTACCCCTAGAATTAATTTCTTAATCCTCTACTCGAATCAGCCATGGAATGTTTCAATTTCCTCAGCTCTCAATATATCTGACAAGGGGATCTTAGCCCTTGCTACTCAAAGTGCTGTCTCTGGCCAACATCACCTGGGAGATGTCAAAAATGTAAACTCTCAGCCCAATCCCAAACTAATTGAATTGGATTCGATGCTTTAACAGAATCCCTAAGTATTATGTATACACATTATAGTTTGAGAGCTATACTTTGGTCTAACATTTCTCCAAGTATGTTCTCAAGCATCAGCGCCACGAGAGACGCTTTAGAAATGTAAATCACGGTCCCTGCCATCCTCACAACCTTTGCTTATGCTTGAGCCCATTGTTGCAGCCACCGTGTCACCCCATCTTATTGGTTGTCTCCTTCTTTTTTGCTGCCCCTCTGTGTTTCCAAGGACTGGTCTCTCCTGATAACATATCCACAGTGCAGGAGACGGAACCGGGCTCTCTTTGCTTCTAAGGAGTATGCTGGCTGTACTTCTTCTAAGACAGAGTTGTGGGTTCTTCTGTCCGGTCACAATACTTTCAATATTCTCTGCCAGCCCTGTAATTCACATGTGTCCATCGGTCTTCCTTTTTCATTATCCAACTTCCACGGGCATCGTGTAGATATATGTGTTCTACATATGTATACATATTATATAATATATATTACCATAGAATGTGTAGAATACATATAATAATATAAACTATATGGTATACATAATCTCACATCATCTCCTAGAAGAGCAAAAGTATCATCTTCTTCATTCTGGAAACCAAAATCCAGCCATCAGGAGGTACACGAACAGCTAAGTTTGGGCAGTGTCGTCATTACCCGGACTTAGGATCAACAGAATCAATCCACTGAGTGCTATATTAACAAGAATAGTTTTGTTATCTTTCTAGTATGCATATGCATATATAAACATATACATACCATGGGAGAAAGACAGGTCTTTCCTACCGTTGTAAAGAGTTACAGTCTGGAAGCCGACAGGGGCAGTTCCACCCTGTCCTATCGAGTGGCTGTGCATCAGCAGGAACCCAACGGCAGTGAGATGAAGAACATGTGGCGTGCTTTGCAAGGTCATTGGGTGTCCCCAATTCTTTCCCTAGTCACATCACCACTCTTGCTTCAGTTTGATCCTGATATTGAGCATTTAAGAGCTATTTGGATGGAGACTTTAGAAAAGACTAAGACTTATCTCCATTTCTCTCCCAATAACCATTTTCTCTCATTAATTAATCTCATTAATTTCCTTACAGAATAATTAGCTCAATACTGCTACAATTATACCAAAAATATCTTGGTATGGTCTATTAAGCAACACTTGAAATGAAGCGAGTGTAAATCACCAGTATCATAAAGCTACCAAGGCTCATTAAGTGATATGCTCTTATCACAATACATCGAAGAAGTTGAACTATGACCTGAAGTCTTCTGGCACTTTCGTTTACTAAAAAACTACTAGCTTCATTTACACGTTACAAACAGTAGGCTTGAGAATCATACATGATTTCTAAGCTCGGTTTGAAATGCAGTCCAGGGTCATCTTGAACAAGTGGAATGCTGAGAGGAGAAACATCAACATTCCCACGGAAGAAGCTAAGTTTATTTGGGGGAAACACTCAACACTAGACATGGCACACGCAGGTAGATATTTACAGGGCATGGAGTACCACGTTCATCCATCTGCTGCTGCCTGGGGCGCGAAGACAGCAACTATCCTGGCATGATTGGGCTTCACAGCACCCTCTCCATTATATCTAATTACTCATCTGGGACCCCTGGGACACAAAACCAAAGCTTTTGCCTTTGCAGATATCTAACGGCCATTCCCTGCCAATCTACACCCGCTAAGAACTTCAGTGCCCATCTCAAATGCTGCCTTCTCAGAGAAAAATATTTTTGAACCTCCCCAAGTCTTCGTATAACAATGCTGTAGCTGCACCCTCTGACACCGTTCTCACTCCACGGGGGACATTGGTGACTTCTATTTTCCTGCCCTCGGGAGTGGAGTCCTTGATGACGAGGACCTTGTCTCCCCTGTCTGAAAGCCCTGCACATGCCACAAGGTGCATGCAGTCCCTCTCCCACCCAACAACCACTTCTCCCTTCTTGCAAATAAAACCCTTCTTTTATTTGGGAAGGCTAATTATGAGTTGTGTCTGGTCTTTGCAGTCATGAAAAGCAAGAGTCTTACTTGGCCGATATTTGTCTTCTTTATTTCCCGAGCAGCTATGGGGAAGTTTAATAGGCAGCGAAGGGAGGGCTAAGGAAAATTGTTCCTTCCTGGTAAAAGAGCCATTTCTTTTCTGAGCCATTCTTCCTTGCTTGCTGTGAAAAGTGGATGTGTTTAGAGCAGTGGCGACCATGAGGCCCAAAGGTGACATGCTTATGTACAAAGCCAACACGTTGAGAATAAACCACGCCAAACCCACTGCGATGGGCTTGGATTTGAATCCAACTCGTAGCAACCTGTAAGACAGAGTACAATGGTGGGTTTCTGAGGCTGTATATCTTTATAGGAGCAGAAAGCCTCATTTTTCTTCCCTGGAATATCTGGTGACTTCAAACAGCTGACCTTGGGGTTAGCAGCCGGTGGTAGTTACATAACCTAGTGTCAATTTGAGGATTAAGAGTGTAGGGGTGGGGTCTAGACTGTCAATCATTGGCTAGCCAATGAGGCCTCTGTGTGGGCATGGCCTTCTCCTGAGAGTTCTGGGAACTCTGGTATTTCCTAGTTGGAGACAGGAGACACTTCCCTCTCTCAGCTCACTCTCTTGGAGTGACAAGACACAAGGCTGACGCCCTGAGAGACATCCCTGAGGAGAAGCCTCATGGATCCTTCCCTGATGCAGCCAGAACCATGGACCTGGAGAAGCCACGTAGAGACCCCTGCCCACTCTGAGATGCTTACAACACCACTGGATCCAAAGATTTTCTACCCTCTGGCCTGTGATCCTCCTGCATTCGGCATCATTGCATGTGTTTCATGAGTCTGAAGAGGGCTTTATAGATCGGTATCGAACATTTGGGCTACTATTGGACTTATGGACTAGATCTGGACTGGGCTGGGACATTTTCTCAATATTCAATTGCTCTTACATATAAACCTTTCTTATTCCCATATGAGTGTCTATGAAATTGTTTCTCTAGTCTACCCGGAAAGGCAGGACATTCCGAGATCTCGAAGGGCGTAGTAAATCTCGTGCCTCAAGACCAGAACCATCAATCAACCTATGTGCTTCTCCTTATGCCAGTAATCAAAAGGTTATTTTACTTAACCAATATCAATCAGATATTGATACTGGTAGCCCCAAACACTACTGGAACAGCCACTATCTCTCCTGACATATATATATATAAATAAAAGTCTAAGTATGTATTAAAATGGCTTCAGCTGAATTCAAGCAGTTCACAGCCACACAAACACACTTGGGATGTTCACTGTCACCTTTGCCTTCCGAGCTAGTCAAGGTTTCACCGAGTCTAAATAGAGACCCACTTCCTAACTGCCAGTAAGCACTACCTCTTTCAGCATCCTAATGAACTTAGTGATGACAACCAACAAAAAAAGTAATCAGGAAATATTTGTTGAAAAGATATTGGGCTGATCATTACAAAGAAAAGGTTTTTCCCCAAAAGCTTTTATTTTCTTGCTGTGGTGACGCTGCTTAGAACCTGTGGGTCGCAACCCTTTTGGAGGTCAAACAACCCTTTCACAGGGGTCACCTGATTCATAACAGTATCAAAATCACCTGATTCATACCAGTAGCAAAATTACAGAAGGGGGATCGCAACTGAAGGTACTCAGTAGAGTGCAAGAAAAACGAGGGGCGAAAACAAAAGCATCCACAAGACCAGGCTTACTGGTTGGATGGAGACTGGAGGAACCCCAAGACCATGGCACCCTTCGAGCCTGGAACTGATTTGACTGCAATGCCTCCACTCTCGAACAACAGACAGGCCTAGAAGGTGAACAGTAACACCAAAGAGGCATGATCTCCTCGGAAAAATCCAGGAGAAAGCTCAGAGGGCAGGAGGGACGGGAAGGAAGGGTGAATGGAATGGAAAGCAGAGGAAAGGAGGGGAGAGATCCCTGACACTGTGGAGCTTGCAATCAGTGTCCTAACACAAAATGTGTGCGAACGCGTAAAGGGGACACCAATTTGCTCTGCAAACTTTCACCCAAATCACAGTAAAAGAGTTAAAACATAGAAGAGAGTTTTTTAATGCATTAATTCCTCCATAAATCCTCCAGTTAAGTTCTGAAATCAATTGCCACCCAGGGCAGACACCACAGCAGTAGCACACTTATCATAATAGGCTTTGTTGGGGGCTCTGGAAAGGCAATAACAAGCTCTGTATACTTCGTTGTTCACTTTTGAAAATTGGCTTGTAACAAATTACAAACCTCTATTTCCACTCGAGGAAAAAGTAAGCTCTGCAAAGTCCCTGAGGGCTTAGAGGTTTCTGAATGCTGAATTCAGATCTCTCCATTGTTCCTGTCAGGCGAGAGCGATTTTCTGTCTCCGACACCTGGGAAACCTGGAGGGGAAGCGCCCGAGCTAAAGGCAGAACTCCTTCTCAACTTCCGGTCTTGCTAACAGTGTTTGCTAGTTGAACATGACAGCGTGTCATCTTTCACCCAACTCAGGGAGAGGAACTCGAGACACACGTCAGGGCCTGCCGCATTTCAACCGCACCGGCGAAGTCTCATTGATTGCCCACTCTCTGCAATGATACCACCTGCATCAGCACCCTTCCTCCTCCCTTTCCTCCACCTCCTCCCCTCTTCTGCGTGCTGCTTGTAAGTCCTTCAAAGCTACTTTCATATCTCTTGGATCATGTGACCCTTACCATAAAATGTTCTCCAGGGAAGCAGCCGGTGGGTTTGAACCTCTGACCTTGTGGCCGGCAGTCCAGTGCTTATCTGACAGTGCCACCAGGGCCCCCTGATTTCGTGGGATCATTATGATAAATCTATTAAGCCTCAGGGGTACATGTTTTTTGTTGTTACAAAATATATTGTCAAAATTTGAACGGTCAGGAGGGGAGGATAAAGACGTGTGTTTCCAGACAAACAAATGAATCAAAGCCAACCGCGGCTGTGGAGTCGATTCTGACTCGTGGCGACTCCATGCATTTCAAAGTAGAACTGTACTCCGACTGTGGGTGGCCAGGCCTTCCCTCCAGGGTGCCTATGGGTGGATTCGGACCACCAACCTCAGTTAATAGTCAAGAGTCTAGTCTTTTGGGCTTCCATGTCCTCATACTGACCCTTCAGTTGGAGCGTTCCACGGACCACTCTGCCGGGATGTGGTAGCATCTCAGCTGCTCGCTGGTTCCAGCTTTGGGCATACTCGACAGCTTTCTAAAATGTAAGGCCTTTTCTGTCTCCAGGATTGTCTCTCAGGTGGGACTTGTTGCTTAAAGAGTTCATCCTATAGCGGGGGCATGGGGTGCTAACCCACCCAAGGGGAGGGTATTGTTTTTATCTCCACAGGGAAAGAGAGACCAGACTTCAACCCAGTGCTCCAAGGTGTGAATGCAACATGCAGGCGTGGAGTAGGGAACCAATGGAAATATCTTGGGGGCTGGCCTCAGTCCCAAATACTAAGTGGATGCCTGCCCCTCCCCCAGAAGAATTTATTTCAAAGGACTGCACTGAATCCGCAGCTCCAGGAGAGGGATAGATCTGATTGGAGCACATGTGAGCAGATGAA
>NW_022103900.1:5880278-5899636 GCF_000313985.2 Echinops telfairi
TATGAGCCCCTAATAAAACGATTTAAAAAAAAAGTTCATCCTAAACCATTTCTGTCAAATCTGAATTAGCAATCGATAGAAAATAGAAAGCTATATATCTCTAGAAAATGAAATCGCTTTTTAATGTTTTCATAGATAGGGGTAACCAAATCATATTCATGGAGCCAGGCAGACAAAAAAACAGATTTTCAAAATTTACAGTATTTAATGGAAAAGGGGTCATAAACATCTCTCTCATTTAAAACTGTTAAGACCTTCTCCCTTCAAAAATAAATCTCCTTTGCCTCTTCCCACCCCTCACAATATATTTCTCTATATATGGCAGAGAAGTGCTAAGAAATTATGATTTATGATATCTGGTCACTAAGACTATGTGAAAAATGTGACCAACGCCACTATTCTAGTGACTATCGGCCACCATCTACCCATATTTATGGTATACATAACATTACTGCTTAATCAGTTTAATATTTATTGGACTCTGCTGCAGTGGTCCGCAACACTGCCGCACATTCCAATCTCCTGGGACATCTTCAAGCACACTCACTGCAGAAGGACAGGGGCATCGTGTTTTTAATAGCTCCCAGGGCATTTTAATGTCCATCCAGGGGCGGTAGTTACTAACCATGTGCAAAGTACTAAGGAGGTGGGGGAAATGGAAGGGGAGCCAATCATCAAGGAGGAAGACTGACACCGGCGATCGGTTTCAGAAGATGGAAAGTTAGAAAGACATCGGAGAGAGAAACTGATTTTCAACAAGCCAGTGCTGAGAGATAACTAGAAACATGAGGCTGCAAAGAGACTGATGCATCAAAGGTCCTAGAGACGCGAATGCAGGAACACTGCGAAGAGTTAGTGGTTCAAAACCAAAGGACTGAATCACGGGGCTTGGAGAACTCCCGACTGAGTTCTCGGAGTGCCGATCAATAGGAGGCAGAACAGACGGGAGAGTGAGAGGAAGTGGGGGCCATCAGCAGGAGGAGAAACCGACAAATACATACCTAGGGCACACATGTGGCAAAGCAAGTGCAAGTCACTTAAGCGTCAGATATGAAATGTTCGGAAATCCCCAGATTTTAAGAATGGTTTCTCACCTACAGGCAATGCTGTTTTCATATTCTTGGGAGAAAGGTAGTAAGGATCTTAATAAAGAATTATTTCAAACACCATTTCAGAAGACACTGAGCGGTATGCTGCTGTTAAGAGGTAGGACCAAAGAAGTATTCCTGAATATCTAGGATTTGATAGTGTTGGCAGACAACACATAGACCAGAGACGAGACCATTTATAAACCAGTGTTAGTTTATGTGATCAAGGCAGCTCTGCCATACAACATAGAGAAGGAAAAAACTGAAATTTCAGATTTGAACCCTAAACTGGATGGATACCCAGTGAACAAAAAGTGAAAGATGACAACATGAACCATGACTAGATCATGTCCTCCAAAGTGGTTCTGTACTTTAAAACATGTGTGCACATGCACACGCACATGCACGCACGTCATTTGCTGCAGACTTGTTCATAAGAATAAGCTCTCTGGTATACTGCTGTCATACACTATTGTGAATGGCATGTTAATGACATACATCTTCATTTTTCCTTTAGTTTAAAAGTATATAGGTTATGTATATTCCTGTTATCTATAAAAATATTCCTTTTATATAAAAGTATATAAATTATGATATATTCCTGCCAAACAAAAACAAGAAAGAGCACCTTCTCCTATCAAAATAAAAAAGCAAATATTTAAAGGTTGTCTTCCAACCAATAAAGAAAGGACATAACTTCTATCATAAACCCTGAGGTTTTTTTATATTGTTAAAATTAATGAATTTCCTAGATTTTTGTCATGATTTTTTAACAGTTAAAGAGACATGCATGTTTCTGCCTTTCCATAGAAGCTGAAGCTATTTTTGCCCCAATGGCCAAAACCAAGAAATACTAAAGGGCTCACCATCACCCCTTAAAATCACAGCGCTCCAGTGTAACCACATTCATTTTTACAGGAACCCTCCTGAACTAGCAAATCAAAGTTCTGAGCACGACCACCCCAAACAGCACAGCCCCTCTCATAAGAAAGGAGCATGACCCAACACAAGTTTCAATTCTGGTTCGCTAGAGGCTTCTAGGAGAGCCTTCCCAACTGAGTCTTCCTTTCATGCAATTCCCAGAATACAAGCAATGTCCCTCAAACCTGCAGCTCGCATAAGTGAGGGGCAGAGAAACCCTAAGCCTTGCCCTTTGTCTTATACTCATCCTTCAGCACAAAGCACTACATTGTGGTAGAACTGAGACGAAGAAGAAAAAGCTAAAAGGAGTCAGCATTCAACTGAATGTAAACACTGGCTTTCACATGAAGAGTTGTTCAGCAGTACAGTGGGCTGCCATGACATGGGAAAGGAAGCCTGTTTAGACTTGACAGATTCATAGTTTTGAGTCCCAGATCCTTAGAGGCTGAAGGTCTCATGTCCAATAGCAACCTCTCTCGTTCTTTCCTCGTTTCTCATATGAGGAGATCTACCACCACAGCTCTGAGGCCAAGTACTCTTCCAGTCTCCTGACACAAACGAACCCATTTAACCCTCGAAACGAACCCATTTAACCCTCGAAACAAACCTAAAAGGTAGATACTATTACATTCCTTGTTTTACCAAAGAAGAAGCTGAGGCACAGAAAGGTTAAGTAATTAGCCCAAAGTCACAGGCAAATAAATATGAGGTTCACATTCAGACAGCGTTGCCCCAGTCTCTGAGCCCTACTACACAGTTCCTATTTCTTATCAAGGATTAACTAACTAACATAGGTAGGGCTTTAACTGAACCAGGTCATTCAAAAAGAAAAAGGTAAGTGCTTGTGATGGTAAATGCTGTGTCAAATGGCTAAGCTACGATTCTCAGCCATATGGCAGACAGTTTGTACCATATATACTCGAGTATAAGTAGACCCGAATATCAGCCGAGCCACCTAATTCTCCACATTAAAAATGTGCTGAAAAATTCAGCTTATACTCGAGTATATAAATCACCTTCCCTTTTTTCAATCAGTTCAATGGAGAGTTTCCTTGGTTGGGGTGGGGAGGGTGGGGGGATTGCCTCAGCAACGCACTTGGATGTGCTGCCAAAGCTGGCCGGCTCACCCTCAATCCTACAATCATGTTGTCAACTGGCTGCTGGTTCTTGGACCATAAACCATCAGAAGCGTTCAGCCTGCCACCTGATCCAAATTTGGGATTTGTCAGCCTTTACAAGTGTGTGTCATTTCCTCATGCTTACATAAGCCATTTCCTTGCAGACATGCACGGCTATTTATGTATATGCTTCAGTGACGTGGCTCCTCAAGAGAACCCAAGCTAAGACAGTGCTGTTGTCATTTATTATTACTGGTATAAAAATAACAATAGCAACATTATTATATATAACCAAAACAACTATGTATGTTGATGATTACAAGTATTGTTTTCAATAATACTATTGTTTTCAATAATACTGACTATTTTCGGGTAGAAGCTGGATGAGTCTCTTGCTTGAACTCTTAACTTCCTTCCCCATCCATGACTTTATTCCACAGTAGCTCAGACTGCTTCCTTAAACTGTAGAGGAAAACGTAGGTCTGTGGGTTTTCTCCTAAACTCGCCACTCAAATTCATTGCTATCAAGCTGATTCTGACCCACAGCCACCCGATAGGGCGGGGAAACTGCCCCCATGGCATTCCAAGGCTGTACATTTGTACAGGAGTCCAAAAAGTCACCTTTTTTCTGCAGAGTGGCTGATGGCTTGGAACTGCTGACCTTGCAGTTAACTGCCCAATGCATAGCCACTATGCCCACCATGGCTTCTCTCACTAAACCACCTGGCAAATGTCTAGCCGAAGGAAATGGGGGTACCTTTGGATATTCTGGAAACCACATTAGCAAGAAAGAGGAGGAAGACTTGAGCCACTGTCAAAAATTTCAAGATGTAGCTTAAGCTGTCAACACAAACATTTTCTAAATCCTGAAGTTCCACTTGCAGGTGGTCCAACAACAGCATAAAATAGGTTAAGTCCTTTATTGCTTGTCAGTTCTTTCAGGCGGTAAGAGACAGGCATCTCTAGGAGCTGGTGTCTCTCCAAAAAAAAGCCGCCAGGGACAGATAGGATCCCAGGGAGTTAGAGAGTAATGTCAGCCATGGGACCACGTCTCCACCACAGTGGCCTCATTACAGACGCACTTCTTGGCATACCTTGTCCTTTTAAAAATAGTAGCCCCATTTCACAAGGCCGTTGGAATCTCCTGGTGCTGACTTCTGAAATACTGCATTGCTTCTGCTGCTAGCAATGCCTAAAGTACTTACGTCTCTGAACACTCCTTGTCAGGCTGTCCTTTTCATAGGGCCAATTACTTTTCCCCTGAGACCAAGCAAACCAAAAAATAGCCTGAGAGCCCAAAGCCCTGGGAAACAGGAGAATCAATACTTGGGTACCAATTAACTTAAAGTGGTCCCCACTTCCCATAATAACTACCCCCTGCCTAATACCACCAACCTTGGGGATTAGAATACCTATGTTGGATCAGGCCAGCCCCTCATTAAATGTAAAAGAAAATCTCACACTTTGAACTGTTTCTCCACAGTGATCACATGGGCAAATTATCCGAAATTATATGGAAGAGCAAACACTGCTTTGTTGCGGGTTTGTTATTGTTGCTGTTGAGCGGGTTCCGACTCACAGTGGCCCGATGTACAACAGCTTGAAACCCTGCCCGGTCCTGCACCATCCTCACCACTGTTCTCATGTTGGAGCCCATGGTTGCAGCCACTGTGTCCGTCCATCTTGTCACGGGCTTCTTTTTCTCTGCCCCTCTCCTTTACGTAGCAGCTCGGGCGTGGCCATAGGGAATTCAATGAAGCAATACCATTTTCTTTCGTCTGCTAAAATGCAGCTGTCACAAACATGGTTTTTTCCTCAATGATTGAATTATTATCGATGGAGTCATGCTTCAAACAAATGCACTATTCAGTAAAATGTTTTCGTGTTCAGGGCAATAATAATTTTAAAAGTCATTCAGGGAGAAAGATAAAATTCTAAATTTTAATTTATTCCTACTGCCCAACTTCCAATAGCAGAAATCCGTTATAAATAACTTTTCATTGTTTTTCATCACACGTGTGCACGTGCACACGCATACATTACTGGTGGCTGATACTCTTGGTAATGGGGACAACTCAGAACTGAGCTTTGGTCTGCTTCTTACAGTGCTGCAAACCCAGTCTTGGCATTTGGGCCCAATCCATATACCTCACAATGATTCAGTTTCTTGACCTATAAAATTAGGACAATGAACAATCTCAAAAGTCTCTCTTAGTTCTACCATCATTTCTCACTTTTCTAGTAGCTTTTCTCTCTTCTCTATGAATTAATTTCCACTAGAAAATGAATCATTTTCACATTATACTGCCTACTGTTTCTCTAAAGAGCCCTGGTTATAAACTGGGCTGGTAACCACCAAGTCGATATCTCAAAACCACCACGGCCCCACAAGAGAAGAGGCGGCTTTCTACTCCCCAGAAGAGTTACAGTTTCTGAAACCCACAGGGACAGTTATTCCCTGTCTTACAAGGTTGCCAGGAGTCAGAAATGACTCAGTGGGAGTGAGGAGGCATTTCCTAAAATACACCACCACCACCACCACCCCACCAAAGAAAAAGGTCTGGCTAAGCCAAGGCAGAGAGCGTTCTCTCTGATCTTCTGGAACCTGTGCCCGTGGCATTGATGCGTGCATATGGCAATCCATTCTTGCTACAGTCAAGTCTTGTAATCAAGTCTCACCTGATATTCTTCGTCAGTCATAAATTGATCATGAAGCCCTATCGTCTCAGGTTTCAAACTAAAAGGCTATGTAACATGTGTGCGTGTGTGATAGAACCTCTCCAGGCTGAAGGACATATATCTCCTCTGTGCCTTTTTCTTCGGTCCAATCGTGAATGGCATGTAAGGCAGGGCCAGGAGTGCCATCATAACGGGCTGTCCCCCAGCCACATGGAGGACTTGAGGCATGTGGGCGGGAAGAGGATCTCACAACATCTGGCAGTACAGGCCCGGCAACACCCTCGGGAAGGGAGGGGCTGGAGAAAGTGGGCGCCCCCTCTCCAGGAAGACTTGCATTGCATTTGGAGGGGAAGTCTTTTTTCAAGGCGGAAGTCTCAAATAGCGGTTTTGAAAAACGGGTCTGATAAACTATGGCTGCTAGTAAAGGAGGCGCCAAAAGGCTTTTAGAAAAAACTTTTTTTTCGTTTTTTTGCCAGATTCTTCGAAGGACGTGGTGAAAACTGAAAATGTCAAGATGCTGAATGCTATCCTTTCCCGTTAGTGGTCACAATTGGGCTGAAGACGAACCTGGGATGAACAAAGCCAAGTAATCGACAAAGCACATCCCGAGGGTGTGGTGAGGGGGTGTGGCAGTTGGCAAGGTCTGTGTTTCCAGGTTTGTTACCGCCTCCCTCACCGCTCCAAGGAGGTCCCAGCTCCAGCTCACACCCAATTCCTGAGATCAAAGCCAAGAGAGAAGGAAGGAGGACCAAAGAAGTGTACTACTAAGAAAGATGGAGGCTTGTGATACTAGCACCCTCCCTAGGCACGCGCATCCTCACTTCATAGATGGCCCCTCTGTAGCTCAGGGAGGTCAAAAACCTTGCCCTACCAGGGTGCAGTACAGCACCGATGATACACACACTATGCCTCTGGTCCTTTGAGGGTTCCTCATGCCCCACTACCGTGACCCCAGTCTTGCCTTTCAGTTCTGGCTAGACTGAAGCATGTACACTGGGACAGATAAGAGCTCACGACACATGGAATCCAGGTCAGATAACCCCTCAGGAACAGAAATAAGAGTAGTGATACCAGGAGGGGAGGGGAAGGTGGGGAGAGGGAGGGAAAACCAATCGCAATGATCGATGCATAACCCCACACTCACTCACACACAGGGGAATGAACAACAGAGACGTGGGGGAAGGGAGACAGCAGTCAGGGTAATATATGAAAACAATAATAATTTATAAATTATCAAGGGGTCACAAGAGTGGGAGATGAGGGAGTGAGGGGTAAAAAGGATCTGATACCAAGGACTCAAATAGAAAGTAAATGTTTGGAAAATGATGATGGCAACATATGTACAAATATGCTTGATACAACTGATGTATAGAATGTTATAAGAGCTGTAAGCGCCCCAATAAAATTATTTTTTTTTTAAAACCTTGCCCAAAGTTCACACAGCATGCATCTAATGCATCTAGCTTGGCTGAAACTGGATCCAAGTTGTGCCTGGAGTCAAATTCCTTATTGGTTCAGCCACCATTCCTGAAAGAGGTTTCACGAGCCAGGGGTTACATTAGACTCCTTGCATAGATCATTTTCCACAACAATCATATGGCAATAAGCTAAGCATGGTCAGTAACTTGTTCCAAATGACAAAAGTTGAGCCCTGAGTGGCTACTTTGTCCAAAATGACACTGCTGGTCCCTGGCAGGACAATATTTGAACCTACATCATGCCTACTACAAACATGTGTATTCTTGACACAATGTCACGCTACCAAAGCCAGTGGCACAGTGGCACAGCACTGGGCTGCTCACCGAAAAGTTGGCAGTTCCGTCTAAAAGAGACCTGGCAAACCACTGAAACCTGGCAAAGACGGTTTCACTTTGTGACGTCAGTCGAATTGACTTTAACACCACTTAGCAACAACAGAATACCAGGTGCCTTAAAAAATAAAAAGACTACAAAATTACAGGATAGAAAGTTCCTGCATACACAGGATAAGGCATACAGGTGCTGCCTCGGAGCTCTCCTATGCTGTCTCTCCCCGCCCCTTTCTCGAGAGGGCTAAAATTAGCAGCTACCAGTCTTCAGAAGCCCCATCAGTGCTCCTAAGACAAAAACCAGATAGAGCATTCCACCCAGAATGCTACCAGGAGTCCACTTTTACCAAAGTCTGTGGGGCAACAGGCCTTTTAAAGGAAGACTGATTGGGTCAGCAGCCCTTCACTGCGGCCACATTCCAAGAAAATGTCTCAACCTGGCACACTTCCAAGTAAGGGTGTTCATAATTACCAAGCTAGGGGGAAAGGACCAAAATGTGCATACCATCTACCTAGCAAGGATGCAAACAAATTCTTCTTTCTTTAATAAATCATTTTATTGGGAGTTTTTACATATAACAATCCATACATCCATTATATCAAGCAGACATGCACAACTGCTGGCATCAACAATTTCTAAACATTATCTTTCTTCTTGAGCCCTCTGATACCAGCTCCTCTTTTTTTCCTCTCCCTTCCCCACCCTGCCACCCTATAAACCCTTGATATATTATGTATTGTTATTATTATGTATATATATCTTACACAACCCATTCTATCCCTTTACCTACTATACTGGTTTTCATCCCTCTCAAAGGGGTTTATTCTGCCATCATTGCTATCCATTTCCCCCTCACCCCTCCCTCCTCATTCCCCTACCTTACCCTCCTGGAATCACTACACTCATTACTATTTCTGAGGGGGGTTGTCTATTCTGAGTTCCATATATTGAAAGCTCTCGTAAACCTGCTATTTTTGGTCCCACCAGTTGTCTGCCAGTTTGTCATACTGTGGTGGCTTGTGTGTTGCTCTGATGCTAGAAGCTTTGTCACTGGTACTTCAAATGCCAACAGGGTCACCCACAGCGAACAGGAGTAAACAGGACTCAATCAGTTATGAGATCCATCTATCTAAACAAAAGTTCATTGACTGAAGCTTGCAGCTATACTACACTCGCATAAACTCCTCATGGTAGCAGTAGCTGAAGTTCTATGCCACTGGATAAATTATGATGGTATCAATGCAATCACCTTATAACCCAGGGAGATGATTGACAATATTTCCCTTTTTATTTGTTTGTTCGTTTGTTTTGTTTGGGGGATGCTAGTTTGTCTTTGGCTTTCATTGTTCTTGTTTTGGTTGGGTTTTGTTCTAATATGGCACCTAGACTATAAAAAAATAGTTCATAACCCATGGACAAGCAGATGAATTCTAGGCTCCCACATAGTTCTAGTCCCAATCCAAGAACAGTTAATTCTTTTAACATGACTCTCATAAAGAGATCACTGAAGACCAGGGTGCTAGAGCAAAGTGTGCTGAAGAAAGCAGATGATGCACGGCTATCAATTGGAAGGGTCTGGGAAGTTTATAATCACACAAGCAGCCATCTAAGTGAGGTGTCAACTAAGTCCACATGGAAGAAGCACACCAGTCTATTTGATCCAAAGATGACAATAACAAAATCCAAATATGATGGAGGAGAAAGTATCAAAGCTTAAATTGTGAACACTCAATTTGTCGAAGACTAAGGAGGGCAGTGGGAGCCCAAAACCCATCCACAGGATATTTAGGCAGATTAAGCCTCTGATAGATTCCCTCTGGCCACAGTCAAGAGATGCCAACAGCTTTACTGTCAGATAAAGATAAACTTGATTATGGTAGTTCAAACCACGGTATAATATGATACTTGATCAACTGACCGCCCTCTTGACCCAACCTGAATTTTCTCTAGGTTTAAATATTTCTTGCTTGTTCCATGACAGAAATGTCTCCTGTGGCTTTTTAATGATTGTTGATGGTCTTTTCTTTCTTACTCTTTATTTTCCTATTTATGTGAAAAATAAATATTTTTCTTTTTTTTTTTTCATTTTGATGGACTCATTGCTTCTGTTAGGTTTCCCAGTTTATGAAACACAGAAGGAGCGGGTGCATAGAGACAGTAACTGAAACAATGCTTTAGCTGGGGTAGGGGATGGGGAGGGTAAGGGAATGGGAAGCAAACAGTGAATGTGGGAGGGGAGAGGAGCATTCAAACTGATTGGTATGATGTACACACAACTCTTTTTAAGAGTGACAACTATGAAGTGTATGATATGTGAATGTTATATCATCTAGAGAACTACTGTGGGGGGGGGTAAGTTGTCCAATGGTGACCACGGATGAAGGAGGAAGAGCTTTTGCTTGAGAAGCACTGAGTTTACATTACTGGCGATGGAAAAACTTGGAAAAGGATATCAACAATGGATGTACAGCACGAAAAGTAAATTCAATGGCACTAAAGTATACACGTTGAAGCTGTTGAACTGGAGAATGTTTAGTTGAGTATATCTTTGCCACAATTAAGAAAATAATTACACTCATAAAAATGATTACAAGGAAGAACAAAATGTTCTAAAATTGATTGTGGTAATAATTGTATAACTCTTCTTGATATGATTGAGCTATTGAATTATATGATAGATGGATGAAGTTTCAATAAAACTGTTAAAACAAAAAGATTGAGAATTCCAGAACACATCATTGTCCTCATGCAGAACTTGTACGGGGACCAAGAATCGGCTGTGCAAACAGATCAAAGGAATAAATATCACCTGATTTAAAATCGGGAAAGGTGTGTGTCAGGTTTACATCCTCTCATCATACGTATTCAAGTTTTGTGCTGAGCAAACAGTAAGAGCCGCTGGATTACATGAAGAGGAATGCCGCATCAGGGCTGGAGAAAGGCTTATTAACCACCTGCGATGTGCAGAAGACACAACCTTGCTTGCTGAAAGGGAGGAGAACCTGAAACACTTGCTGATACAAATCAAGGATGGCAGCCTTCAGCATGGATGGCAACTGTAAACATTCCTGCAACGTGAGTGGGTGTGGGAGAAGCGTGTGGAAAGAGTAACTGTAAGCCCTTAATGGAGTTCAGCCAGGATGGTGATGGTGATGGACAGAGCAAGCCAAACCAAGCAGAAAAGACCCATAATTATAAATGCCAGGAGGGGAGCAAAGAGAAAAAAGCGGAACAGGAAAGGAAATGTAATCCTAAGTCTTGGTTTTATGGAATAATATTTACATACTCCTAAAATTTGGACACTGCTTACTGATCTAGGCAAAAATAATAGTAACGATTGTACAATTCTTCTTAATATGATTGAACTATTGAATTGTATGTGTGGATGAAGTGCCAATAAAACTGTTTAAAAAAACAATAATAGTAAAACCTCATAGGGAGTTGAGGTAAATCTGCTGCTGAAGAGAGAAATCTTCAAATAGCAGAGTACAGCATCAATTGATAAGGGATTTATTATTTTAAATATTCATAAGAATATTACATAGAGAGGCAGAAGTAATTAATAGAAGAAATAGTTGAGGGGACCTAAAGTGGTTGCTTTTAACAACCAAAGTCAATATGGATCTAAGTTAAAAATAAAAAAGCTTACGATCCATTTAGGGAAAACTAGGGACATTTTAATATGGACAAGCAATAAGATGATGTTATATATTTATTAATTTTATATGTGATCTTAGAATTGTGGTTATGTAGGAGGACAATATTTTTACTCTTAAATTATGCAGGCTGAAGTACTTAGAGGTATATGTGTCACGATACCTACAACTCGCTTTCAAATGATTCAGGGGGAAAAATATATACATAGCATATATTTGCATTGCGTGTAAATTTGTGTATATTACACACACATATATAAGGAACATGCAAGTATAAAAATGTTCATTATTGAATATATATGAAAGGAGTGTTCTTTACATTATTCTTTCCATTTTTTCACACATTCAAAATTTTAATTAAAAAATTTGAATATATATTTTTATTAAAGGTAAGCCCTCTCTCCTATATTTTTCTTAGCCATGTACATGTATTATTTAAAAAAATAATTACAAAAGATATCTTTTTGCTATCCACCCTGCCATAATTTTCCTTAACTAGCAAAGACACGTGTTATTTACCTCTATATATATTTTTTAATTCATGTGAGAAAAATTTCAAAATCTCTTCATGTTGCTGTATCAACAAAGTGTCTTCCCACAATCCTATGTGTTCTGCTAATTGAAATATATGGAGTTAAAAACACTGAATAGCTTAGGAATCAATTTTTGTTTTTTAAGGACTTCTTGAGTATTTGAATAGGGAACATCTGGCTCTTCGTCAGTTTTTCCTCAGATAGTACACTGTGCAGAAAGTGTACACATTTTGAATAGGGGACAAAAATCTCCATCTGCATTTGAAAATAAAACTTTAAAATTAGAAGAAAAGTTTATACAAATTACTTGAATTCAATGAACGATAAGTCTCCTGGTTGTAACAGGTGTCTTTCTTTTTACTACGAATAATATTCATAAGCCATAAATCATATTTCACACTTTATTCGTATAGATACAACTGATATTTTACCAACTAATCCAAGATTTAATGTACAGCATCTATCACTCGCTCACTGTCCTCGAGTTGATTCCAACTCCTAGCGACCTTCGAAGACTGGGTGGAATGGCCCTGTGGGTGTCTGAGGCTGTTCCTCTTTACGGGAGTCAAAAGCCTGACCTTTCTCCTCCAGAGAGGCCGGTGGTTTCCACAAGCGAACACCGCCATTAGAAGCCCAATGCATAATCACTACACTAGGTAGTGTACGCAATATAAATAGACTGTCCTCTCTAAAGGTGACTGTTCCACCTAAAAACTTAATAAGGAATGTCCCAAACCAGAGCTAGACATCATCTTGCCTAGAGGATGGAAAAAAGGAAACAGAAGCTTAATGTATCCATCCAATGGCACAGAAAAAGAACAATGCCCTTTATCCAACTAGGTTTATTTGAGGAATGAAAGGCAAAAGAAATGAGACCCATTGCTTTCAGCATGTATACTGCAATAAACCATAAAAATATGAGGGGAAAGTAAGAATCATAGACACACTCAAAACCCAAAATGGCCATCTTTGTGGGAGAAACTGAAGACAAAAAGTAGGGTCCACTTGGTTAATTGCATCAGGAGCAGCCGACATGGACTCGGAGTACCATGGAGTCACTGTTTAGTCTTGAATTCTGAGAGCCAATGGGAGACAGTGCTTTTGAAAGGCCACTGCTGGGGGTCTGTACCTGTTGCAGCCCCCAGAGACTGAGCAAGTGTTCCAATCTCGGTACTGTGACATCCTCTTGTATCTCCCTCCACAGCGATGCACTGTGTACATTTGTTTGCACTAAATGTCAGAGAGAACTAATCTTTAAAACCAGTTAAGGTCGAGTGCATTGAGATGGATGGTCATCCTCTGCGCTGAAGAGTAGACTTGTGCTCCATCGGGTTTTCAACTTCGGAAAGCAGATTGCTAAAGCCTTTCTTCCAAAGTGCCTCTGGGTGGGTTTGAGACAGCAGCTTTGAGTTAGTAGTTAAATGTCAAATTGTATCACCCACGACTCCTACTGATTATTTCCAGGGTATATCATTTATTTTGAAATAAAGGTGTATTCTTCACTCCGTGTACTTGTCAAGCATGTACTGAAGTGGACTAGCAGAAGCCTCACTGTGGGTAGAATTCCGTTCCTGCACTGTCAGTGATATGGGGTTTTTGAACAAATGCAGTTGTCTTAAATTCTATAAAATATTCCAAACTGTTGTTGCTTTTTCCCCAAAGGAATTCTTTTATTACTTTACTATTAAAAATCATTTTATTGGGGGGTTCTTACAGCTCTTATAGCAATCCAAACATCAAATGTATCACATATTTGTACCTATGTTGCCATCATTATTTTCTAAACATTTACTTTCTATTGATCCCTTGGTAGCAGCTCCTCTTTTTTCCCCTCCCTCCTCCCCCCACCCTTGTGACCCCTTGACAAATTATAAATTATTATTATTTTCATATCTAACACCAACCACTGTCTCACTTCCCTTAGGGTTTCTGTTGTTCAGCCCCCTGGGGGAGGGGTTATTGTGTGTCAATCATTGCGATTGGTTCCCCCTTCCTCCCACTCTTATCTCTTACCTGTACCTGTGCACATGCTCCTGTGTAGCCCACAGTGAAAGGCAGGACCGGGACCACGATAAAGGTGGGTGAGGAAGCCTCACAGAACCAGAGGAAGTTTGTGTGTTCATCCGTGCTATACTGCACCCTGGTTGACTCATCCCTTCCTTGTGAACCTTCTGTGAAGGGATGATGTCCCATGGTCTACAGATGGGTTTGGGATCTCTCCACTGAACCAAAGAAATTCTTAAAATTAAAATTAAGAATCCCTAACCCACTGCTTTTCTCTGAAGCTCTGATAATTGGATGTGTTTAATTGGCATGCTTCACTTTCTACGAGGATGAGCAATTTAAAAAAATTGGACAGCAAATAAAAGAAAACCCATTCAATGTTAACTTTAAGATTCCTAACTTGGGCAATCTAATGTAAGAGGTATCATTGAAACCTACTTAATTTGCTCACTTATTTAAGGTACCACAGGATCACTAACAAGCACAGAGTCAGCTTATCCACCAAGAACTTCCGAGTCTTCAAATAACCATATTATTTTAAAAGACCCTCTTCTGATCTACTGAAATCTCTGGCACACTCGGCAAAATCATGCAGGGCAACTAGACCATGGGAACCGCCTGAGGGTGCTTTGTGAGGAGCTTTATCAAATAAGTGGAATACTAAGGAACTGGTGTAAAGATGGGCAAGTTTGGGTTGCCATGGCATCAAACAGTCTCAAAAACAATCTCTACGTGAAAAGAGCAAGGTGGGAACAGTGAGTGTCATGTTAATAAGGTGGAGTGGAGATATTTGTATATGTCTGAAACTGTAAACAGGATGGACACAGAAAGATGCGCTTAAAAGTGGTTGTCACCAGAGAGAGAAACCGGTAGTTTGCTTGTTCAACTCTTCCTGATGTGATTGAACTCCTGAATTATAGGCCAATAAGAGTGTTGGAAATAAATGAATAATAGACATAAAAACAAATCAATCAATCAATAGAAAAGAGAATAAATATAGGGCTGAATTATACTTAAGGGAAATGAAAAATTGGTTGTCACCAGAGAGATAAACTGGTGGTTTGGGGAGAGGAAGGAGATGTAGAGTCAGATTTTGCTGAGTACTCTTTTGTATCTCTTAAATTTTTTAGCAGGTGGATACATTAAATACAACAAATAAATTCAATTAAATGACCACTGTATCAGACAAGTACTCAGAGGTAAAACCAAGGTACAAACAATATTTCTCTGTTCCTGCAAAGGGCTTAAGAGAAGAAGTGAGATAAAAACATTGGAAACTAATAAGTGGTATGCAAAGTACACTAGCCATAACTTCTTTTGATAAAGAACTGTGTTCTAATGTTTCCAAATTATGTTGTTTTTGACAGAATTTTTAAAACACAGAAGCCCCATTAGGCTGTCCAAGTGTCCAAGGCTCACAAGTTCAAGATTATAAAGGACTAGCCCTACAGTCTTCCTGGGAGGTTTTATCTGTTCTATTTTGTCTTGTTTTGTTGCCTTTGCTGTTTATTTTAAGAGATAGATGGTTTTGTTTCTACATACAGTCCTTGAAGCCAAGATCACAGGCAGTAGACCTGAGAGCAGAGACAGTCTGACAGAGAAGGCCATTATGCAGATTTGCAACTCTGACCAGACTTGTGACCTTGTATAATACACACTTGAAAATTTATAACCCAGGTTTTCATGTCAAATTTTAAAACAAAGAGAGGCCATTGGTAAGCTTTAACAATGTACAGCTTTGGTAGGATGGTTTTCTGTTATTTTTTTTCCTATATACTCTTCTCAGTGTTTTTACTGCTCTATGAATAAAATGCTATACTTGGCTTTGACTAAAATGTAATTCAGAATTCTAGGGGCGATACTGAAACAAAAAGAAGGCTCTACTTCTTGGAGGTGTTATTATGAGATGCTGCCCAGTCAGTCCCAACTCATAGCGACCCGGTGAACAACAGAGCGAAGCACTCCTCAGCGCCGCCCCGTCCTCAGTACCATGAGGGTTGAGTCTATGGTCGCAGCCACTGTGTCGATCCATCGCACTGAGGATCTTCCTCTTTACACCGACCCTCTACTTTCCCAAGAATGATGTCCTTTTCCAGGGGTGGGTGAAACAGTGACTGCCTCAAAAACCCACCAGGGGCATTCTATTCTGTTTCACAGGTCACTGTGAGTCAGAATCGATTCGAGGGCAGTGAGCTTAGTTTGGGTTTGGTCTCTCCTGACGTGCCCACAGTGCATCAGACACAGTTTCTCCATCCTCAATCCGATGAAGCACCCTGGCTGCCTTTCTACAAGACAGACTTGTTGTTCTTCTGGCAGCCCACTTTTCCTTTAAACAGTTCACCAGAATTCAAACGCACCAATGCTTCCACCGTCTTCCTTGTTCATGTCTAACTTTCACACGCATATGAGGCCGTCAAAAATACCATGGTTTGGGTTGGGCACACCTTTTCTTGGTTAGTTTGTGACAAATGAGGACATCTTAAGAGAGCTTGGTCATCCCACATGTCACCCTAGCTGTCATCCCCGCAGTCAAGTCTAAGAATGCAGTGTTTGCGAACACATTTCCTACCTCACTTATCACTTCATTTAACAACCATTGAACAACTAGTACAGCTTACATAACCAACATGTGCATTCACTTGGTGTGAGTCAGATATGTGTTCTAATGTAAACACTAATTTATGCAATCTTCACAATAATCCAAGGTGGTAGAAACCATTTTTGTCTTCATTTTACAAGTAAGTAACCAAGACCTAGTGATGTTAAGTAACTTGTTCAATGTTAAAGAGCTAATAAGTATGGGAGCTGGGGTTTTAATCTAGTCAGTCTACACACAGGTTCTTAACCACTGCACTATGTAGAAGGCAAACGCAGTGGGAAACGAACGAGACCCCCAACTTTGCCCTCTTGGAAAATATATCCTAGCCAGGAGGGATGGCAAAGAACAGGATTTCATTCAGATAGATGGATGGATGGATGGATGGACGGACGGACGGACAGACAGATATAAAGAGACTTGGCTATTGTAAATAATACATTATATGCACTATTAGTTAAAATAGCCAAAATTCCACCAGGAAAAAGTGATGGAATGTTGCAAAATGAAAGGATAAAGGATAGAGTCCTGGAGGGTTCCAACAGCTACCACCTCAGTAGCTACCCTACAGGTAGCTCCTTAGAAGACAGGCAAATCTCAGAAAAAGGGGAAGAGCAAATCTCCCTTTCCATTTACTTCTGAACAATCAATCATTGAAGACTTTACGGAACACGGCTGTTCTTTGTCAGACAGGGGGTTTTCATGAGTCAGATATGACCCAAGGGCAACTGGTTGACTGACTGGCTTGTTGCTAAAGAAAGATGGAATGTTCACTGAGCTCTCATCGATTTCTTGCAGAACCCTGCAAAGGAATTCCCTTCGTTTCCTAGTGTTGCTATAATGGAAATACCACAAGTGGATGGCTTTAACAAACCCAAATATATATGTCACAATTAGCAGGTGGGAAGTCCAAACTCGGAGTATCCAGTTTATGGGAATGCACTGTCTACCCTGGGGAGAAATCCTAGTCTCAGCTTCTCCACTATTCTTCTTCTCAGGGTTCCGCAGAGATCTCCGTGGGCCATCTGTCTTTTCCCCAAACCTGTTTGCTGGCTTCTACGCCTCATCTGTTCTCTTCTATTTCAGAAGAGATGGTTGTAAAGCACCCTGTTCTCATATGACCTCAATAAGATAACAGAGAGATCTATTCCCAAAGGAATTACATTCACAAGTGTAGGGATGAGGGTCTACAGCACATAGTTGAGGTGATGTAATTCAATCTGTAACAGGGAATTCTCCTTGCACTTTCCACATTCTCAGTGTAGAGGTGAGGGCACTCTGACTCAGGGAGAAAGGGTGGCTGGCAGAAACAGAATTCCTCTCTAGACGGAAAAATCCCGATGCCAGGAGGGACTTCATAACAAACTATTTTACTTTCCTCTAGACTGCTTCCACATGTGTTTTCTTTGCATACACATATTGTCTTCTGTAGGTTACACTATGAAATGTTTGCACATTCATCATGGGGGTGACTTGTCAGATACTGAAGCAGATTTGACAACATATCAAATTGGACAATTAGGGCATGAAATACCAAGTACCGTACTCTGTCCCCATAAGACTGTAATATAGATTGATTAATAGGGTTCATATAAAATTGATTCCTATCTCTAGTCCCACTCCTGTTCCTGGGTTCCATGTGTTGTGAGTTTTATCTCTTGCCTTTACCTGTGTACATGCTCCCCTCTAGACTAGATTGGGAAGCGGCACTGGGAACAGAGATACCAAAAGGGTAGGGGGAAGGCAGGCTCAGATGGGGAGAGAGGAGGACACCGATCACAATGAATGGCACATAATCACACACCCCCATCCTGGGGGAAGAACAACAGAAACCAGAGGGGAAGGGAGACAGCGGACAGTGTGAGATTTGAAAATAATTAACAATCTGTAATCTATTAAGGGGGCACGAAGGTTGGGGAGGGGGGTGGGAGGGAAAAATAAAGAAGTTGATCCCAAGGGCTCAATGGAAAGTAACTGTCTAGAAAAGAACGATGGAATATATGTACGAATATGTCGGATACAACTGATGTACGGATTGTAACAAGAGTTGTAAGAGCCCCCAGTGAAATGATTTTTTTTTAAAAAGAGTTAAGGAAATGGGAGGTCTGACCTTTGGCATGAAGTATGGCACCACTGGGTAGAGGGTGTATTTCTAGGTATCTGTTTATTCTTGATTTTCAAACTTGTTGGAGTAGTAATGTGTTATTACTCTTTTTATTTCATTCAAATCTGTTGTGAAGTTGCCCTTTTCATCTTAATTCTAGATATTCATGTCTTTTCTCTCTTCCTTTGTTAAGTGTGACAGTGATTTGTCAATTTTGTTAATCCTTTTGAAAAAATAACTTCTGTCTTGTTGATTTTTTCCATTGTTTTTCTGTTTTCCAGTTTTCTGCTCTATCTTTATAATTTTTTATCATATTATTGGTTTATATTGTTGCTCTTGTTTTAGTTGTTTGGTATACTAATGTGTGGATTCCTCCTCTTTTTTTATTGTGCATTGATTGCTACAAATTGACCCGTAATAACTGCTTTTTAGTGTCTCACAGGTTTGGGTAATATTTGTTATCGCTGTCTGTTTTAAGGAATTTCTTAGTTTCATCCATTACTTGAACTACTGAACTACTATTTTTAAGTAGTATGTTGTTCAATCTTCATGTGTTTGTGTTCATGTTCCTATTCTTTCTATTGGACAAATACCTAGAAACATGCCATCTACTCAAATTAATGTAGATGGATGTAGAAAATCTGACGTATAACAAAAGAAGAAATAGAGAAGGTTATCAAAAAATTTCCAAGCAAGAAAAGCACAGGACCAGATGGCTTTACAGGGAAATTCTACCAAGTATTAAAAGACGAGCTTGCACCACCTCTACATACACTAATCCAGAATACAGAAACGGACAGCAAACTCCCAAACTCATTCTATGAAGCTCAATGAGGAAAAACTAAAAACA
>NW_022103900.1:5900162-5902323 GCF_000313985.2 Echinops telfairi
TGTGTGCCTTGAAAAGATGCAGTAGGCTGCAGAATAAGGCCTGGATCCACAAGAGCTGGATTAAAGCTGCATCAAAAGTGTCCAATTATAGATACAGTACCAGTTTAGCCTCAACAGAAGTGGAATCACCTTCTCTTGAGACATACGTGCCCCTCCCCTCATATTGACTTGAATTTCCAGTAAGATTCGCGTATCGCTTTGGTAGAGGGTTCATTTGAGGTCACCTCAGCACAATGTTGTACGGCAGTAAAGAGAGGTCTTCGGACTTCTGTTCCGATCTCTTGCTTGGATGGTACCCAATGAAAGGTGGTCTGGGACGACCATGTATTCACAGTCTTAAAGCTCCTTGCCTTTCTTAGGACATGCATTAGTCTGGTAGGCAGAGTGTTACTGAAAGCTTTGCCCTATTACCAACCCCTGTTGTCTGTGTATATAGTGTCCAGTCTCTTAATAGTTTACCGTGTACAAGTCAATAATCCATGTATTGTGGTCTGAAGCCAGCCTATACTGGTATAATTTCCTTTTCCCAACAATGTTTTAAATTCTATAACACTGGCTAAATTAATTACATTTATCAATAGAATTAACTTATGCCCCAGGGGGCCCGATTTAAAATGTTCTCAGTCATAATATGATAGTGATATCTCCAAAGTGAACCAGAGACATACATAAACCATAAAATATGAATGGATTTTGAGTACTCTCTTAATTCTAGCCCCAATTTAAGACCCAATGAGTTCTTATGACATGGCCCTACTTGATATTTGCCCTCCCGAAGATATCAGTGAAAAGATGAGCTCTATAGCCAAGTGTGGTGCAGAAATCAGGTGCTACCTAGCTATCAGAAAGAACAGTGTCTGAGGTCTAAAAGGCTTTTCTTTAAAGAAGCACCCATGAAAGTAAGGGGTCAACGAAGTCTGCCTGGAAGAAGCACATAAGTCTGTGTGATCCTTTTGTGTTGCTGAAATAAAAGTATTTGTAATAAAGGAATAGCTGGTCTTGCAAAATTCAATCATTTTCTCTCCGGCTTTGTTTCTATCACCACGGCCCTATTTTCCAACTGCTGTTCCTTCCTCTTGTTTCCAACTTTGCAATCCAATCGCCAATAATTATCAATGCATCTTGATTGTATGTCTGATCAATTTCAAACTGAAGACAGTAGCTTTGGTGGTTAGGGCATTAATTTGATTAATAGTTGTATCAATTGGGTTTCCTTCAAGGCAGATAGATATAATCCTTTCATAGATGACATTGTACTTCCAGATAGATCTTGAAATGTCCTTTTTGATGATTAATGCAATGCCATTCTTCTTGATTGTTTCAATTGCAGCATGGTAAGCCATGTGATTTTTTTTTTCATTCAAAATGGCTAATACCATTCCATTTTAGCTCACTAGTACCTAAAATGACAATTTTTATGCATTACAATTCATTTTTGACAACTTCCAATTTTCCTAGATTCATACTTCATACATTCCAACTTCCAATTATTAACTGATGTTTGCAGCTAATTCTTCTCACCTTTGAGTTGTGCCACATCGGCAAATGAAGACCCCACAGGCTTTACTCCGAGGAGCTGGCATTGCTTTAAGAAGGCAGCTCTTTCTCAGACATCTGCGAAGTACATTCCGTGGTGATCTGAGGGGCTCCCCTTCTGGCACGATCTGACAGTGGTCTGCTTCTTTTCCTGAGGCTTTCATGAGCGGACCCTGTTTCAGTTCTGTGCATAAGGTTTCCAGTGGTTCGTTCCTATGAAGTGGACAGCTTATTCCACCTTCATAGGCTGTTCTTAGACTGGAAGCCCTGCTGACACCTGTTCATATTGGGTGACCCTGTTGACATTTGAAATACTGGCAACACAGCTTCCCATCACAGCAACACACACACCACCACAATATGACAAACTGGCAGAAGAGTGGCAGGTGTATTTAGGTTAAAATATAGTAATTTGTGCCCAGCTATCAAAAGATATGGCGTCTGGGGTCTTAAAAGCTTAAAGGTAAACAAGCGGCCATCTAGCTCAGAAGCAACGAAGCCCACATGGAAGAACATATCAGCCTGTGTGATCACAAGGTGTCGAAGGGATCACTGAAGACAAATGGGTGCATAAGCAAATGTGGTGAAGAAAGCTGGTGGTGCCCGGCTATCAAAAAGTATAGCG
>NW_022103900.1:5903081-5928891 GCF_000313985.2 Echinops telfairi
GGCAATGAATGTACAAATGTGCTTTACACAATTGATGTATGTATGGATTGTGATAAGAGTTGTATGAGCCCCTAATAAAATGATTAAAATAAATAAATAACAAATATATATATAATAATTTATCATTTGACCTCCCCTGTTGATTCATTTTTAAACTGTTTCTGTTTTAAATATTTTTTGCTTTTTTACTGAGGTTTTTCTGTTTTGTCTAGTCGTTGTTGGGGTTTATATGTGTGGTTATTGCTTATTTCCTGTTTATGTTTTGTATGATTCTTCTGTATATGAAATCCAGAATAGGTAAATAGAGAGAGACAGTTACTGGGTTAATAATTACTGAGGGGCATGGCAGGGGAGGTTGGGGGGAAATGGGGAGTTAATAACAATGAATATGAGAAGAAAATATTCTGAAATTGATTGTGGTGATGACTGCACAATCCTTCTTAATAGGACTGAACAATTATATTGTATGACATATAAGTTACATTTAACTATTTTAAAGCTAAAAACTATTTTTCAAATAAATAAATAAAAAGTAAAAAGTAAACAAGACTACATTTATGGAGTTTTTAAATGATGTATAAAACTGACTGAACATTTTAGCGAGAGGACCAAAGCTTCTTAATACACAATAACCCAATTATGTTCCCACCCCAATCAAAAGAAGCTAAGACAGTCCTGTCACACTATTAATCACAGTCACCGTTAAGCAGCTAGTTTTCACTTGTCTTATATCACATACTTTGTATTATTCCAAAGATTTACAAAAAAAGCATTTAATACTTTCATGATTGAAAAACAAAAAACTCCAAAGATGAAAAAAGAAAACCACACAGATTTTTAGACGTAAACTAATATAAATGGTAGGACTGTAAAAGTTATATTTGATACATTCTAAAGGCAAAATGACAAAGTCAAGATTGTCACTCTAAAATAATTCAGTTGAATTAACACGAAAAGACCATTTTTGTGTGTGGTTGAAACCCACTAAATGTGAGCTCATCAGCTTAATTCAAGGAGGGTGGGATCATAATTTAACTTTAAATACCTTTGACCTAATCCTCTTTCAGTCTTTGTAATCTTCATTTGCTACATGTGGTAGGCCCACAGCCTTTCACACAATCTTTCCAAAAGTGAAGGTGTCAGTGGCAATCAATCACCACCTTCCTTTTAAGTGGAATTAACAACTACATGCAGACTACATTGCTCCTCACTCACCTCCTTTGTACCGACCATTTGCTTCCACATCTCCCAACTCCTTTTGGACTTTAAATTTTCATCTTAGAAAGTATGACCTGCTTCCCAAAGTAAGGATATGAACTTCACTTATGAAACAGCGAAAGGAAGGAAATTACTGCTGTAAGGTAGCCTAAAGCTACAGTGTCACGGGCTAGCAAAATAGTGACTGACTGTGTGAGCTCTTTCGGAACATAAATTGGTGTCCTGCTTACGATATCCTCATGCATTCTCCCACTGGAGGATGGACAGCCTTTGCAAAGCAGGGGCAAACAGGGAAAGCGGGCTTCTCCAGCTTCTCTAACAGGGGCTGAGCCCACAAGGACCTGTTCTCGCCTGGTTTTGATACTTAAGCTCTCAGGGAAACACAAAAAGTCCTATGTGAAGAGGCTGAAAAATAAACAGGAAAGTGAACTGTGCTCAGGAGTCAAAGCTGTAAGAAATGACCTCGAAGGAAGGAAAGTATCTCTGATTTTGATGGGGTTTTGTTTTCAAACAGCTAACCACAAAGTCAGCAGTTTGAAACCAACCCACTGCTCCATGGGGAAAAGATGAGGCTCTTTCTACTTCTGTAAAGAGTTAAAGTCTTGGAAACCACAGGGGCAGTTCTACTCTGTCCTATAGGTTCACTGTGAGTCGGAACCCACTCAATGGCAGTGAGTGTGGTTTTTGTTTTTTGTTGTGTGTGTTTGTTTTTTGAATTTGTGCTCAGAATGAGACCCAGACACCGCAGAGCAGTGAGACATCAGCATAGACAGCCAAAACTTCCAATGAAACCCTGTCCAGAAGAAACAGGAAAAAAGCATGGAGGGAATCGCAAAGAGGTAGATGAGGACAGGGAGTCTCTAATTTGTCACAAGCACTATCAAATTTTGCTCCCCACCCGCAGCTGCACATGCATGTTACAGCCCTGTAACACAGCTTTGAGAACTGGACCAACATTGAAACCATCACATGACCCAAGTTTCAAACTAACTTCTGAGTGGCACCTGCACTGGGCAGATGCAAAGCAAAGGTTTTGAAAACCAAACTTAGATCGGATCTATCACCCACAGAAGAAGAGATCGCGAACTGTGGGCTGAATCTAACTCGGTTTAGTGCCTGGAAAATGGATAAACAAAATCAGCATTCATCATAGGAGTAGAGTAAGACCCAGAATCCGTGCACATGATACCCAAGATAAAATCCAACATTAGTCCACAAAGAACAAGGAAAATAGGACCAGTCCTCAAGGGAAAAAACAAATGCCCTGGAATGACCCATATGTTTGGAATGATCAAAGATCATAAAGCCCATAGCCACCTTGCATGGTGACCTGAAACAAATGGCCAGACTGAAGTTCTCAAAGGAGAAATAGAAAATTAAATACATAAATAAATATATTTAACATCTGAATTTTTAAATTACTTGACAGCCTAATAGCAGATTTGAGATTACAAAGGAAAGACTGAGTGACTTTGAAGACTCAGTGAAATTATTCAATTTGAAGAACAAAGAGAAAACTGTGCAAATCCTCAGGGATTTGTGTGGTAATATCAAAAGTTCAATATTCATGTCACTGAAATGCCAGAAGAGGAGGGAAAGACTGGTAGAGAGAAAACCATAATAGTCCTGGCTGCTTAACACCCACAATGTAGTTTCTGAAATAGGATATTAGGTTATTTGGATGTTGTGCTAAAGCCTGTCTGTGTGGTGCTGGTAGTAGGAGCCATGCAGTGTGCAGTCCTAGAAGATCACACTGCAGATGCCTCAAGTGAGCCAAGTCCCACCAACTCTCAGCTCTTTCTCTTTCTCTACAAAGCCAGCAGCAGGGAAGAACCAACTCACCCATGAGAACCTGTCCAGGGAGTGGGTGGTGTGGGCCAATGGGACCAAAGATGCCTAAGTCCAAGTTAGGGAACCCAGAGCACATGATCACCCTGTAAGACTAAACCAGGAAAAACAGGACAACCAGACTCAGTGTGGAAGCCAAGAGGAACTAGGAGTGGGCGTTTGGGCCTAGGCTTCCATCACTACAGACTAAGGTGGTTCCCAGGCTGCAGGAAGCAACAGTCAGGCAGAAGTGGAGCTTCCACTGCCAGAGAAGGCTGTGGTGTCCTAGCACTCAGAAAGCTGAGTGCCCCGGCCCATGAATGTACATGCAGTCAGGTGTTACCTAAATGGTTGTTAAGTAACACCTACCTGTATTCAAACAAACCAAAGCCAAAAACTTCCCAATTGGAGAAAGACATAAGCTCACAGGTGCAAGAAGCTTAAAAACTCCAAGCAGGATATGCTAAAAGAAAACCATCCTTGCACACATCATCATAAACTGCTTAAGACCAAAGCTAAAGAAAAAACATTGCCAGAAGTTGGTGGGAAATAGCTCATTACATATAGAGGAATAACAGTAACTGAATGAATCCTGGGACCTCGCTTAATGCTAGCCCCAACCCAAGAACATTTAATTCTTATGACACAGCCCTGCTTGATGCTCGCCCTTAGGAAGAGAGCACTGAACATAAGGGGGCTACAGCAAAGTGTGGTGAAGAAAGCAGATGGTGCCCAGCTATCAAAAAGAATAGCATCTGGAGCCTTAAAGGCTTCTATTAAAATAAGCAGCCATCTAAGTGAGCCATCAACTAAGTCGACATGGAAGAAGTACATTAGCCAGTGTGATTCGAGGATGATAAATAACAAAATCCAAAGAGGAAAAATATCAGAGGCTAAATTGTGAACACACAAGTTGTGTTTGGGGGAGCCCTGGTGGTACAGTAGTTATACGTTGGGCTTCAACCAGCATGGTCAGCCGTTCAAAACCACCAGCAACTACGAGGGTTTTCTAGCCCCGTAAACAGTTACAGGCTTGGAAACGATGAGTCAGCAGAGTCAATGGCAGTGAGTTGCAAAAGACTATGGATGCCAATGGGAATCCAAAATCCATTTGTTGGGTCCCTACCCTAGATGAGGCCTCTGATGGATCCCCTCTTATGACAGTCGAGGAACGCGAATAACCTTACTATCAGACAGACTGTTGTAAACTTGATTATGGCGGGTGGAACTAGTGTATAATATAGTACCTGGTCAGTTGATCTCCCTCAACTCATTTTCAGTTTTAGTATTTTAGCATTATTAGCATTTTAATATTCTAGCATTAAATATTTTTGCTTTTTTTTCATGACAGAAGTTTTTTCTCCTCTGGTTTATTATGCTATTGTCGGTGGTCTTTTCTTCCTTTCTTTTTTTTTAACATTATCTTTACGGCTTTTGTTTTGTTTTTTGATATGTTTCTCAGTTTATGCAGTGGAGGAAGGGGGTGTATAGAGACAGTACTTGGTGCAATGGCTTATGAGGGACAAGGGGGTCAGGGGAAACGAAGAGAAAATGGGGGCAAAAGTGAACACAGGATGGGGGTGTTCTAAAACTGTTTGAGGTGATGCATATACAACTCTTTTTAGGTGTGACTGAACTATAGAAGTATATGGTATGTGAACTGTATCTCAATAAAACTATGGGCGGAGGAAGAAATCACAGCGGCTGAATGATAGTGAAACAATATTTTTTTAAATGATGAAAGAAAAGAAGTGCCAGACCAGAATTCCATGTCAACTGGTAATATCTTCAAGAATTCAGGTTGAATCACGACCTGTTTCAGACAAAGGAATGTAAAGATCAATCATTTACAGCAGTCACACTAAAAGAATGGAAAGGAGAGGCTCAAAGAGAGCCGTCAAGGCAGCACTGCGCATAATAGCCCACGAGTGGACACACCAACACGTCCATCAACAGATGAATGAATAAGTACACCTTGGAACATGCATATGAAACTAAGTAAGAAAGTACTGCTACAAAATCATAAACATCTTAATTACAGAAAACTACCAAACTATGAAATGACTGTTTCTCAGTCTACATCGTCTATGTAGGTCTATACTCTTCTGAAGGTTGTGTTTCTATCTCTAACTCTTCAAAGAATTCTGAACTATTCAATGTACACCACAAGGGAATAAAACCATGTTCCCTTTTAATGTTCTATGATTGGAGAACCTCCCCCGACCCACCCACACACCCCATAAAAAAGCTGAAGGTGCAAGACCAGAGTTGTGGAGTGGATGGGTGAGATTCCCAGTGTGGTGTTCACAGACAGCTCCTGCTGCCCTCTAAGATTGAGCAGGTGCACAGTTGTGATGAAAAAAAATTCTACGCACAATTTAGCTGATCTTTTTCTCACTAATGCAGTTTTCAATTTTCTTAAAACTTCTTCATAATAAGTCACTGTGCTTGTCCTGTGTCTTTTGAGAAAAATCTCTGATTACCCTTCTGAGCTGACCTCTCTGCCTTGAATTTAACTGGCCCAGCTGACACCCTTAGAAGGGACTCTTCTCCAGGCATTTTCTGAAAGCAATCTGACAAAGCTTAAGAGTGTTTTACGTAAAGCGCTTACCTGCAGCCACCTGCTGGTTGGGCAGTCATGTTTCAGCACACTGTATTTCGAATGAACCGTGCCTGTAGGCACTGGAACCATAATAACACTATGTCTAACTTGCCCTCGTAGAATAGACTACTACTCAGTCGGCAGGACAACAGACGTTTTGATATGTGCTCCATTATGGATACAGTTAAGACACCACACAGAATAAAATACATCAACCAACCACATAAAGACATATATTGTGTGATCTCACTTATGAGAGAGCTACCAAAAAAAAAAAAAAGATGTGTACCAGTGATAAAACATTACTGTTACACACTAATAGTGGAATTCTCCCATGAACTTTTATAAGCCCCATTATATGATAAATATACTTCTGATTTAGTTAGTTTATTGTGGCAACCTGGCCGATAAACACATGTGGGGTTAATTGAAGGGCGGAGGGATAAATGGCTCAGTGAGCCTCGCCTTTCGAGTTCTCAGGTCTCTTGCTTTCTGATGGGTGGACCAGGGTGCAGCTGCCTTAGCCAGTTCCCTGCTTCAGCTGGCAAGACTCACTTCCTGCAAGACATCCCTGAGGAGAAGCCACATGGACCTACCCCGATGCAGCCCTGGGTGCTGGAGCAGCCATTGGAGACCCCTGCCAGTGCTGAGATGCTTACACATTCACTGACTCAGCTTTCCTCCTGCAGTCGGCATCATAGCGTGTGCTTTGTGAGATGGAGGGGGACTTTGTGGATTGGTGTCAGACTTGTGGGCTTGGGCAGCACTGGGTTGGGGTGTTTTCTTGATGCGCACTTAACCTTCATATAAAACTCTCTCTTATACATGAGTTCTGCGATTTGTTTCTCCAAAGTACCCAGACTAATATAACTTCCAACAACAGAAGAGAAGCTGCTGAGACTGCTTATGTACAACTGAGCACCTCATGGAATTTGCTTCCTTGGTTTGCAGGTTCAGAATCATGATTTCATTGGAAATCCCAGTTGATTGGCCTAATTATGTGTGGGGTGCTCTGAGTTCATTTGGTAGTGCCTGGGATCTGTGTACTTATTCAACACACAACATCTGTTCTCTAATCACCTGGAGCACCAATAGAAGAGTGAGCAATAGGAGGAGAAACAGGAGGTGGTAAATCGCTTCCATGAGATCAAAATTGGATGGTACCCATCTACCATCACTAAACACTTTAACCAAAGATTCCATAGATGAATTCTGATCAAAAGGAGTAAAATACAAAACAGAATTTCAAATTCTCATGGACACCAGACTTTCTGAAGTCAGGGAGGCAAGATAAACCCCTGAAACAATTGCTTAAATAATCCTTAAACCTTAAACCACAAATATTCCCTAAACTCTTCTTAAAACCAAACAATGGTTTAGCTTAACATTTACAGAAAGATCTTGATTATTATACTCTTTTAAGAAGAAACAACATGAAATCATTCTGACAACCCGAAGTTGAAAGATTGGTTAAAAGCCTGGAGGACAGTGAGCTTACATCAACGAGGGAGGAGCAGCTCAGAAAAGAACAATGGTCGCACAACTTAAATGTAATCAGTGTCACTGAATTGCACAGGCAGAAACTGTTGAGTTGTGTGTTCTGCTGTGGATAGTTTCCACAGCAACAGTAGAAAATAAACAAAATCCGGCGCCCCTCAAAGGCAGAGAGAGACCTAACGTAGCTGGTGTTTGAAAAGGCGCGGAGTCGACCGGTAACTGGATATTTCACAGAATTTACCAATGGCATTAGTGACAGCACCGGTGAGTTGGAGGATAATGCTGACAGAGTTTTTATATAAACAGCTTGAGATTTTTAAAAACTTATCAGAAGCCATTTAATGCAGATTTGAATCAGCATACCTAAAGCAAATTAAAGGTGTGCACGGGTAAATATATGTGCAAGGTTGGTTTTTTTTCCTGATTTTTTTAGACTTATCACTAGTAGCAACACGATCCAATGGATCATACCACCCATTGTTGTATCACTGTATCTTGCATGATACGAATAAAATAATGCTTTTGGTTTCATACCCAATAGTTGTCTTTCCAACCAGTATCAGTATGAACGTATAGCCTTCCCAGCCCCACACTGTCCCGCTGCCAGTTTGGAGGAAGAAGAAAGAATGAGAAAGAAACAAAGCAAGGAAACGTCTGCACTGGAAACTCATCAGTTGCCTGAAACACATAGATCAGGATCTTCAGCTCGGCGTTCTCCATTATAATTCAAGAGAAGAGCGCAGATGGGCTCTGGGGGAAACAATATACGAAGAGGAGGGAAAGAAAAGCCAGGAGCTGGACCATGCTGATCTTCTCCTTTCCTCCGATTTCATCAGCTCGACTTGTTTTCTAAGGCAAAGAGCTGCGACTGGAACCACCAAGGAGGGCCTGCTCATCCACTTCTACACCTCCTTTTCTCATTAACTTCCAATACGCCAAGTTATTTTGTTTATTTTCATCACAGTTCCACTGTGAGCCGTCAGAAAGTGTTCGTTCAGCCCCCAAGGATTTATCTGTGAAAACAGTGCTCTCATTGCATCCCCCTAAGGCTGGATTCGGGAAGTTTCCCGTGTCTCTGCACATGGCTAGATACCAGCCTGTCTGCCTGAGCTGTTAAATGCGTCTATGAAAAATCTGGGCGGAGACACATGAATGTCTCTGTTCTTAGCTGATGGGGGCAAGGGGGAAAACCTACATAAAGATGAGTCTCAGGTAGCTCCGATCTGGGTAAGCATTCCAGCTGTGAAAGAGTGGGACTGCTCAGTTCAGGAAGAGTTAGAACAGTGTGTCTACCAAGGTACACGTCCCTTACTGGTCTGATTAACATGTGTCTTTAAAAAAGCAGCAATATCCCAATATCGAAAACAACAGCACTTCTGTTGTGTTAAAGGACAGGTAGGATTGTTTTCCTGGTTGTGCTTTCAGTAATCTGGCTTTGAGCACAGTGGTACAATATTTCAAATACATAGAAACATCCGAAATAAGTGGTTTTCAAAGTATAGCCCTCAGATCAGGAGTATCGTTAAACCAGCTAGGAGTAGATGAGAATGCGATCCTCAGGCTCCGACCCAGACTCACCAAAAGGAATGTGGTCCAAAATCATCTCAGTAAGCTTGAGCTCACTCACGCTAGTTTGGGAACTGAACGAGGGAATGCTGCACGGTTTAAAATCAGGAAAGGTACGTGTCGGGATTGTATCCGCTCACCATACTTAACTGTTAGCTGAGAAAATCATCAGAAAAGCTGGATTGTCTGCAGCTGAATGATATGCTCAGTCATTTACATATATAAGATGTGGAAGGACACTGCCAAACTATCAAATCTCAAAACGATTTTGGATGCCTTTGTGTTCTTTGCTCTTGGCTTTTCAGTTTTTTATGATGCACAAAAAAAAAGCTTAAAGAGAAAAAAAGAAAAGCTATTTTACAAACGTGCACGGAGTCCCCATTGCCTGTAGAATAAAGTTAGCTTGCTGCCACAAAGGGAGAAGAAGGGGACATTAGGATTTGAGGAAAGCTTACTGACAACGTGCGATACACAGATGATGCAAGCTTGCTTCTGACAGTGAGGAGGACTGGAAGCACTTGCTGATGAAGATCAAGGATTGCAGCCTTCAGTATGGATTAGAATTTAATGTTGGGAAGACTGAGATCCCCACAACTGAACCTACAGGTAACATCATGATAAATGGAGAAAAGGTCGAAGTCATCAAGGATTTTGTTTTACTTGGATCCGCAATCAATGCTCCTGGAAGAAGCAGCAGTCAAGAGATCAAAAGATGCACTGCACTGGGAAAATCTGCTGCACAAGACCGCTTTAGAGTGCTTGAAACAAGGACGCTACATGGAGGACCAAGGTGAGCCTGACTTAAGCCATGCTATCTTCAATTGCCTCTTTTGCACGTACAAGTGGACACTGAATAAAGAAAACTGAAGAAGAATCTATGCCTTTGAATCAAGGTGTTGGAGAAAAGGACAAACTGATCTTTTCTTAGAAGAAATACGGCCGGAGTGCTTCTTAGAGGCAAGGATGGCGAGGCCTCTTACATAGCTGGACATGTTGTCCAGAGAGACCAGTCCCCGGAGAAGGGCATCGTGCCCGGTAGAGCAGAGGAGCGCGGAAACAGAAAGCCCTCCCTGAGACAGAATGGCACACTAGCTCTAACAGTGGGATGAAGCACAGCAGCAGTTGGGAGGTTGGCACAGGACAGGGCAGTGTTTCCTCCTGTTGCCCGTGGAGTTACTCTGGGTCAGAACTGACTCGGTGGTACTTCACAACAACAACAAAACCTGTTCCAGAGGTTCAGAATGGTGAAAGCAAAACTTACCTTCCTTCTCACAATTGACTAAGCACAACGGCTGAGTACAACCTGAGACCTGACACTCCAGGCAGCTCCTCCGGCTCATCAGACTAGAACAACAGCTGGTCGGTGTTTATGCTTTTGGTCCTTGCCTATCTACCATGCAGGGGCAGGGCCTCCGTCTATTCCTCTAGGCCAGAAGGAGGAGTTACATCCAACCCCAACTCTGAAATAACGGAGCCATCGGTACATCTAGGGGATTGCGAAAAGAAAACATGCTGGATCAAAACCCTGCATGTTAAACTATGATCTTCTCTGTAAACCTTCAGGTAATTCAGGTAAACTATGATCTTCTCTGTAAACCTTCAGGTAAAATTAAGAAGTTAATTTTAAATAAGATCGTCTATCTCAGTGACATGAAATCAAAGGCTTCCTTCTCCAAAGAGCCTGCCTGCCTCAACACTCGTCATCCTAATATCGACCTCTTAGAGTGGATGACAATTTTCTGTTTACAAACAGCTTCCCCATACATTCTCTGTAACTTAGCAGCTCCAATCACCCTGGGAGGCAGATCGTATTCAGGCAAGGACCCTGAATAAGCAGGAGCCACTTCAGGATCAGACAGTTGAAGTAAGTGTACAGAGCCTGCCCCGGTCCTGCCAAATGCCGTGCTGGAAGCAGACTTTTTAAAAGAAATGACTATGCAAGCTTGGGTGAATCACTGAACCGCTATTAGCTTTGTTTCCTCATCTATAAAACAGAAGTAAGATAGTACCGAATGGATTAAAATTCCTGTGAGGTTTACATGAGATCCACGATGTAAAGCTGCCGGCACAATGCCAACACACAGCACACCTGTAGCAAACGTCATTCCTGACACAACCATGCCACAACAGCCACTTGCTATTGCCGCAGGGAACTCGGGGTTTATGTTTTCAACCTCTGACTATTTTCCTTTGTTTCCCTTTTCCAGAACATCCCAAGTGGAGTGCGTCTGGAAGAAAGCTGATCCGCCGTCTGATTGGCCCTGACCCACTGCTGTGGAGTCCACTCTGACCCCTGGTGACCCTGGATAGGGTTTGAGGCTTTATGAATCTTTACATGAATGGGCAGCCTCATCTTTCGTAATGGACAGATATCAGCAGCTATTCCACTCACCAACCATTCTTGTTTCCGTTTCAATTTAAAGAGGTGCTCTTACAAAGATACAGTGAATAATGATGTCACGTGTGCACAGCCTCATCCCAGAAAGCTTCTGGAAATTCAAGGAAAACAGAGGGCTTAAATAGGGCAGGAAAATTGAAAAAGTGGCTTCGGCTCCTTGCCACTACGTTTATTAAAGATAGTCTGAGTCTCCAGCCGTATAAATGCGAAACAGACACTTTCCTGAGAGTAATTCCTGCAAGATATATGCCTGATTACCATCCTTGGAAGTTGGCACAACTGAAATCAGTCTTTATTTTCCCCCCTCAGGAATAAGGCAGGTTGGGAAGATCACTCAGCATGTGACTGACGGTACAAGAGAAAGCTAAAGGGAAAACTTGCCCTGTGCCTCTTCTGGGAGACAAAATTCCGGAACTGCGTGAGAAGCTCAGCACAGGCATACTGAGGCAGCAATGCAATCCACACACGCTAAAGACTGCAACAGTTGCAGGCAGGCAATCATTAGTCTTTGGTTGGCTTTTTCCACACTGATTCCCACCCACCACACACCCCAAAGTTTACTGATAAAATCAACCATACTGATTTCTTAAGTCCAGCAAGCAAAAGAAAAATTAACATTCATCCATAGAATTGTACAACCACTGTGGAAATCAGTAGGGCACTTCCATAAACAAATGCAAATACAATTACATCATGATCCTACAATCTCTCTACTGGGGAGGTGCTCCAGAGAAAAGAATACAGCACAAACAGACAGACCCACACCTATGGTAACTGCATTTCCAAAACAGCAAAAACATGGGGGAAAACAATAACCCCAATTACAGAAGAATGGATGATCAAGCTCTGGTACACTTCTACTACAGAATATATATATAAAAAAGATGACAACTCTTAACTACCACAACACATGGATAAAGCTAGAGGATATTATGTTTAGCAACCTTAGTCAATCTTAAAAAGATAAACATCTAATAACACCATATTATATGGAAAAACAAGAAAATGTGGTTTATACTAACAAAAGACAAGGCTTTGATAACTACAAAGAGGGCAGGGACAAGGGTGGGAACAGGGAGAGGGAGGGATAGGATTCTGAGGAGGGAGGGAAGGCGGATGGGGTAGGGTCAGAAAGAGAACCTCCTATTTGACAGGATTTTATTGACTTCATTTCTTCGGATGGGCTGTGTAAATATATACAGTATCTTACTTTAAAAAAAAATCCTTCCAGATTCCTTATCTCTCAAACCTAAATCGTGGTCTGAGTGGCAAGTGGATGGTCTTCTCTTTCTTGAAAGAGTGGCCCCAGTCAACAGGAGGTCCTTCTTCTGAGATCATTCTTATGAAGTGCACTTAAGGGGGTGATGTATGGTTCAGGGCCAGTAGGCAGACCTTCTACCCCTTTGTTTGGGAATCAGTCTTGAGGATTTGTTTAATTGGTGTTTCTCCTATAAGAATGGACTGCATGAGACCTGACCCTGTCATCTGCTGAGCCATGGAGTCGGCGCTGACAAACCACTGGTGATTGACTAACTTCACTCAGCATGTGGTGTCCAGCTCCTTCTATGCCAAGTGGTGATTCATGCTTTCCTCGGTGCTTTTTGATGCCTAGTATTCTATTGTGTGTATGTACCATAGTTTCTCCATCCATTCATCCACTCTTGGGCATTCGGACTGCTTCCAGTTTCTGGCTACTATAAACTGTGCTGCTGTAAACATGGGAGGGCATCCATCCACTCATTACAACTGCTTAACATGCATAGTTACCCACCTAGCCACTCATAGATTACAGTTTGCAATTATTCTTATTGCAGGATTGGTACATAGCAGCATGCACCATTCTTGACTGTTACTCCTGGGCATCTCCAAGCATCTTCCTTTGCCTTCCTGGTCAGATGTTGGTAATCTCCCCATATTGCATATTATCTTTCCTCCCCCTTCACCTCCCATCCCTGGCAATCATCAAAGAATGTTTCTTTCTGTGTGTAAACCTTTTCTTAGCTTTTATAATAGTTAGATCATATAATATGTGCCCTTTTGTGACTTCCATATTTCATTCAGCATAACATCCTCCAGATTCATTCATGTCATATGGTCTTTAATGTATTCATCCTTATTCTCAACATTTCATAGCATTCTACGTCCTTATTCCATAATATTCACAACCATGCTTGCTGAAGGTGAGGAGGACTTGAAGCACTTGCTGATGAAGTTCAAGGGTTGCAGGCTTCAGTATGGATTACAACTCAATGTCAAGAAGACCAAAATCCTCACAACTGGAACAGTAGGTAACATCATGTTAAATGGAGAAAAGGTTAAAGTCGTAAAAGATTTTGTCTTGCTTGGATCCACATTGGGTAAACGTAAAGTACTGAAAAACAAGGATGTTACTTTGAGAACTATGGTGCACCTAACCCAAGCCATGGCACCGTCAATGGCCTCATATGCACGTGAGTGTTGGACATTGAATAAGGAAGACTAAAGAAGAATCGATGCATTTGAATTAAGGTGTTGGAGAAGAATATTGACCATGCCATGGATTGCTAAAAGGAAAAACGGATCCCTTTTTGGAAGAAATACGGATAGAGTGCTCCTTAGAGGCAAGGACGGTGAGGTAGTTAGTTTATTGTGCCAAGCTGGCCGATAAACACATGTGGGGTTAATTGAAGGGCGGAGGGATAAATGACTCAGTAAGCCTTGCCTTTCAAGTTCTCCGGTCTCTTGCTTTGTGATGGTTGGACCAGGGTGCAGCTGCCTTAGCAGTTCCCTGCTTCAGCTGGCAAGGCTCACTTCCTGCAAGACATCCCTGAAGAGAAGCCACATGGGCCTACCCCAATGCACCCCTGGGTGCTGGAGCAGCCGTGTGGAGACCCCTGCCAGCGCTGAGATGTTTACACACTCACTGATTCAGCTTTCCTCCTGCAGTCGGCGTCATAGTGTGTGTTTTGTGAGATGAAAGAGGATTTGTGGATTGGTGTCGGACATATAAGTTAATGTTGGACTTGTGGGCTTGGGCAGCACTTGGTTGGGATGTTTTCTTGATGCACACTTAACCTTGATATAAAACTCTCTCTTATACATGTGTTTCTGTGGATTTGTTTCTCTAAAATATCCAGACTAACACAGATGGCAAGACATTGTCTTACATACTTTGGACATATTGTCAGGAGACACCAGTCCCTAAAGAAGGACATCATGCTTGGTGAAGTGAAGAGGCAGCCAGAAAGAGGAAGGCCTCAACAAGACAGACTGACATCATGGCTTCAACAATGTACTCATGCATAGGAACAATTATGAATATGGCGCAGGACAGGGCAGTGTTTTCCTCCGTTGTGCATATGGTTGCTATGGGTCAGCACCTAAATTAACAAGTCTTCTACTGTCTCTATGTACCCTAGTGTGGGTATTCCCTCATCTGCCAATCAGCAGTTCAATAGTTTCCATCTTTTGTGATAAACACAGGTGTGAATATTTGTGTCACAACTTTTCTTTCTCTGGGATATATATAGTTAGTATCAAGATTGCTGGATCAAATGATATTTCTATTTCTAACCTTTTAAGGAAGCACCATAATGTTTTCCACAGTGGTCACACTACCAGAAGAACTTGAGACTTCCAATTTCTCAACACTTGCACCAATATTTTTTTGTTCTATGCTTGTTTGTTAGCTTAGCTATCATTGCTAGGGTGAGAAAAAAGCTCATGGGTGTTTTGACATGCCTCTCTCTAATGGATTCTGTGGATCATAACAATTGGAATTCCAGAACACTTCATTTTGCTCAGGAAAATACTGTATATAAACCAAGAGGCAGTTGTTCAAAAAGAATAGGGGGCTACGGCATGGTTTAAAATCAGGCCAGGTATACAAATGTATGCCAGGGTTGTATCCTTTCAAGATGCTTATTCAATCGGTATGCTCAGCAGAAAATCCCATAAACTGAACTACATGAATCAGAATGTAGCATCAGGACTGGAGGAAGACTCATTTATAATCGAAGATGCAGACTGTACAACCACCCTCACTGAAAACAAGGAGGACTTGTAGTGATGATGATTAAAAACTATGTGCTTGAATATGAATTATGCCTAACATTAAAATAAAATTTTCTCACGTGGACCATTAAGTAACACCATGATAAATGGAGAAAAGAATGAATTTGTCAAAGATTTCAGTTTAGTTGCCGACACACTCACTGCCCACAGAAGCCACTGTCAAGAAATCAACCAGCGTGTTTCGTGTGCTAAACCTGCACCAAGATACCTCCTCACAGTGTGAAAAAGCAACGCTGTCACTTTGCAGACTAGTGCAGCTGACCCCTGCTATGGTATTGTCAGCCGCCTCATACACACGTGAAAGCTGGACAGTGAACAAGGAGGACTAGTGAAAGGTCGATACCTTTGAATTACGGTGTTGGCAAAAAATATTAAATATACCATGAACTGTCAAAAGAATTAATAAACCCGACTTATAAGACGCATAGCCAGATTGTACGATGCTCACCTTCCTAACACGATCGCTGAAGGCAAAATGAGCACATAAGCAAATGTGGTGGAGAAGGCTGATGGTGGCTGGCTAATAAGAGGTATAGCATCTGGGGTCTTAAAGGCTTGTAGCCTTTAAGTAGCCATCTAGCAGGGAGGCAACAAAGCCCACATGGAAGAAGCACACCAGCCGGAGTCATTATTAAGCGTAGACGGGAAAAGGTATCAAAAGTTAAAAACAAGCAACCAAATTGGTGTGAAGGAGCATGGATCTAGTGGAGACCCAAAACTCACCTGTAAGATAATTGGACAGTCACTCTCAGAAGGGCCACAGCAAGGGATGATAAATACAAGATATGGTATAGCTCTGATGAAACACATACCCTCTATACTCATGTATAAGTCAAGTTTTTTCAGCACATTTTTAATGCAGTTTTTGTGGTAAAATTAGGTGCCTTGGCTGATATTCGGGTTGGCTTATACTCGAGTATATACAATAACTATCCTCTAATTCTTTAATATTTCCTCCCCTTACTATTATGGTTTTTATTTGTTTTACCTCATTAATCATGAGTCAGATTTGCATAGGACCATTTGTATAATTAAGATTGTTCAATACATGAAAGCCAAGATAGATAACCCTTCAGAAACAGTAACAGGAGTAATGGTTCCCTGAGGGTATGGGAACACAGGGCAAGGGAAGGGGTGAACAGGGAGCTGATAGCGTTGATGACTGTAGTACCATGCTTGATGAGATGTAGCAGAATTGTATGTGACTGGATATATTGGACATCTAAGATACAGCAAAATAAATATGGGTTCAGGGGGGGGAGGGGATAAAGGGGAGCAGATATCAAGGAGTTCAAGAAAGAAATATGTTTTGAAACGTATTGTGGTAGCAATTGTATAACACTGCTTGCTGCGACTGAACTGTGGAATGTTATGATATCTGTAAGAGCTCTCAATAAAATGATTTTTTTTAAACAGGGTATAATGATTTCTTAAAACTTCGTAAAATAGAGGATCAGCAAATAAAAAGGAGCACCTTCTGAGACGGACTGACACAGTGACTGCTCCAACAGACGCAAACACAGCGACGATTATGCAGAGGGTGCAGGGTGCACCAGGGTCTGCTCGGTCGTCCCTAAGCCGCTCGGAGTTGGAGCCGACTTGGCAGCACCGACCAGCAACAAGGGCTAATGATCACAATCACGCTGCCCTGTGTTTGCCTTCTTTGGGGGAGTGTCTGTGCGTGGCCTCTACTCAGGTCTTAATGCAGTCAACCAAGAAACCATCAACACCAAAATGAAAAACACAAAAGAATGACAGCAAAATTCACCACGACCACCAACTGCAGTGGTTAAGCGGAGTGAAATGTATCAGTCAAGGGAAAGATATATAGTTTTCGGTGATGAGTTCAATTTGTTATCTGATTTTCTTTTCATCTCATTCATTGTTGTTTGTTTTTAAGTCCTTACGACTGTTTGGTTGGTTGGTTTTCCTTCCTTGGTTTGGCGAACCCATCGCCATCAAGTTGATGCCAACTCCAAGCAGTCCTGTAGGGCAGAGCAGGACGGGGCCACGATGTTCCTGAGCCTGGAGACCTTCATGGAAGCCAACAGCCTCACCCTTCTCCCACCGAGCAGCTGTTGGGTTTGCTGTGCCACACGGGCAGTCACTTAACAACACTTCGCCCACTGCACTCTCATGCCTCCTTTTGTTTTAGTTAGAAGACTTACTAATTTTTCGGTGTTTGCCCTATCATTCATTTTTATCTTCCAGTTTTAGAACAGTGCCTGGTCTCCCTTGAGGTGGCCCTGATGTTCCTCCATTTGGACGTTTTGGAAGGGTACCGCTCGTTCCCTTTTGTGTTCTGCAGATGGATGTCTCCACTCCTCTGTTTTCAATCTGGGAAGCTGACTTTCTTCTTCGAGTTATTTTTCCAGGTTGCTTTCTGGGTGATCTTGTCATGTGTCTTAGTTTCAACCTGTTGTCTGAAGCTGGTGGTTGTCTGTGCGAAAGACACCCATTTACAGTTCTTGTCATATTGGTCTCGGTTGTACAAAGTCCCTGAATTTCTGTTTATCTGAAAATGTCCTGATTTCACCATCACGTTTGATGGGCAGATTTGCTGAAGATACCACTCTTGTTGGCGACGGTCTTTCTTTCGGGATTGTATACAAGCCATCCTCGCCTGGATGGCTTCTGCAGAGAAAACAAAGCTCGGTCGAACTGGCCGCCCTTTGCAGCTGCTCTCGAGAGTCTCCATCTCTGATGTTGGAAACGTAGCTTATGCCACACCTGGGCAACTTCCTTTTGGGGTAGGTCTCGAATGGGTTTTTAAATCTCTTAGATAACTGCTTTCATCTTTCATGATATTGGGGATGTTTTCTGCTAGCAAATCTTTGACAATTCCATGGGAGTGTTGGGGGGTTGGGTTTGGTGTTACCTACTCCTGTTCTCAAATTCTAAATCTTTGTAAGTTGTTCTTGGTGTCTCTTCATTCATCTACGTGATGTTCTCTCAAATAAAAGGGTGTGAAGGGACTTGCCTTTTCAATCACAGAGCCATTCTCCAAGGGTCTCAATTCTACTCTTGTGTCCTGCTAATGGATAATCTACCTCCAAAATTTTACTGTTTATCTTCTGGATTATACTTGCTACTTTTGGACGGCTTCTAATGAATAATTTTGTCATTTTACTCTTGTAGGCTTCCCTAAATTCTTCTAGGGAAGTGTCTATGTTTTCCTTAATTTTGTTCGTAGTTTCCTTGAGGTCAAGGAAAGTCCTACATCCATATGTCTCTCTTTCTAATCCTTATCGGATACTCCTGTGGCCTGGTCTTCCTCACAGGTCTCCTTGCTCTTTATTTGGGTCAATTATCTACATCTTATTTCATGTATTTGTTTTGAAATTGTGGGCTGTCTTCAAGACCTTGTGGAGTTGCATTTGTTTGTTAATGAGGTGTTGGGTTTCCACAGCCTAAGTTGTTGTGTTGCTTTGTTATCCAGGAAGTAGGACAGGCCTGCCCCTTTGGATGCTGATTTAGCAGGACTGGATCACTCCCTTTGTATCCATCTGTGGGTGTAGTGCCGGGTAGGGGGGTGGCTGTGGGTCTCTGCTTGCCTGTCAGGAAGAACAGCTGCCAGTGAGGTAAGCAGTACTGCTTACCATCTGTTGATCTGTGCAGGAGCAAAGGGTCCCGCTTGCTCATTGGGAAGTGTTAAGTGCAGTATGTATGGCTGATTGATGAGATTACAATGCCCTCCTCTCATCAGATGGAGCAGATTTTTTTTTAAATAGAAAAAAAAAACAAGAAAGTAAAAAAATTAAAAGGTTAAGGGGTGAAAAACAGGATAAAATAACAGAAGAGGAATATGAAAGAAAAACAAACCAGTAAGACAAGAAAAGGTGGAGAGAGACAAAAACGAAAAAAGAGAACAGTAAAACTGAAGCAGAGAGAAAGACAATGTCATCATGCAGATTGCTGCGAGCCGTCTTCAGCACAGGTCCTGAGCCTGGTGCATGGTATGCACATGCAGGCACCTGACTGACAGCAGCGGAGGGCAACTGAGTCACCTGACAGGACGACTTGTCCATCACATGGGGTTGGGGTTTGCTTGGGAGTCTGGGCCGTGTCTGGCCCCACTGGCGGCAGGAGGCAGCCGAAGCAGTCTGGTCAGGTGCAGAGTAAGTGAGGAGCTGTTGGTGGGCGTGTGGAAGTGATTCCCAAGTGATCAGCAGGAAGGCATGCTAGGGAGCGCATGAGAAAAGCACTCCTCCGCTCCCAATTCCTGGCATGGATGTGGTACACGTTGCAATTATCCAGGCCCAGTGGGGGAGGCGCTGGAATCCAGCCTCTCCAAGCACCATCCCACAGGCCTTCTCCTGCAGGGTGGCCTTCAACCCAAACGACCACGCCTCTCCACACATGAGTTATTTCGTCCTCCTTCATGCCTCCTTGCTCTGCTGTTGCCAGTAGCACGCATATTCTCATCAGCTTTGTTGCATCTTCCTGTCAAGACTCGCCTGTATTTGTTCACCGTGTTTCTCTAAAGGTTGGTCTGCACCTTGTCTCGACCCCAAGAAGGATTAAGTGACGTTGACTTCTCTTTGCCCGGGTTGCCTTCTGTGTCCCCAAATTGGGATGCACTCCATCTCTCTCCTCCACCACGGCTTTCCCTCAGGTTCCCTTTCCCATCGGCATTCCATCCACGTCTTTACTCTCTCGGTGGATGCTACGACTTGCAGGATTGCTGTCTGTATGTGTTTCAAGTGATTTTTCTCATTTCTGTTGTAGAGGAATTCGGCGGAGTATGTCACCAGGATGCATCTTGTCTCCACTGGTCTTCGAGCATTTATTTCTCGATATTCAAGTTGAAAATGTTTTCAAAATGTGCAGGCAAATCTGTAGGAGTTGGGGTAGTATGATACTCTAACAGGCCAGCTTCAGACCCAGAGGCAGTAAGCATGATTTAGGAGTTGCTTTCCCATGACTTCAGTGAAAGAATTTAATATCTGCACCTGACTTGGCCAGGAAATCAAAAGAGCTGCTGAGTGGATGCAAAATTTTAAATTCTGAATCCAGGACTGAGGAAACAGCCTATTAAAACCCAACACAAAACCCCAAAGGCCATAAAGGGTACACTTTGATTAGTCAGATCCTATAAAAATAAAAGTCTGCAGTGCAGAAGACAAATTATAAAGTATAGGCAACTATTTGCAATATATCTAATTTATTTTATATACTCTTGATAAATTAATAAATAGAAATAAGACACAGAAAAGCATTAATGCACAGAAAATGGCATACATGGGACTTTAAAACATATGAAACATTTAAACTTTAAAACATTGAGTCGTTCTCTTTAAAAGGTCAATTAAAATGACATTTTCGTTCACATAACCAATTGGCCACCTTGAAAGGCAGTTACACATCCTGATAGAAATGTCTCTTCAGTTTAGGGGAATAGGCGAACAACTTGGAAAACCTATCAAAATTCAAACTTTGTGTGTGGATTTTTTAAATGCAAATTGTTATTTACCTTTCGCCTAGCAACTTTACAGTAATAAGAATCTGTCCTAAAGTAATTCACCTTTAAACAAAAATATGTGTGTAGAACCAACCATTATGATATTGAATTCAATCGTAAACAACTAGATATGGCCCATCGTTCTACTAATGGGAGACTGAGGAGCTGTGTGCCTTAAAATGCTACACAACCAACCACACACAAGGACTAAGGTGATTTTTGAGTGTTCCTATAAAAACTATCTTCAAGATGCATGAAGTGAATAATAAAGGGCAAAAGAGCATATACATTTTATATTAAATAAAATTGAGAGATGTTTGCAACTGCATAGAAAAAAATTCCAGAAAACAGAAACGGTTGTCTCAGCAGATGGAGTTTCATTTTTCATGGTGTGCCCTGTTTTACTGCTTGGCACTTCTTCACAAAATACATATATTGATTTGTCCCTTCATTAGCTTCTCTCTTGGGAAATCACACTGGGCAAGGGGACGGTACTCTCCGACCAGGGAAGAGCCCAGAGCAGAGCACAATTAATGCAGTGGCTGGAGCTGCAATTCCTTTTTCTGTCAATCAATTGGTTTTGGAGCAATGAGCTAACCTCTTCTGCCACCGTTCTGATACCCGATAAATAAATGGGGGAGATAGCAATGCAAAACGTGGAGAAATTTATGTTTATAATTTTGAACCCTGGGGCAACTATGGCAACCATTTATTTAACAAACATACATCTCACATACCTTAACCCTGCCCATTGCTTACATGGCCAATAGGAATGGTGACTCTGAGCAGGTAACTACTATCCACATTCACCACTGTCCAGTTTAGAACAATCAATAATGTGGGATTTTCAAACATGACTCAAGGAAGTGCAAACATATCACATCTGGGAAAGAAGCCAATGATCTTGAGAAACGTTTGCCTGATATAAATGAACCTAACATGCTTGATTTATACAGTAATGTGCTTTATAAGGTCAAGCAATATTATTCGTGAACAACTACTTAGCTACGTCTTGTAAACTTAGGCCTTCCCAGTTTAGACCCTTGGTTTCATATTCCAAGAATGAACAAGCAAAATATTGCACCTGATCTTCATGTAATTTTCCACCGAATATTGCTAGCCTTATTTTCACCTATCTATAATATGTGGCCATTGAGTTTAAATTTGTATAGTCTTCTTTTACTTAATCATTTTAACAAATCCATACACAATAAATAAGCTTTCTACGGCACTGAAGCTATAAATTTCAAAAAGGAAAAGAAAAACACATGCAAAATTCTATAACGTAAAATTCACATTCAAAAGGCTGTTTTAAAAGGTTGCACTGTCTTAGGAGAATCACGTCAAAGTATAAGGATGAGGTGCCCTTGGATCTGTACTTGCTCTTTTTTTAATGTTTCGGTTTAAAAAAGGAAAAACCTGAATCTGAGGGTTCATAGTCATTATTCTTGCCTTTTTCTACATTTGAACGCTGTCGGAAAGGTCAAAAACATTTTTTGCATCTGTCCTGGTGGTGGTGTGAGTTATAAGCTGGGCTGCTGACCACAAGGTCAATGGTTTGAAGCACCCGCTGTGGCTCCGCAGGGGAAAGAGAGGCCAGCTGCTCCCCTGGAGACCATGGTCTCAGAAACGCAAGGCGCGGTCCTTCACTGTCCACTAGGGCCGCATGAGTCAGCAGTGACGCCATGGCAGTGGCTGAGTTACAAGTAAAAGAACACCACTGTCCCCAAACAGAAAGATATGAAGAAATAATATGATGGGATGAGTCACCTGTTCTAAAAAAATAACCTAATTCAAGTTTCAAAACCTTTTTTTTCTTAATCCTCTTGATTGAAAAGCATCCATGGAATAAAAGGTAATAACAAACCAAATTTCTGGTCATTTGGGGAACAGAAATTTTTCTGTCAGGATAGCTTATCACAGGGAATGGTTCTGATGATAAAGTATTAGGAAACACCATACAAGAAGAGATAGTCCTAATTTATGATTGCTTGCAGAAGGTAAACAATATTTAGTGTGCTTAGGGTGGACTGTATAGTACCTATATATTGTAAAATAGTTACCATTCCTACTAGTCCGAGACCCTAAAGCAATGAATTAAAAAGAGCATAAATATTTGAGATATGTGTTTGTTAAATACATGATTTCAGTAGCTATTAGATGGTTCAAAATTCTAAATGGGAAGGGATTTCGCATTGCATTTTATTATTATTCCCATTTCTCAAGTAAAGAAAGAACGGTAAAAATGTCTTTTCTTGGCAAGTTTTATTAAATTTCCTTCTCAACCAGAGCCCCAGCCTACTGTTCTTTAGCTATTTTGCAAGAACATTTTTTGAATTTGAGACAGTTTATCAAATTTACATTCAAGTGAAGCAGGTTAAGAAGGCAGGGTAGAGAGGACATGAAAGATGGTTTTTCTCAAATAAATCGATTCAAATGATGGGGCTAGGAGTGGAGACCCAAAGCCCATCTGTAGATAACTGGACATTCCCTCAAAGAAGGGTCACAAGGAAAGAATGAGACAGCCAGGATACAGCACAGCACCAACGACGGACCACACAACATTCCTCTAGCTCTTCCATGCTCTCCCCCCCACCCCACCCCACTATCATGACTCCAGTTCTACCTTACAAATCCGGCTAGACTGGAGCATGTACACTGGTACAGATAAGAGCTCTGGACACACGGAATCCAGGACAGATAAACGCCTCAGGAGCAGCAGTGGAAGTGGCGATACCATGAGGGTAGGGGAAAGGCAGGGGAGAAGGGGGAGAAACGGGAAACCGACTACAATGACGTATAACTCCCTCCCCCTCCCCAGGGGGAGGAACAACAGTAACTTGGATGAAGGGAGACAGCAGGTGGTGTAGGATATGAAAATAATTTAGAATTTATCAGGGGTCCGTGAGGGTGGGAAGGTGGGGGAGGGTGGGGAAAAAAGAGGAGTTGATACCAAGGGCTTAAACAGAAAGAAAGTATGTTGAAATTGATGGTGGCAGCATATGTATAAGTGTGCTTGATATAATTGATGTATGGATTATTACAAGAGCTCTAAGAGTCCCCAATAAAGTGATTTATAAATAACTTTAATGTGTTTTCTTACTGTTGGTGGGAGTATAAATTGGTATCTTTTCTTGAATGGCTATGACAGTATTTATTAAAAGTGTAACGCTTCACATCTTCTGGCCCAGCAATTCCACTCCTGTCTGTCATTTTAGAGAAATACACCTGAGTACAAAGAAGCCTAAGAGTGGTCATTAAAGTAAATCTAGAAGCTTTAATGCCCACTCAAAGAAACGTGTTAAATAAACTATGAAGCAACTCAAGCAAAGGGATACTATACTATCGTATCAAAATGAACAAAGGGGTTCTACACTCACCAACGTGTGAAATCTTCAAGACATAGTGTTAAAATGGGCTGGTGGGTACCAGGTTCAGACCAGTACTTAGAGTATATCATTCACATTTTCAATCAACTTTCTATTTCTATATACATACATGCCAGGGAACTTCAAAAAGCTTATGAGAAAATTCCATTATATTTCATTCTATTTTTCTAAAAACTTTTTGAGACCTCCTCATATATATGTAGGTAAATATAATGAAAAAAGTCCTGGAAAAAGAGAGATAAATAGATAAGATATATAGACAAACTCAAATAGGTAGGTAGGTAGGTAGACACACAGACATACCTTTAAAAGTGGTAACATGTAAGAAGAAAGTCAGATTGAGGAAAAGATAACAACAGAAAATTGAAAACTTTTGCTTCTCTGTATTGTGAGTTTCCCAATGAGATTATAGACATCACAGAAAGCCAAGTTATTAGAACAAAGTGTTCTTGCATTGAGGGAGGGCTTGAATAGAGGCCCAATGTCCATCTGCTATCTAAATACTTAACATACAAATATATGTACAGACTTACATCCTTATCATTACATATTAACATATTTACATATATACATGCCTATATTTATGCCTCTACAAATGTCTTTTGCCTCCTAGTTCTTTCCTCTATTTCCTTTTACTTTCCTCCTATCCCACTATCTGTTCAAACTCCCATTCAGCTATCAGTAATTCCTGTAGGCTACGCAACACTTGATCCAACCCCACCACCTTCCTAACAGGATCGCTGAAGACAAAGTGGGTGCATAAACAAATGTAGTGAAGAAAGCTGATGGTGCCTGGCTATCAAAAGATATAGCATCTGGGGCAGGCGGCCTTGAACTTCGGCCCGCGGGCCACATGTGACCCACTGAGGACATTAATCTGGCCCGCTGGGAGTTTTTGCCCCATTTGTTTTTTCACTTCAAAATAAGATATGTGCAGTGTTCATAGGAATTTGTTCATAGTTTTTTTTTTAACTATAGTCCAGCCCTCCAATGGGTATGAGGGAAAGTGAACTGGCCCCCTGTTTAAAAAGTTTGAGGACCCCTGGTCTGGGGTCTTAAAGGCTTGAAGTTATACAAGCAGTCATCTAGGAAGGAAGCAACATAGTCCACATGAAAGAAGCACACCAGCCTGTGTGATCACAAGGTATCAACAGGATCAGGTATCAGAAGATCCAAAAACAAACAAGCACATTAATGCAAATGAGGAGGATCAGAGGGCAGACCCAAAGCCCATCTGTAGACAACTGGACATGCCCTCAAAGACGGGTCACTCAAGTCAGCCAGGGTGCATATAGCACTGACAAAACACACAGCATGCCTCCAGGTTTTTAATGCTCCCTTGTGGCCCCTCCCCACAGACAAACTCTCATGACCCCAGTACTCCCTTACACATCCAGCTAGACCAGAGCATGTGCACTGGTACAGGTAAGAGCTCTCGACACATGGAATCCAGGACAGACAAACCCCTCAGGAGCAGTAATGGAAGTATAGATATTATGAGGTTAGGCGGGGAAAGGGAGAACCAATCACAATGATTGACACATAATCCCACTCAAGGGGGACAAACAACAGAAACGTGGGTGAAGGGACACAGCAGATGGTGTAAGATAGAAAATAATAATAATGTATAATTTGTCAAGGGTTCATGAGAGTAGAGGAGGGAAGGAAAAAAGAAAAACCAATACCAAGGGCTCAAGTAGAAAGAAAGTATTTTGAGAATGATGATGGCAACATATGTACAAATGTGCTTGATACAATTAATGTATGGATTGTTATAAGAGCTGTAAGAGCCCCCAATA
>NW_022103900.1:5929287-5935925 GCF_000313985.2 Echinops telfairi
TCTTGTAACACTAGTATTTCAGACACTGAAAAGGTTACCATAGTTAAAAATGCATAAATTAAAATGCTTTCTCAAACTTGCTGCCATCAAGCCAATTCTGACTCATAACAATCCCACAGAACAGTATAGAACTGCCCCCGTGGGGATCTGAGACTATACATTTTAAGGGAGCAGAAAGCCTTGTGCTTTCTCTCAGAGTGCCTGGAGGTTTCGAACTGCTGACCTTGTTTTAGGTGCCCAACTCAGGACCCACTATACCACCAGAGCTCCTAGAATTATTAAATGATCACTTCTGACACTAATACACCCAAACAGTCTCCCACTCTATTCTACACTGTATTCTGCTCCCCACCACCCACCACCCCCCCAAAAAAAAAAAAGTGGAGATACAAAACTCAGAAGTTCCATTTAAATCAAATGTGAAAATCCCACAATTTCTACCATGCTTAATTTGGAAGAATGTTGTTATACCACATCCCTCATAGTTATATTTTAAAGGCTTTATAATATTGGGACCTGGACCTCAGTACTACAGTGTTACAGCTATTTGAACATTGTCAAACTTATGAAGTGGTAATCCTGGAATCCAACAACAAGAACACTCAAAAAACAAAAAAATCCACTGCCATCAAGCCAGTTCCAAGTCATGAAACAATTCAGTGGGGCTAATCGTCGCGTACTGCTCCCTGCGGTTTCTAGATTGAGTCCTTAGGAAGCAGATTGACTCCTGTTTCTCCTATGTAGCAATTGATGGGTTTGAACCACCCCCCACCCCACCCCTTGCAATTAGCAATCTAATGCTTGGTCCCCTGTGCAACCACGGTTCTTTATTGAAGACTTCATCAATGAAACATTTATTCCTAAAGAAAACCAGCTGTCTAGTAGACTACTAAGAAGCGAGGACGGCGAGACTTCATCTCCCCTACTTTGGACAGGTGTTCAGCAAGAACCAGCCCCTGGGGAAGGGTACCATCCTTGGTAACACGGGGTCAGCAAAAACAAGAAGAAATCACGGTGGCAGGAAAGTGGTGACAATGGCGGGGTTGGGTAGCTTTGCGTTCGGTTGTACATGGAGGCTGTCTCAGTCAGAAGCGAGTCGACAACGCCTAACAACTTTATGCAGAGTCTAAGTCACTAGGACACTTTAAACAAGTTAATTTGGGTGTACTCTCTTTGCCAAAATAAGCAGAGAGCAATCCAACAGAGTCTGTTTCAGCTGAAACGTGGATCGGCGCCAGCAAAACCTATGCACGGAAGTCACAAACTATGTTTTAAATGCAAATGAAGAATAATTACCCACAGAAACATACGGAGGTTTCGATCAAAAATTTCAAAGAAAGTACAGACTGCATGATGATTCCTTCGTAAAATAAGTTAAAGAAGCAAAACTGGGGTTCAGAAAAATAACTATAAAACTGTAAAAAAAATGTGAACAGAGAACATGAAAACAGAAGGGAAAGATTCAAAGTAGATATTAAAGCAACATTAAGAGCAATAGAAAACAGTATGTACTGAACTGAAAAAGTCAAACACATGGTATAGGCAGAGTTGAGTAAAAGTAAAACCACATGAGAAAACGTGTATTAAAAATGATTGTGTAAGCAGGAATGAATGCCAAAGGCAGACAAAATAAATCTGACATATGTATACATAACTAATATTTTAAAAATAAATACAACACATATAGACTTCATGTTCTAACTACATGGCTTTTCCAAATCGACCCAACGGGGCCTGAGAGGTTTGAGTCCCTGAAATGCCAATTCTTCTCAGCTAGATCTTCACTATCCAAGACACAGGGCAAGGAAGCATTTCAACAAACTCACCCTCTGCTTCATATGCTACATCTGTTAAAAACAAAAAGATGTGAAGGCACTCGTTTTTTGTCTCTTTGCCAACACCCTTCCTGACAGAACCTTCTCTCTAGTTAAAGAAGATGGAGCAGCAAAGCCTCTGACCACAGTTACTTGTCTCAGTACACGCTCACACTGCCACATCCTCTTTCCACTCTATCATACATAATCTCCTTGATTGGCTTATGAATCCAATTTGTATAGAAACACACACACACACACAGGCTTGTAAACACACTTCATACACACTTCATACAGATAGAAGGAAGGGCTTTGATGAGTGGTGGCAATTGCCAGAGCCTGAGTTTTTCTCCATAGGGAACGTGTGACCAGAAGTACAATGATGAGTTCTTGTGCGCAGAATAGGAGTTAAAAGTGGCCTTTCATTGTCAAGCTACAAATAACTTTTCCTTAGTTTATAAAAATGGGTAAAAGCTAATAGGAAGGAAGTTTCCGGTTGCTAGTGATGTTCTACTACTTTTCATTAGTGACCACTTGAGTTTCATTTTGACCCCCATGTTGTGTACAGCTCAAGCACACAATATACAAATACACTGAATTATCACAGAGTACGCTTGTGATAATTTAATGATCTGTATACTTGGCTGTACTTATGCGTGTGTTTCTGTATGAATAGTATATACAGAAGAAACAATTACTTTAGAAACTTACAGGCATCCTGGTAGTTACCCATTGAGCTGCTAAATACAAGGTCAGAAGTTTGAAACCATCAGCTGCTTCGGAGGACAAAGAGGTGGCTTTTTACGCCAGTAAAAATTCATAGCCTTATGGGAGGAAACCCCTAAGGGTGCTTCTACTCTGCCCCATAGGGTCATCGCTATGAGTCAGAATTCACTTGATGGCAGTGATTTTGGTTTTTGGTTTTGGAAAGCTAAGGCACCTTTCTAAAACACCACAAACATCTGAAATTCGCCAAAGGTTGTTTGTTATGAAAATGACTGCTGGAGTTTGCAGCTAACACCACCACCACCACCACCCCTAGGGGTCTAATAATAACTCGACCAGGTTTCTACCAAGATGGAATTTTAAGCCAAAATCATAGAGAGGCGTTCTGTCTTTCGACTTTCACTCCTGTCCCCCGCCTCCCCCAAACAAACAATGGGCTTTAGGCCAAAAATATTTTTACCTTCTTTACCTTCACCTGCAAAGATAACTATAATCTGTCAACTTCCACAATGTACGATCATACACTATCACCTGTTTTGGCAATTCCCATCCAATACAGTTTCCTGACTCTTTTAGGCTGGCTGTTAAAATAGGGCAGTTAACAGTTTCTAGTACGTAGTTAAGGGCATCCAGTTCAGAAAGGACCAAAATTCTCACACTTGACCATTGAACATGGGATCGGACATTGGGTACGAAATGGGAGACTGATCGAGAAAGCCAATTCTGATTCAGCATTCAGTCCCACATTTCTGTCTCACCTTCAGCTTTGGAGAGGTGAAAAAACTACTTTCCAAATCATCAACTATTGCTTTCAAATCCTGGGCCTCACTAACCCAATCTGATTTCCTTTTCACTTCTCAAGGGGGAATGTCAAAGCCCGTTGAAGTTATTCGTGACACAGCAAGGGCAACCTGATTGACTCCACGGTTTTAAAACTCCAAAAAATAAAAAAAGTTAACAAGAAGCTGAACACGAAAGCCCATAGTCTATGCTCCTAAGTGTACTTGGGGCCCATGGGAAGCGCAAGTGGTTCACGTGCTCTACAGCTAACCAAAAGGCTGAACGTTCTAGTCCACCCAGCGACGCCTCAGAAGAAAAATCTAGAGGTCTGCTGGAAATCCAGTCCCTGGAAAAGCCCGGGAAAACAGATCTACTTTAACCCATGGGGCTGAGTCAAAGCAAACAGTCACCCGGGATGACATGTTTAAGAAGTGGGGAGTGTGAGTGACAGTGGTGAAGATGCTAGCCTGGTCTCAGGAACAGGAGGTAAGAGATCCACCAAACCAGAAACTGTTTACTCAGGTGTCTACGAGAGCATTCGCTGCCTACAGCACTTCATTAAATGTGATGCTGGAAATGGATCTGAGAGCAAGGCGGAGGTAAAGGGAAAAGATGGGAGGGCCAGACAAACAGGATTCACAGCTCAAGGGGGTGACTGGCTGGAATCTTATGTTGGTTACTAGCTGCACTTGGCCCAGTCTTCCACGCTTAGGCAGTGTGCTAGGTGTACACAGGCTTGGGTGGGGTGGGGAAGTGGGGTACAGGCGTTCACACTGGGATATCTACTAAACAGGCCTTCAAGCCAGTTCATTCTGGTTCAACCCCTAGAATTTGAATCTGAATTTGAATTTCCACCCCAGATATACTAATGCATCTTAACAAGATGGGGCCTTGTTAAAATGCTGATTCTGATTCAGCAAATCTGGGGTGCAGATGCAAATTCTCCCCAAGAGGTTGCAACAGAGTGAGCCAGCTTGAAGTCCTGCTGCTCACAGGTAAAGCCTCTCACCTTGAACTCTCTACCATATGGTTCCCAGGGATGGTTAGCCCAGGACCCCAGGCGTTCCGTAGACAGCCCAGGTACTTAGCACTCGCACAAGTAAACTGCACGCATTGTAAGCCTCAGCAAATGCATGAAAGGAAACACATACACAGAATACCACTTGGCTGCCTGCTCCCTCCTTAGACATCACTGCTGGTTAACACCCACCACCTGCACATCTATTTCTGGGCTCAGCCCAGTCCCTTTACAATTCTGCAAGCAGCCCTTTCAGTGCTGGTGCTTAACAAAGGAGGCTGCACCCAAGGGCCTGAGAGTGGGAGGGAAACAGAATAGTGTATGGTCTCTGGACCTCGGGCGCAAACATGCTAAGGAGCTATTCCCACACAGGAACGGACCCTCCATTGAGTTCTGCCCCTGAGAACTCCAGCCCAGGCTTTCTGGGAGCCCTTCATTCCCTGCACACACAAAAAGCCATACAATTGGAGTCCATCGACAAGAGGTCCTTTCCACAACTACGCTTGTTCACGCATCCTTAGGAAAAGACAAAATAGCTAGTTGTTGTTGTTGTTGTTGTTGTTGTTGTTGTTAAAGGGAAAAACGCTTCTCGTGGGAATCTACTATAACCTGGAACTGGCTTCAAACCAAATCAACAGCCATCGAGTTGATTCTGACTCATTGCATCTCTAAGGTTTCTGAGGTGGGAGAAGACGGCCTCATTTGGGGTTGGTTTTTTTTTAACCCTAGGAGTGGCTGATGCATTTGAACTTGCAGTTGGTAGACTGATGCTTACCCAACAGCACCTCCAGGGCTCCAGGGACCCGGCTCAGCCCAGTTTTAGCAAGTGGGGCAACAGATTGTTCCAGCTGGCCTGCGTCAGAGGGGTTACCAGGGACGCAGGACTTCCAATAGTAAGGCTTGTAATCCTCTCAGGCAAACTTGGACAACAAATGGCCCTCATGGCGTCCATAGGAGCCAGACCGCCAGGACGGGCCTATGGGAAACGAACACAGGTCACTCCCGCAGATTCTTCCCCAACAGCTACGCTGCCTTAATGTGAGCACCTGGTTGATTCTGTCTCCCCATAGAGGCAGATGCTCCTTGGTTATCTTCTCCCACATGGCACCCATCCCCTCTCGCTGCCTTCCCCCTATCAGGTCTTAAGTTTCCTCACCTGTGAGCTCAGAGACTTTACTGTGATCACCACCCACCTTGTGATGTATGTAACTACTGAATATGCATGTCTTAAAGCCCACTACAAAGAGCCCCAAAACAATAAAGACGCTCTCTCCCCCACGTCCTCTCTCCTCTGGTCTCCCGGTCCCTTCTCTGGTCCCTGGCCCCCCTCTCTGGCCCTGCCCCCTCTCCCCATGTCCTCCTTCCCCACTCCATCTCCTTTGTGCTCCTCTCTGGTCCCCGGATGTCCGCAGGAACCATCAAGCGGGGCTGAGGTGAGTATGTTATCATAAAAGGAGCCTGACTCCTGCATTTTATCCTCTTTTGTTCTTTAGGACTTTACGGTCATCTTCACATAGCAGAGGTGTACAACAGCGCCTGCCGGGCCGGGGATGGTTTGCTGGGGCTGGCTTCCCTGGCGCAGCCGTGTGGGGGCACAGTGTAAGTCACGTCAACGCTGAGGACTCCAGGGCAGTATTCGTACCTCGACGGCTCTTTCTCCAAGTGTAGTGCCGGGGCTCACTGTGCCCTGAAATGACACCCGGCAGGGACTCGGGGACGCAATGTGAGGAGCATGGGCAGTGTATTTCACCGCTGATGGGAGAGCAGATACAAAGCCGATCAACATTTGCAAATAATGGACCTCCTATTACAGGCTCCCAGGGCAGACCACTCCCTCCACCACCACCCCCCACTACCACCCCACCACCCCCCCCACACACAGAGTAACACTTAAGGGCCACTACTTTTGTCTGGCACATAACAGACGCATATGTTTTTGAATGAATGAGCTTTCAATTACCTTTCTAAGTAGAATGCCTTTTATTCTATTAACCTACGACCCAAGCAAAGAGAGAGGCCATTTGGCCAATTTCTTGTTCTACAGCACTGTGGTTTCATCTTTGCCTTACTTGCTTAGTTAAACGCCAACCTATAATGAATGTCATATTTGATCAACCTAAGATATCCTCTTTAAAAACCAAAAATGCATTCCCAAAGAGCTGACTTTGACTCCTGGTGAACTAACTCATGTAGCACAAAGGGAAATTGCTCCATTGAGGTGGTGGAGGTGGAGATGGTAGAGATGGTGATGGTGGAGGTGGAGGTGGTGGAGATGGTGGTGGTAGAAGTGGAGGTAGTGG
>NW_022103900.1:5937193-5939635 GCF_000313985.2 Echinops telfairi
GGTGGTGGAGGTGGGGGTTTTGACTGTAATATTTATGGAAATAGGTTATCAGGGCTTTCTTGCACAGAACTGATGGGTGGACTTGACTCATAGATCTTAAGGCTAATAGTCAAACACAAACTCTCTTTACCACTTAGGGACACCAGGAGGTGTTCTCCATCAATGCTTTAAAAGAAATCAGGGTTTTAAAAGCATTTGCCTGGCAATCGAGTTGCAGATGATATTGAGACAGCGCACTCCTGGAGAAGCACAGCTAGTTGCCGGCAGGTACAAGTCCCTTCAAAAGGAATTTGGTGGTGCACATGAGCACTCCCACCCTCCCTGGTGTTTTATTGCAGTGGAAGCATTGGACTGCGGATATCCGGGTCAGGGACTCAAACCCGCCAGCCCCGCTGCTGAAGAAAGGCGGCTGAAGCGCTCTGTGCCTGTGAAGATTCACAGTCTTGAAAACCACAGATAGGATCACTATGAATTGGAATCCACCTCATGGCACAAGGGGAAATTACATAAATGTAATGTTCTCAGCTAATATGAACTGTATTTTCATATCTATGATCCTAATGATGCTATGCTCAATTACCTTTGCCTTCAAATTAAGACAAGCTACTGGACAGTCTGTTGGAAGCCATCAACGGATGTCAGTTACAAGCCTTGCCATTCTCTGGGAGGCTCTTGCTCGAGAAAAAATGATTTCTGAGCTATCTAAGTATGAATGTACAATCTCGGCGAAGGGCATCACCTGAGTATGAGAGAGATAAGGCCCTGTTCTGCACAAATCTTCCAGGGCTGTTTTCTTCTGGTGGCAACTGGATGAAACAGGGTCTTTCTTAAAGGGGAGAAAAAAGTAACAGGGGAGAAAGAGAGCAGAGAGTAAAACTCCAAAGACGGTCCCACAACCACCACAGGGAATCAGGGAGGCAAGGACAGGAAAGGAGCCATTCCATAACCCCTCTCATGTGCCACACACAGCCAGGGCAGGAGAGAAAGCTGGTAAAAGTACTTCAGACGTCCCATTTCTGAAAATCTGGGTTCTAGCAAACAGAAAATGGCTGCATGTTTGCCTGGACTAAACCTTTAAGAGCAAGTAATCGATAGTCCGATGAGCTTGGGACTAGGCCAAACAAAATGCATGTCATATAGGGTTGCTATGGGTCAGAATTGGCTTGATGGCAATGGAATGCATACATTATCATGTACATTAAAATAGGACCATGGAAGTACATTAACAGTGCCACCAAGCATCCTAAGACGGGACCAGGGCTGAGGGCCAGACCTAAAGGAGGTAGGTTGAGATAAGGTCTGACTCCACCGACATGCTGCTGCCCTAGAAAAGTCCACCCATGGAAACCATCTCCAACAACAAGGACGGGTCTGGCGCCAAGTGGTACATCGCTGCCGGACACTGGTCTAAAAAGTCATCGTCAGAGTTTCCTGTCGTGGGGGGGCTACAAACATCCCACCATTATGAATACTGTTCTGGTACCAAATACATGCATGCCTCTGGCCTATAAAATCCAGATCCCTATGAACAGTTGAGAAGAAAAAGACTTAAAAGTAGTCTCCTCCCTAAAGAGGCACAATGTTGAAGAGACGGGTGTTTTTTTTTGGTTTTTTTACATACAATATAAACGCTTTATTGAATGGTCACAGCCCATCCCTGTTGATCCAGGGGTCGGCCAGACATCCGAGACCCGGCAGCAGCCTCAGGGCAGCCTCCGAGCTTCTCGCTCAGACTCCCAACAGAGAGAGCACGTCACCCTCGCGCCCGGGCCGTTCACGGTGCGGATGATGGAGCGGCCGGAGCAGTGGAATTCATGTGTCGTCCAGGAACTCCACGCGCACCTGCGTGCACTGTCCCTGGGAGCCGGTCCAGCCCAGCACTTCGGTGACTCTGGCCAGCTTGATGGGCTGCACACGGCTGGTGTCCATGATGGCGGCGTGGCGGCATTTGGGCAGAGATAGGGGTTTTAAGACTTGTCTAAAATTCTAAATATTTGCTCTTCAACAGAAATAACTACACCCTCCAGTCCTAGGATTGAACTGCTAACCACAAAGTCAGGAGTTTGAACTAGGCATTCTGCAGGAAAAGACACTCGCAGAGGAAGCTCTACCATGTCTTATAGGACTGTTATGGCTTAGAATCAACTCAATGACTAGGGGTTTGTATGGTTGTTTGTTTGTTTGAGTGTGTCTACAAGCAGTACCTTCTCCCCTCACAGACCTTTCCCTCTGTACACACACACACACACACACACACACACACACATCATTCAATCACATTGGTTGTCAGCTAGACCGACCCCAAAGAAAAAGTTGCCTGTGTAATTTTGACATTGAATAAGGAAGAATTGTAGAATAATTGCCTTTGAATTGTGGTGCTGGAGAAAAATATTGAAAGTAACATGAACCATGAGGTAGTTAGTTTATTGTGCCAACCTGGCC
>NW_022103900.1:5940559-5942736 GCF_000313985.2 Echinops telfairi
ATCTGTGCCTCCCTTCACAAACGAGGGCACATACTTCAGAAAGCATGTTGCCAACAACTGCAAAGGTGATAAAGGACGAGTCTGGATGTAAACCCAAGTTCTCTAATATTTTCATCCATATTCCTTAGAATTCTAGTTAGGAATTTGCATCTGTAATGAATTGCAATAAATGTGCAAAAGAGTAACACAATTTCAATGTACCATCACCTCAAATATAGCCATGCACCCCAAAATATACATGAACCCCCTGATAAACAAAGCCCTTGGTAAACTCCTAATCTCCATAAAGCCTTAATGACTGACAGCTTCTTTCTCAATATTCCGTTCGCTCACACGATTGTGTCCAAACTGCCATTCTGCTTAAACCACCAAGTCACTTTATTCTGCTTTGAAATGGTGATCTGTGGAGACAAGCTCTCCAGAGCCACTGGCTGGCAGTTCTTGTTCTGATCCTTGCCAAGTGAGACAAGATGGTTTTCTCAACCCTCTCTCCTTGGCCTTAATTTTGTGTCCCTCCTCTTCTTACTTGTGCCAATGGTATCAAGGGCAGAAGGGAGAGGATGGGCGAGGGGAAGAAAGTAGAATCCCAATCACCACTCCAGCACATCAGCAATAGCTTTATAACCTAAAAACATCCCAGGTAAGATTTGGCGCTGACGAAGACTCAGGCAAGGCACAAACAAATGGTAGTCCTAACTCTTTGTTTGAAAAAGCCTCTCTGGTAAAGCTATGCATCCCTTCTAGAATTACAAACTTCAGCTCTACCTCCTGATGTTACTGTGGGTTGGGATATTCACCACCGGTTGGCAGTTCAAGCCCACTAGCTGCTCTGTAGAAGAAAGATAAAGTTGTCTGCTCCTGTAAAGATTTACAGACTTTTAGGGTCACTGTGAGTCGGAATGTAATAGATGGCAGTAGATTTGAGGGGATGGTGTATGGGGGTGGGAGAGGGGCTATTTTCTATTCTGGTCCCAGCCAACAACAACCAAGTCAAACAATCCACTTCCAAGCTAATGAAATCAAAAGTGGAAACTGGATTCAGGAGTGATCCAAGAAGTCCATTTGGGGAGCTGGTGCTGATTTCCAGTATAGAAGGATTCTCCAGGCACAACACTAACCCGGAAAGGAAGCATCGGAAGAGGCTGGCCAGAAAATGGGTTGACACTCAAGAATCATTTCAAGAGATGGCATATAATCAAAAAACAATGAACCTGAAGATAGAAATCCAAACTGCACTGAAGGCATTAGGGAAAAACAAGGCTCCAAGAATGGGTGGAAAACCAATTGCGATGTTTCAACAAACCGATGCAGTACTGATGCTCACTCACTTATGCCAAGGAATCTGGGAGACAGCTACCCGGTCAATCACGTAGAAGAGACCCATATTTGTGCCAATTTCAAAGAAAGGTGACCCACATAAATGCAAAGATTATCAAATAATATCATTAATATCACACACAAGTAAAATTTTGCTCTGGAATTTCAGACTCAGAAGTTGTTGGGAACAGTGCTTCATCACATGCACAGTAAAGCAAAAGAAGTTCGTTTTCAACAAGAAAGCAAAATAAGGCAGATCTACAAAGTGAACCAAAATTTTGCTGAAAGTAATTTGAAAGTGTTTGCCATAATACAATCAATAGTGAACTTCCAAAAATTCAAGCTGAATTCATAAGAGGATGTAGAATGATAAATATCATTATTGATGTCACACAGATTTGGGCTATAAGCAAAGAATGCCAGAAAGGTGTTTACTTGTGTCTTATTGACTATGCAAAGGGAGTCAACTGTGCGCACCATAGTAATCCATCCTTCACCATGTTCTTTTGAAGAATAGGGATTCCACAACACTTCATTGTGTTCATGCAGGGCTGTACATTGACTAAGAAGCAGCCATTCAAACAGAACAAGGGGACAGTCAATGGTTCAAAATCAGGAGCGATGTGCATCAGGATGGCATCGTCTCACCACGCTTATTAAATCTGCAGGCGGAGCAATCCAGGAAGCCGCTCTGGAAGAAGAAAGTGGTATCAGGGCCGCAGGAAGATCCATGACCCTGTGACACACAGATAACACAAGCTTGCTTACTTAACATGCAGAGGACACGAAGCACTCGTGGATGAAGATCAGAGCCGACGGCCCTCCATATGCGCTGGAAAACAAAGACCACTGCACAGGGA
>NW_022103900.1:5944487-5955833 GCF_000313985.2 Echinops telfairi
GCCTGGAGGGTGAAGGGAATGTGGGGTAGAAAGAGGGAACCAATTACAAGAATCTAAGTATAGCCTCCTCCCTGGGGAATGGACAGCAGAGAAGAGGGTGGAGGTAAACATCGGACAGGGTAACTTATGACAAACTATATAATTTATGAACTATGAAGGGTTCATGAGGGAGGGGGGAGTAGGGAGGGAGGGGGGAAATGAGCAACTGATATTAGGAGCTAGATTGCGAGGCAACTGTTTTGAGAATGATGAGGGAAACAAATGTGCATACGTGCTTGACACAATGGATGTATGTATGGATTGTGATGAGAATTGTACGAGCCCCCAATAAAATAATTTTGTTAAAAAAATCATGCATCCTGTTGTGTGGTGGTTACTTATAATATATATTTCTCAGGAAGTTAGTATGATCCCCATCTTATTTATAAATAGATGGATATATATTTGGATATATATCCAAACTCCCTGCCATCAAATCTAGCTTTACTCATAGCAACCCTATAGGACAGGGTAGAACTGCCCCTTTGGGTTTCTAAGACTTTAACTCTGTACAGAAGTCGTTAGCTTCATCTTTCTCCTGCAAATATATTTTGTGACTAGATTTGAGTTTCCACAAAAAGGCATAAGTCCTAATCAAAGAACAAGTAATTCTCACAATGTGACTCCACTCAATACTTACTCTCATGAGATAATCACTGAAAAGTTGGGTGCTACACTAAAGCGTGGCGAAGAAACTGGAGGGTAGCAGGCTGTCAGAAAGAATGGTGTCTGGGTTCTTTAACGACTTGTCTGGAAACAAATGGCCATCTAAACAAGCCCAAACCAAACTCACCGCCATGGAATAATTCCAACTCTAAGTGACCCTACCGGATAAAGTAGAGCTGCTCCTGTTTCTGAGACTGCAACTGTGTGAGAGGAGAAAATGTCATCTTTCTCCCACAGAGCAGCCGGTGCTTTGGGACAGTTAAATTTGCACTTAGCAGCCGACTGCATACCCACTACACCACCAGGGTTCCTTTCTGGTCCTCTAAAGGAGCTGTCAACCAATCTGTGCAGAAGAAAGCATACCAAACTAAGTGTGATCCAAGGATGTTTTAAATAAAGCCCACAATCAGAGGAGGGGATGTATTAAAGCTTAATTTTAAGCCCCTAATTTGCAGAAGCCTACAGAAGCAATGGGAGCTCTGACTCTATGCTGAGTTTTGACATCAATTCAGCTGCCACTGATTTCACTCTGGCCATTAACAAGCAGTGTAGAAATGTCTTGTTCTTGGAATGAATGTGTTTGACAGCAGGCTCTAATTCTCCTAGCCAGTCCAAGGACGGAGTGCTGGTGGCACTGTGGGTTAGGTGTTGGGCTGCTAACTGAAAGGATGGTGGTTCAAACCCACCAGTTTCCCAGCAGGAGAAAGGTAGAGCAGCTCCCATCAAGCCTTATAGTTTTGTCCTAGCTTACACTTTTCCGTTGTCCAACCCCCATGGAGGAGGCCACATGTAGATCCCTGTAATCAGTTGCCCCTTTCTACCCCACCCTCCTGGTATGACAAAATAATAGTCTATAAATTATCAAGGGTTCAGGAGGGAGGGAGACGCAGGGAGGGAGGGGGGAAACGAGGAGCTGATGCCAATGGCTTAAGTGGAGAGCAAGTGTTTTGAGAGTGATGAGGGCAACGAATATACAAATGTGCTTTACACAATTGATGTATGTATGGATTGTGATAAGAGTTGTATGAGCCCCTAATAAAATGATTTTAAAAAAAAGAAACCTCAAAATAAAAAAAAAGACTTACGGTTTCAGAAACCTCGTAGAGGGCAACTATGAGTGTGAATTGACTTCGTGGCAGTGAGTTGAGTTTGGGTTTGGTAGCCAGCCCAGAAAGGGGCCATAATCCTCATGGACTTGTCCGGGCAGACCTTTAGAGGGGAATGGTATGCTAGTGCCACATGACCATGAGTCAGACGCTGACAAAGGTGGTTGGAAATATTCAGTATTATTTTTTGAGCCTACACATGCAAGTATCCCGCGGCCCCTTTCCTGCTTCCATAATCCCAACAGCGACAGTGACAAGAGAGTGATGAATTGATCTGCCACCAATTATGATTTTTTGGTGATCGCCCTTATTTTCAATCCTATAGTAACCACATGGTTATAAATCCTTCGGACATACCATGTGGCCTCGTGCTGATGATCTTTAGCTAGTCTTTGTCCTGTTGAAGATTTCATAAAGGAATCTCTCTAAAATGTATTTTTAAATCATTCTAGATACCCTACTCTTCTTCCCAGCACTTTCTCTTGGACTTACACTACATAATAAGTCAGGATATCACCTATCTGACTCTCTTCAGTACATCCCTTCCACTATGTAGAATCCGGGTGCTTCATCTTGGTGAGAATGATTTACGTTGTGGAGGGCACGGGAGGACGAGAGGAAGGAGGCAAAAAGAAATCACAGAATATGAGCATCTGAACAGAGAAACAAACTGAGACCATTCTGTATTTAAAAAAAAAAAAAGAGCCCAACTATCCCACCAAAAAAAGATAAAACATCCTCTCCTCACCCCAATAGAAAAAGATGCATGGCTCCCCAGAAAAAGAAATATGAGTAATAAATGTTTGGAATGAGTTAATCATGAGCAACGTAAAAGCATGCGTCACAAGTGACATCTTTTTCAGGATCAAAGCTACGATTTCCTCAAATGATTATCATCTACATTCTAATAAGGAACAAATGGGTATCATCCTTTCGGACACAAATTCTGCAACCTGGATCCATCAAGAGCACTAAGGTATTTCTCCTTCAGGGTTGAGAAATTCCAATTCTGGGAAGCATCCCATAGCAAATCATGAGGAATTAAGAGATCTCTACACATAAACTGCAAACTACCACAATAAGGATGACTGGCTGAGTGAGCCGTGCTATAGCCACAGTATGAAACAAGGCACAGTGGTGAGAGTGGTGATACCGGGAGCGTGGAGGGAAGGTAAGCGAGAAAGGGGGGACCAATTACAAGGATCTACATATAACCTCCTCCCTGGGTGATGGACAGTGGAGAAGTGGGTGAAGGGAGATGTCAGACGGTGTAAGATATGACAAAATAATAATAATTTATAAATTATCAAGGGCTCATGGGGGAGAGGGGAGAAGGGAGCAGGGACAGAGGGGCAAAAATGAGGAGCGGATACCAGGGGCTCCAATAGAAAGCAAATGTTTGAGAATGATGAGGGAAACAAATGTACAAAAGTGCTCGACACAATGGATGGATGGATGGATTGTGATAAGAGTTGTACAAGCCCCCAATAAAATGATTCAAAAAAATTAAAAATAAATTTAAAAAAAGACAAGGCACAGCTACTGAAGCTATTTTTAAATTATCCTAATTAAACAGAAAATGTCAGATTATATCATTAAATGAAAAAAAGGCTACATAAATATCTACACATACACGATATTGTTATTGTTGAAGAGACTTGCTTTAAAACATAGATGACCGAAACCAGGAGGAGATCAAGAAGCCAGGTTCTGAATGCCTTCTTTGCCATGTGAAGCTCTCTAAAGCTAGGGGGAGCTCTTAAATTCTTCATCTCTGCGTTCAACTAGAAAATGGGGGGAATTCGTACCTGCCTTCCAGGGCTTGGGAGATGATTAGTTAAAGCAAACCATTTAAAAGAATAAGCTCATTTGAGGAGGGGAAAGACTAGCCGTTTCCATCACTTTCAAGATTAAAACAAACACAGTATTCATGAAACTATAGTCTTTCGCAAGGCTGCTGCGTTAGCTGCAGTGGCTCTGCCTCCAGTTAGCTGCTCTCAGTTGATCCCATCCAACAGTAGGACTGGACGTGTGTGATGCATAGAATCTTCACTGGCTGATTTTTGGAAGTAGATCGCCAGGCTTTTCTTCCTCCTCGGTCTTCGTCTGGAAACTGCTGAACCCTGTTCAGCACCAGAGCAACGCGGAAAGGTCCACTTACAGATGTGTCACGGGCTGAGCTGAAGGCACCGGACCAGCTGGGAATCAAACTTGCTTCCTCCATTGAGAGAGAGAATTCTATCCCTGAAACCCACTGCCCCCATAAACCACAGCAAACCCATCCTGACTCACAGTGACCGCCTAAGTAATAATAGAATTGCTCCTGTAGGTTTCTTAGACTGTATATCTTTGCAGCAGCCAGCCTCATCTTTCGCCCTCGAGGCAGGTTTAGGTTTGACTCGCTGATCTTTCCGTTAGCAGCCTGAAGCCTAATAAGCTCCTTACACACCATGAAATGTCACAATCTAAACTTGGTCACAGAAAACTCCAGTTGCTTCGACAGAAAAAAAGAAAGTGAACTCAAACTGTTAATTTCATTAATCCTGAATGACACTAAATCACTTGTGATGGTTTAAAGTTTATTTCACCCACCACTCTCTGTTCTAAGGCCCGTCCATTATGAGCAATGTTAGGCTGCTCGTCCTCAAATCAATGAATAACCAATAGCCAAACTATTCAAAAGCTTTTTGTTCTGCTAGACAAGAAAGCTGTGCTGCAGTTCTGCACAAACTGCTGTTGCTTCGGCTCGAGACGATATTTCAACAAAACATTCACTGACATCCATGTTTTCTAATCCCAATCAGAACCTGTAGACATCAATGCACAGTATGTGTGTCTGAATCCAACAACTCCCACTTCTATCAATCCCCAGAAAAGCAGGCATCCGTCATTTAAACCTGAATCTCACAATCATTTAGTAAGCGAAATGGATCTATGTACATTGTTATGGTGAGATGCCATCAAGTCTGACTCACAGTGTCGCTGTGTGCAACAGAACGAAACACAGCCCCCTCCTGCACTGGTCCTCCCACTCGCTGTTATGTTGAATCCGCCGATGCAGCTATCTCCTGGAGGGCCCACCTCTTTTTCTCGGCCCCTCTACTTCACCAAGTGTGATGTCCTTCTCCGGGATTGGTCTCTCCTGACAATGTCCAAACTACACGAGTACATACTTTGGACATATTTAGAGAGCTTCATAGCTAGCCTTAATAGCATGAAAAAGGACATGATGTTTGTATGCAAGCGGTTCTCAAAGCCCCTTGTAAAATATGCCTGATGGTATATGTCTCTTCATTATAAGGTATACTATAAGAATATCCTTCACTAATAAACCTGATAATCCACTATTTCTGGGTAAACAATCATTCACCATTCATACTCTACTCTACTCTCTAACTACCAGGTGTGTTCACGTACACATGCACACACACACCCAAGTGTGAGAGACAGAGAGTTAGTGTTCTTAGACTCTCCACCAAGGCTGCCGGCAAAGCAAAGATACTAAATTAACCCAGAAGAAAAACCCTATGGGTGAGGCTTTCCCAGGGACATAGCTGACACACTGTTGTTCTTCAAAGATTTGGGGACGATTGATCATTCTTTGGTTAAATGAACTAGGTAAGACTCTTTTGTGACTAACTTCTGAAAGAGAACAACAACAAAGCCTAAAAGCACTGCCAGCCTGTCGATTCTGATTCATGGTGACCTTAACGTAGGCTTTTCGAGACTGTAAATGTTTACAGAAGCAGCCAGCCTCATCTTTATCTTTCTTTCTTTCTCTCTCTCTCTCTCTCTCAGAGCAACGGGTGAGTTTGAACAGCCAGCCTTATGGTTATCAGTGCAAACTATGCTTACCCCACTGAGCCACCAGAGCTCCATGAAAGATGGCAGTCCTCACATAATTCGGCAGTTTGAGAGCCAGCTGACAGGAATGAGCAGCTCATTGCAAAAGGTGCCAGGTGGACTCCGGTATTCATCCAAATAAAGTCAGAGGTGAGCATACACCTGCTTCTCTATTGTTGTCAGTTGCCTTCAACTTGGCTCCAATGATGATACCGTGTGTAGAACAGAACACAATGTTCCCCTGTCCTGTGCTGGCCCTTGGCTGTTGTTTGAGTGCGCTGTTGAGGCTGCTGTGTCAATCCATCTCATTGAAGGCCTTCTTTGTTTCTACTGACAGTCTACTTTACCAAACATGACCTCCTACTTATTCAGGAATAGTATTTGGACCACAAAGGGTAACAGCCCAAATGATTCTTTTGACTCAAAATATAATTGGAAAATATTTTAAAAACTAGCATATTTTGGGAGGGGGAATCATTATTTCTGCCCACAAATGGTGACATTTAATGGGCTTCAAAGTTTCCTGAGCTAATACCTAGTACATTTCAACTATAGAGAACCCATAGGAATGGGAGAATTGGGCAGGTGAAAGTAACCTTGGATCATAAAATCCACCTGCTTCCCTGTGGTATAGATGAGACAAAAAGGCAGAAATCTCAGTCCAAAGAAAACTGAGAACTCCATTGTTCTAATTCCCATGAATACTTTTTTGCATCCCTCCTTAACCCACAGGGGGGGAAAAGAGGCTAACGTTACTTTTGATGACACAAAGTCTAACCATTTTTATTCCCAGATTGAAATTCGGCAGAACTTTCATTCCACATTTATGAATAACTTAATAAAAACATAATTTTTAATGTGAAGTTAGAAGGAACACATCATTCCTGGGAATGGCTTATTGAGCCTAACAGCATTAAATCAAGAGAGGTCATAAAACAGATGATAGTGCTATATGAACAATGATTTGTTCCTTGTCATCAGCCTGCTCATTCTATAAGGAACCATCCCATTTGGTTTTGTTCTGAACAATAACGGATATTTTGTGATCCCTACAGTGGCCCTTCCTACCCATACCTAGAGCTAAGTGGAATAGAAAGGCTATGCTAAGAACCATCAAGCCTTGGATTTTTCAGACTCAGCCAAAAGTCATGGACTTTAGGCTACTGCTCCATTGTTAAGTCGCCATGCTAAGCTCCCATACTGCTGCCCCTGGGGTGCTACAGACAGCATGACATGTTCTTTCTGCCAATGCCTCAACTGTCAACCCCCCAACAGTAGAGGCAATATCAAAAAATGATAGGGCTGTTCCATTGGACCCAGCTCAGTTCAATCAATTGCTTATTTTATTTTACTGGGGGCTCTTACAGCTCTTATCAGAATCCATATATATCCATTGTGTCAAACACATCTGTACATATGTTGCCATCATCTTTTTCAAAACATTTTCTTTCTACTTGAGCCCCTGGCGTTCTTCACTGTGTCTCTTGTTGTGAGAAATGCATTAGATTGACAAGAAAACATGGAAGTTTACAATGTTAACGTTAACAAGCTTATTATTGACCCCATTTAATGGAAATCACATAGACTTCTAGAGTTAGGTGTTTCTTAAATACTTTCTGACTTCTGAAATAATAGTGTTATACCAGATGCGTAAATTATTTCATTTTACAAAAGGATTCACAGCACGCTTCCTTAAGTTGTGTTACCTGAAGGAGCTTCCGAAAGTTTGTAGGAAAAGATGGTACTGAAAATAAGGGACATTTTCCACAAACTTTTTGAAGCCCCTTTGTATATTAGATTGTTAGATGCCATTGAGCTGGTTCCAACTCCTGATGCCCCAATGTACAACCGAGTGAGACACACAGCCTCATCTTGAGTCGGCTCACAATCCTTGTTTTGCTGGAGCCCATTGTTGCAGTCACCTATGCCGATCCAGTTTGTGGAGGGTTTTCTTTCTTTTTTTTTGCTGACCCTTTACCAAGTATGATGTCCTTCTCCAAGGACTGGACCTTTCTGAAAACATGTCCAAAACACTGAAGGGAAGGCCTGGCCATCTTTGCTTCTAAGGATCTTTCTAGCTGCACTACTTCCAAGGCAGAATTGTTAGTTATTCTGGAAATCCATGATCTAGTCAATATTCTTCACCAACCACATAATCCAAAAACATATTCATCCGCCAGCTTTCACATATATATAAGACTATAGAAAATACCTGGGCTTTTAGTCCACAAAATTCCATCTTTGCTTCTTAGGCTTTCAAAAGGTCTTTGCAATAGATTTGCTCAATAAAATTGAAGATTTTTACCAGTTTCAGTCTAAAATCTGATCAAACGTGCAATTAAGATGTATCAACAACTGTTGGTGACTGGAATGGCACAATTGGAAACAAAGGACAAGGATCAGTACTTAGAAAATATGGCCCAGGAAGGGACACAACTCCAGAGATTGTAGGGTAGATGTTGCAAGATCAACGGCTTATTCATTGAGGGTACTTTATTGAACAACGTAAAAGATGGCGAGATTGACTACATTGGGGGAAGAGGGTATTCTCCGTCCAACAGATAGCATCAGTCAGAACAAGACCAGGGATCAGCTGTGCAACAGACCATCATTTGCTCACATGCAAGTTCAAATCAAAGCTAAAGAAAAGTGAAACAAGTCCATGAGAACCCAAGTCTGACCTTGAGTATCTCTCACTTGACTTTAAAGACTATTTCAAGAATAGTGTAGATGCACGGGACATGAAGGATCAAAGAGCAGAAAAGTTATCTGGTATGACATCAAGGACATCCGACATTAAAGAAAGCAAAAAGGTCATTAAAAAGAAAGAAAAACCAAAATCGATGTCAAAAGAGACTATGAAACATATATTAGCTAAAGGGAAGACTATGAAACATAGATTAGCTAAAGGGAAAGGGAAAAATCACTGCAAAAGAACTGAACAGGAGGTTTGAAAGGGTAGTTGGAGAAAACAAAGCAAAGTATTATAATGAAGTGTATAAAGGACTGAAGTCAGAAAACCCAAAGGGAAGAACTTGCTGGACGTTTTCCTTTTTAAAAAATTCTTCCTGGCACTTCATGTCACAATTCAACAATTGAGTGCTATGCAGACAGTCGTACAGTCACACCACGGTCAGTTCTAGATCATTTGATTCTTCCTTGTACTCACTATCAGGGTAATTATTTTAAAGTGTGGCATAAATACACACAACGAAACATTCTCCAATCCAACAACTTCTAACTGTATAATTCAGTACTATTTATTATATTCTTCATGTCATACAACTATTATTGATATACTTTTCCAAATTATTCCACTACCATTTATATAAACTCAATACCCCCTGAGCAAAAACTCTTCTTCCTTCACCCATGGTAACCATTGGCCAAATTTAGTTTCTTTTTTGTTGTTGTTGTTATTTAGTAGTTTTCTTGATATAATATTCACATATCATACATTTCCATCATTAAATTGCTTTTTAAAAGGGTTGTATATACATCATCATAATCATTTTTGATGCTCTGTCCCTCCTCCCACATTCATTGTTTGCTACCCAAATCTCATCATCCCCATCTTGCACCCCCATGTCCACCCCCACCCCACAACCCATTAAACCATTGCATCAGTTACTGTTTCTATGCATCCACTCCCTCTGTGCTTCACAAATGGGAAACCCAATAGAAAGCATAAAAAAAAACAAAGAAAAAACAGCAAGAAGAAAATTACAATAAAGATAAAAATTAGTTAAAAAAAGACCACCAACAGTATTTAAAAAGCCGGAGAAGAAATTTCTGTCATGGAACAAGCAAGAAATATTTGATCCTAGAACAAATTCAGATTGGGTAAAGAGGAAGGACAACTAACCAAGTATCATATTATATACCATGGTTCAATCCATCATAACCAAATGTACAATAATCTCTACCTGATAGTAAACCTGAGCTAGTCTCTCGCCTGTGCCTGGGGGGAATCTACCAGACACTTAATCTGTCTAGGTACTCTGCAGGTGGGTTTTGGGTTCCCACTGGCCTCCATCGCCCTCTACAAATTGGGTGTTCATAATTTAAGCTCTGATACGTTTCCCTTCATCACATTTGGATGTTGTTATTGCCATCTTTGGATCACACCGGCTGATATGCTTCTTCCATGTGGACTTAGCTGATGCCTCACTTAGATGGCCACTTGTTTGAATCCAAGCCTTTAAGATTTCAGACACTATTCCAATTGATAGTCGGGCACCCTCTCATGCTAAGCATTTCTCAAACTGAAAGAACTAAAGAAAAACTCAAGCCTAGAGTCAAAGTGAATTGATGTTGACACCATAGAAAGCATCATAAGAAGATGAAAGGAATACAGAGTGCGAGTCACTGTACAAAAAGAATTGGCCAGTGTTCCCGCATTTCCAAAGCAATGGTATTGAAGGAAGAAGCACAAGCTGCACTAAAGGCAGATTTTTGCAAACAACAACAACAACAACAACAACAACAACACTAGAATTGGAGGAATAACTATTGATATGTTTGGACAAAGAGATGCAGCACCGGTAGCATGCACTCATTTATGCCAAGAAGCTTTGAAGACAGCTACCTACCTAACTGCCTGGGGAGGAAAACCCATTCATGTCCAATGTGCACAAAGGGAATCAGAATGTGGACATTATCAAACAGTATCATTAATACTACACATGTTATGTTAAAGATAATTTTTAAATGGTTATACATGATAGCACACTGAAAATGAAAAGATGTGTGCACAACTCAGTGAGAATGTGTCATTATCTGTAATAATAATATAAAATTGGTACAATCACATTGATTCAGACACTTGATGGATGGTACTGAGATGAAGGTCACAGGTCAGACATCAGAATACTTCATTTAGCTTTGAGAAGAAAAGAAACATACTGAACTTCTAACTCTAGGTCCACTTGTTAGCTACCATCAATTCAATCACCCACTCATGGTGACGCTAAGCACCTTGAAATGAAACACTGTCCAGTCCTGTGCTATCACATGATTGACTTCACGTGGTACCACCGTGGGCCACAGAGTTTCCATGGGCTGATTTTCCAGTCCTTTATGCCTAGTCCATTTCAGTCCGGAAGTGCCACAGAAACTTGTTCAGCATCAAAGCAATACACAGAGCAGCAATCACAGATTACCTGTGACTGCACATAGGTGTATTGGCCAAAAATTGAACCCAGGCCTCACCCATGATAGACAAGGTTTCAACCACTGAACCTTGGACCTGCCTGCCTCCCGGACCTAGCCCTGGGTTTTCCGAGCATTGAGAGTGCAGATGGTTCAAGACAGAGCCATAGGGAAAAAGCAAAGTAAGCTATCTAAAGTCAGTAGTATGCTCTGGTTTATGGGCCGTATTAGATTCTTACTTTGAACATTAACATAAACTTTTACTTTCTATCCAATGCATTAAAAAAGCTTCTACTTGGATCACCAGTCTGAAAGAAACTGAGCAACTTACGTATCAGTATTGAGACATGTGCTGTGACTGAGAGTTGAGAACAAATAACTCATTCATTTGTGTGTCAAACCAAAAAACCAAACTCACTGCCATCCAGTCCATGCTGACTCATGGCGACTCTATAGGGCAAGGTAGAACTGCCCCTGTGGGTTTCTGAGCCTGTAATTCTTGACAGGAGTAGAAAGCCCCATCTTTCTCCAACAGAGGCAG
>NW_022103900.1:5955933-5959379 GCF_000313985.2 Echinops telfairi
AATAAAGATAAAAATTAGTTAAAAAAAGACCACCAACAGTATTTAAAAAGCCGGAGAAGAAATTTCTGTCATGGAACAAGCAAGAAATATTTGATCCTAGAACAAATTCAGATTGGGTAAAGAGGAAGGACAACTAACCAAGTATCATATTATATACCATGGTTCAATCCATCATAACCAAATGTACAATAATCTCTACCTGATAGTAAACCTGAGCTAGTCTCTCGCCTGTGCCTGGGGGGAATCTACCAGACATTTAATCTGTCTAGGTACTCTGCAGGTGGGTTTTGGGTTCCCACTGGCCTCCATCGCCCTCTACAAATTGGGTGTTCATAATTTAAGCTCTGATACGTTTCCCTTCATCACATTTGGATGTTGTTATTGCCATCTTTGGATCACACCGGCTGATATGCTTCTTCCATGTGGACTTAGCTGATGCCTCACTTAGATGGCCACTTGTTTGAATCCAAGCCTTTAAGATTTCAGACACTATTCCAATTGATAGTCGGGCACCCTCTCATGCTAAGCATTTCTCAAACTGAAAGAACTAAAGAAAAACTCAAGCCTAGAGTCAAAGTGAATTGATGTTGACACCATAGAAAGCATCATAAGAAGATGAAAGGAATACAGAGTGCGAGTCACTGTACAAAAAGAATTGGCCAGTGTTCCCGCATTTCCAAAGCAATGGTATTGAAGGAAGAAGCACAAGCTGCACTAAAGGCAGATTTTTGCAAAAAACAACAACAACAACAACAACAACACTAGAATTGGAGGAATAACTATTGATATGTTTGGACAAAGAGATGCAGCACCGGTAGCATGCACTCATTTATGCCAAGAAGCTTTGAAGACAGCTACCTACCTAACTGCCTGGGGAGGAAAACCCATTCATGTCCAATGTGCACAAAGGGAATCAGAATGTGGACATTATCAAACAGTATCATTAATACTACACATGTTATGTTAAAGATAATTTTTAAATGGTTATACATGATAGCACACTGAAAATGAAAAGATGTGTGCACAACTCAGTGAGAATGTGTCATTATCTGTAATAATAATATAAAATTGGTACAATCACATTGATTCAGACACTTGATGGATGGTACTGAGATGAAGGTCACAGGTCAGACATCAGAATACTTCATTTAGCTTTGAGAAGAAAAGAAACATACTGAACTTCTAACTCTAGGTCCACTTGTTAGCTACCATCAATTCAATCACCCACTCATGGTGACGCTAAGCACCTTGAAATGAAACACTGTCCAGTCCTGTGCTATCACATGATTGACTTCACGTGGTACCACCGTGGGCCACAGAGTTTCCATGGGCTGATTTTCCAGTCCTTTATGCCTAGTCCATTTCAGTCCGGAAGTGCCACAGAAACTTGTTCAGCATCAAAGCAATACACAGAGCAGCAATCACAGATTACCTGTGACTGCACATAGGTGTATTGGCCAAAAATTGAACCCAGGCCTCACCCATGATAGACAAGGTTTCAACCACTGAACCTTGGACCTGCCTGCCTCCCGGACCTAGCCCTGGGTTTTCCGAGCATTGAGAGTGCAGATGGTTCAAGACAGAGCCATAGGGAAAAAGCAAAGTAAGCTATCTAAAGTCAGTAGTATGCTCTGGTTTATGGGCCGTATTAGATTCTTACTTTGAACATTAACATAAACTTTTACTTTCTATCCAATGCATTAAAAAAGCTTCTACTTGGATCACCAGTCTGAAAGAAACTGAGCAACTTACGTATCAGTATTGAGACATGTGCTGTGACTGAGAGTTGAGAACAAATAACTCATTCATTTGTGTGTCAAACCAAAAAACCAAACTCACTGCCATCCAGTCCATGCTGACTCATGGCGACTCTATAGGGCAAGGTAGAACTGCCCCTGTGGGTTTCTGAGCCTGTAATTCTTGACAGGAGTAGAAAGCCCCATCTTTCTCCAACAGAGGCAGATGGTTTCAAACTGCTGACCTTGCAGTTACCAGCACAACATGTAACCATCAGGTTCTTATCCTTTGTGTATACTCTTAAGTCAAATCCTGGGGCTATGCAAAGGGGGGAAAGGGAAAGTTGAACTTCTTTTCAAGTATTAGAAAAGTTTTTCAATCAAAAATTTAAAAAGGCAGAGAACCCAGAACAAAGCTATCTCCATTGGGTAATAAATGAATCTATTTCCAACCTAACAAATAGCCTGGAATCAGCAAAGACAGAAGCAGGCAGTTGTCTAAACACCAGTCACTTACTCATCTGCTTTTGTTCTTCAACATATCACACTGTACCCACCATTCTTTCAAATGCTTTCACTCTCTAAAACGGAGTCCAGTCCAAATGGATCAGATGGAATTGAGTGTGTATGTCTGCGGGCTCTACTGTGTGTCCTCTATGTGCAGTCTCGCTTCCTGCGAGTCCCCTCGGCTTTGGGGAAATTGAAAGGTTAAATGTGAATCCGTCACCATTTGTTCCAGATTAACTCTAAACTTGCTCACACACCCACTCGTTCACAACATGCCTGAGCACGGATTAAGATCAATGATTTATCTGCGCTGGGTTGCAATCATTTTAAAATAGAAAGTTTTCTGATCTGGCCTCTTGTTATGGGTCCATTTCTGCATGGAAACGGCTGTTCTCAAGCCACAGCGCTGCCACTTGAAAAATACACCTTCCAAAAAAGAAAAAGAAAAATACACCTTCCTTAAACAAAAGGTACTTTCTGTTCCCATGAAGCTTTGACTCATTGCCATTTCCAGCAACAGATAACACGAGAGACAAATTCTGCATTCCGCAATACAAACCGAACCAGCAATCAAAATAACAGCCAGGAAGCTGGAGAGAAAGCAATTTGGGGGCAGGGGAAGGAAGGGAGGTGAAGTGGGAGATGGAACCTACGAAGCATATGATCTAAGAAATTCAGCCTTGACTGCTGGATTGGGAGAAGGGAGTAGAGGGGCTTACAGCTGAAGGAGAGAAGTGTGTTGGCTAGGTGTTAAGATCGCCCTTCCTAGCGCCAACGTAGTGACCAAGACTGATTCAATGAGAGTTGCCCAAGTTTGTGTCTGACACAGAGATTCCCAAGCAAAAAATGAGGAATTAGACCAATAATCCGATGACAAATCGTTGAATTAAACAAGAAAAAAAAATGTGTTCTGGTATCTCCCTCCCCCCTCCCCCCCAAAAAAAGTTTATGATTATTCATAGGAATCCAGTATCACCATTTTGTCGGCTGGGTATCCATTTGAATACCCTCTAAGAAACCGCTACAGTCTGATGGCCTGCCGTGCTGGACACCTATAAACTATTACACCTATTTCCCAAGTGCTGTATGAACCCAAGACTCCGCGTCACTGCGGTGGACCAAATCACAATCCGACGCCAAGGAGCCCCTGGTGAATTCTCTGGAAGAAGACCCCCTAACATCCAAGGTTGGGGTGAAAGGATG
>NW_022103900.1:5961222-5964362 GCF_000313985.2 Echinops telfairi
GCTCCTGGGGAAATTTGCTTCATGCTTCTCGCAATCATTTACTTTCTGTCTGGTTCTGCCACTAAGATCTAGTGGGGGCTTTCTGATAGGCATAGAGACAGGCTATTGGTGCGCACACACACACACATAATGTTTCCCACTCCCCGTCCAGCAACCTCCCTCTTTCCATTACTTCCCTTTAACGCAAAACTCTAAAGAATGGACTCTGATTGGGGCTTCCGATTTTCTTTGGATCTTCCTTTTGAGCAGTTGCCATCTCCCCTGCACTGAAGCTGATCAAGGTCACCAGCCTGCGCCATGTTGCCGTTTGAACAGTTCTTCTGCAGTAGCTTTTAGCCCAGTTGCTTCATCCCTGACTCTTGAAAGATTTGTCTTGCCTCCAGTTTTCCTCCTACCTGTCACCACTCCTGTTGGCCCCTCTCTTTGCTAACCTCTAAGAGTTGCGGTGCCCTAAGAGTCAGCCTCTTGCCATCGTCACAGTTATACCTGCACGCTTCCTGCACTCCGTGATTCTGTCCAGCCCAATAGCTTGCCAAGCCACTGTGGAGTGCCAGTGTCATGTCCAACTCAAATCTGACTCCTACCGGCCCTCTAGGACAGAGTAGAACAGCACCCTTGGGTTTCCTGAGCTGTATATTTTTCGGAGAACAGAAAGCCTCATCTTTGTCCTGCCAAGCGGCTGCTGGTTTTGAACGGCACAACTGCCGCTTCGCAGCCCAGTACATTATCCACTAAACAGCTAGAGCTTCTTAGTGTCATACTGACAGCTCCCAAATTCCTGTTTCAGGGCCATGCACTTTTCCTTGACCTTTACACTCCTAAGTCTTCTGCCAAATCAAAAGACACCATCACACACACACACACACACACAGAGAGAGATATCTAAAATTCACCTTAGGTTCCGACTACTAATCTTTCTCCCACAGAATCTATTCCTCCTCAGATAAAAAGCATGCAGTCGTTTGTTCTCCTCTCTGTGATGGTGCCTTCCTAATCATTGCAAATCTTGTAAGCCTCACCTTTACACCAGACTCTAGCCATCACTCACCATCTCTTCTGCTCTCACTTTGACCCACCAACTAAGACCTTTAACCTGAGTTACCCCAATAACCTCCAAATGCCATTTCACCTCATCGCTATATAATCTATGTTCACCCAGAGTGATCCAATCAAAAGAGCTAATCATCCTTGTGCTCAAAGAACTGCTTCACCCAAAGTGGAAGAGAAAGTCACTGCAATGTTCTATAAAACCAGAACTCCAGACTCACTGCCATCGAGTTGATGCCAACTCACAGAGACCCTATAGGGCAGGGTAGAACTGCCCCTGTGAGTTTGCAACACTGTAAATCCTTACAAGAGTAGAAAAACCCATCTTTCTCCCAACGAGTGGCTGGTGATTTCAAACTGTTAGCCTTGTAGATGGATTGCAGCCAAACACGTGGCCACTATACAACCAAGCTCCTATAAGGCCCCATGATGTTTGGCCAAATCTCTGACCTCATATATCCTCTCCACTCACTGCCATCCACTCTGCTTCATTTATACTGGAAGACACCACGAATGTCTTAAACCCTCGGCAGTTACTTCTGTATTCCTGGAAGTGTTTTATGACATATATCCATGCCTGCACCTTCCTCCATGTCACTTTCCCTTGTCAACCTACTTAACACCTACAATTCTCACACCCTTGGCTTCCAACCTTCCTATCCAGCTTTCCTGCTCTGCTTTTTTGTAAAGTGTGTATCACCATCTATTGCAAGATAGGCACATAGTATGTCCTCAGTAAGTTCTTGAATTAATGAATCAGCATTACCCAAGCTCAAAAGAAATCTACTCTAGGAGAAGAAAAATACTGAATAAGTGATTGCTTTAAATGTTTATGTGTCCATGTGTGTTAGTCTGGATAGACTAGAGAAACAAATCTAGGGAGACACTCATGTGTATAAGAAATAACTTTATATAAAAGAGTGATTATACATTAAGAAAACATTCCAGCCCAGTCCAGATCAAGTCCATAGGTCTGATATTACGCTGTATGTCAATACTAGTCCATAAAATCCTCTTTAGACTCATGCACCCATGCAAAGGCACCGAATGCAGAAAGATCACAGGCCAATGGAAGGAAAGTCTTTTGAATCAGTGGCGATGGAAGCATCTCAGCGCTGGAGTGGGTCTCCATGTGGCTCCTCCAGCTCCAGGGCTCTGGTTCTATCAGCGTAGCTCCAAGTGGCTTGTCAACTGGAATGACTCGCAGGGAGTGAACATGTCTCTGGCCTCCAGTGAGCTATTTATGTCCCTTTGTGCCTCCCAAATGAGGTCATCAAGCTGCAACCTGATTGACAGGTTAGACTCCACCCCTTTGCAAGTTGAGAGGAGATTGTGTAACTACCATACCACGTTAGACTCTGATGCCAAGAATGCTGTGGTCATGAAGACGAAATCGATCGATTCTGGTCTGAAAGAGGAGGAGGATACTGGAAGTCCTCATAGGGGAGGACTTGTTGAAGGGAGTCTTCACAAGGAGCAAGGCTAGCTACTCAACCTGGATCATAACCCTCTTGGAACATATCTTGGTCCCAGTTGCAGTCTTGTAGGCCACGAGCAAAGGTTCACAAGCATCTCGTCATCTGTGTAGCCGAAGTGATGTCATCATGAAGCTTGGTCCCCTGGGCCAGCCACACCCCCTCCAGAAATGTTGCTAGACCCTCATGTCACGATGTATGAATTGATAGTACTTGCCTTCTACCTCAGGATTTCTCTACTGCCAGTGTCCCCTAAGCATGTGCAGCAGGAAGTGTTGGTAAGTTGATTCCCTAGAGGCTGAAGTTAGACCACAGGGTAAAATCCTGTTTCTTTCCTTTTCAAACACATGCAGTAGTTCCGTACAACCTGTATTAAAACAACCTGTGGCACTAAACAATCAGCTTGTTTCCAAGTTCTCCGAATAACTATGATAGTGAGATAGTTAAAGTTTATTGTGCCAACCTGGCCAATAAACACATGTGAGATTAATTGATGGGCAGAGAGATAAATGGTTCTGTGAGCCTGGCCTTTCTAGTTCTCAGGTCTCTTGCTTTCTGATGGTTGGACCAAGGTGCAGCTGCCTTAGCCAGTTCCCTGCTTCAGCTGGCAAGGCTCAC
>NW_022103900.1:5967858-5988005 GCF_000313985.2 Echinops telfairi
AAAAAAGAAAGGTGACTATACACATGCATTCCCCAGATGGAACACACAGAAATAAAATGGACTACATCAGTGGGAAGACAAAATGGGAAACAGCTTATCAACAGCTAAGGCCAGGCCAGTGGCTAACTGTGGGAAAGACCACCACTTTTTCACATGTCAGTTCAGCTTGAAGCTGAAGAAAATTAAAACAAATCCACAAGAACCAAATTATGACTATCCCACCTGAATGTAGAGAACACCCCAAGAACAGATTTGAAGTATTGAACACTAATTACAGAAGACCTGACAATCTGTGGAAGAATACAAGAAGAAAGACAAAGGTCATTAAAATTACATATCATTCCTCTAGGTCCTGAAGGCTTCCTCCCCACCTCCTACACCCCCTACCATGACCCAGTTTTATCTTATAAATCTGGCTAGACTGGAGAACACACATTGGTACAGATACGAGCTCTTAACACATGGAACTCAGGACAGATAAAACCTTCAGGAACAGAAATGGGAGTGACATGAGGGGAGGGGGTGTTGGGGAGGGGGAATGGGGAAACCCATCACAAGGTTGGAGATATAGCCCTTGCCCCAAAGGGAACAAATAACAGAAATGTGGGTGGAGGAAGACAACGGACAGTGTAAGATACAAAATAATAATAACAATATATAATTGATCAAGGATTCATGAAGGGGAGGGGGAAGAGGAGCTTATACCAGGGCTCAAGTAGAAAATATTTTGGAAATGATGATGGCAACATAATGTACAAATATATTTGATACCATTGATGTATGGAATGTTATAAGAGCTGTAAGAGCCCCCAAGAGAATGATTAAAAAATAAATAATAAATAAAAGGGTCATTTAAAAGACAGAAGAGATCAAAGTGGTTGTCAGAGGAGACTCTGAAACCCTAATCATAGAGTAGCTAAAGCAAATAGAAGAAAGGATGAAGTCAAAGAACTGAATAGAAAATTTCAAAGGACAACTCAAGAATACAAACCTAAATATTACAATGAAATGTGTAAATACTTAGAACTAGAAAACCGAAAGAGAAGAACACACTCAGCATATCTGAAAGTGGAAGAACTGAAGAAAAAATTCAAGCCTTGGGTTGCAATCTTGAAAGATTATATAGGCCAAGTATTGAATGATGCAGAAAGCATCAAGGAAAGATGGAAAGACTACACAGAGTCACTGTACCAAAAATAACCAGTCGACATGCCACCATTTCAGGAGGTAGCTTCTGAGGCAGAACCAATGATGCTGAAGGAAGAAGTTCAAGTGGCACCGAACCCATTAGCCAAAAACAATGTTCCAGGAATTGACGGAGTACCAATTGAAATGTTTCAACAAGCTGATGGAGCCCTGGATGCTCTCGCTCATCTGTCTAAGAAATTTGGAAGACAGTTACTTGACCCAACAACTAGAAGAGATCCATATCTATGCCCATTCCAAAGAAAGGTGACTCAACAGAACACTCAAAACTATTTGGCAGATGCTCATCCAACAATGACTGCAGCAGTGCATTGGCAGGGAACTGCCAGAAGTTCGGGCTGGATTTAGGAGAGGACTGGCACTCGGGATATCGTTGCTGATGTCAGAGGGATCTTGGCTCAAAACAGAGAATATCAGAAAGATATTTACTTGTGCTTTATTGACTATGCAAAGGCATTCAGTTGTGTGGACCATAATAAACTGTGGATAACCTTGAGAATAGGAGCTCCAGAACATATCCACATGCTCATTCAGAACTTGTACATGGATCAAGAGGCAGCTGTGATCAGAACAAGGAAATTCTGCCTGGTTTAAAATCAGGAAGATGTGTGCCAAGGTCATATCTGCTCATCATACTCGTTCAGTCTATATGCTGAGCAAATCACCGGAGAAGCTGCCTTATATGAAGGAAAATGTGGCATCAGGTTTGGAGGAAGGCTTATTAACAACCTGTGATATGCAGATAACACAATCTTGTTTGCTTAAAGTGAGGAGGATTTGAAGCACTTGCTGATGAAGATCAAGGATTGTAGCCTTCAGTGTGGATTAGAACTCAGTGTCAGGAATACTAAGATCCTCACAATTGGACCAATATGTAACATCATAATATGTGGATAAAAGGTTGAAGTTGTCAAGAATTTTATCTTATTTTCATGAAAACAGCAATATTCATGAAAGCAACAGTCAAAAGATGTGTTCATTATGTAAATATGCTGTATAAGACCTCTTTAGAGTATTGAAAAGTAAGGATGTCACCTTGAGGACTAAGGTGTGCCTGACACAAGCCTTGGTATTTTCGATTGCTTCATGTGCATGTGAAAGTTGGACATTGAGTAAAGAAGACTGAAGAAGAATCAATGTATTTGCTTTGTGGTGTTGGAGAAGAATATTGGCAGTGCCATGGACTGCTAAAAGGACAAACTGATGTGCCTTGGGAGAAGGTTAGTCAGAGTGCTCCTTAGAGGAAAGACTTCAGATTACATACTTTGGATATATTGTCAGGAGAGACCAGTCCCTGGAGAAGGACGTCATGCTTGGTAAAATGGAGGAGCAGCAAAAAAGAGGAAGGCCCTTGTGATAGGTAGGTTTATTGTGCCAACCTGGCCAATGAACACATGTGAGATTAATTGAAGGGCGAGAGATAAATGACTCGGCAAGCCTTGCATTTCTTGTCTCTTGCTCTTTGATGATCAGACCAGTGTGCACCTGCCTTAGCTGGTTCTCTGCCTCAACTTGTAAGCTACACTACCTGTGGGACACCCAAACCATAGACTGTGTCGCTATAGTTTGAGGTTCCTTCAAGTCCTGCTTTGCCACCCTCCTGGTGTATACATCGCTTGAGCTGGGGACTGTCAGATCCTGTCATCTGGCAGTTGGTGACGTACCCTGCTGTTTGTTGCCTGTGGCCTTGCCTGAATTGCTCTACAGAGGACTCAGCTGTCTGCTTCCTTGACTTGCACCCAGTGGCCTACGTGACTTGAAGGACTGCCAGTGCATTAGCTGTCTCACGAAAGTGAGTTGCACTGAGCCATTTGTACTGCTCTATAGACTAATTAACTGTTTATTTCTTATGTTGTATATCTATATCTAGCTATATAAATACATATAAAATCATAAGTATCCTGGTCTCATTTTTCTAGAGAACCTTGTCTAACACAGCCCTCGATGAGATGGATCAACACCAGGGCTACAACAAGTGGCTCAGGTGTAGGAACAATTGGAAGTAGGATGCAGAATCATGCAGTGTTTGTTCTGTTGTGCCTAAGGTTGCTGTGGGCTGGACCGGACTGGATGGCACCTAACGACAGCCAAAGCTTGCTGCGGCTCTTTCTATATACATACACATACAGCATCGCTGGTTTTGCTTCCCTAGAGAAACCAGCCTAGCACAACGCTCACTCCTTTGTATTTTCTTTTCTCGAGGTCTCATTCTCCTTTTCCCTTCTTCTTCCTGACATTGTGCTTGCTTGGAATTCCCTTTTCTAGAGATGCCCTCTACAATGTTGCTCTGTTGAGCTTCCACTCGTCATCTGTAAGAAGGTGGTGGGATTTCAGCAACATTTTGAAAGATAGAGTGTTTTCAGACTGTGTAAAGAGAATTTATTACTCGTATATGAAACTTGTATAAATTCATTTCTAAGACTGGTCAATGTCCTTCTGTGTAAATTGTGTATCAAATAACACCTGTCTTGCCAATATTGACGGTCAAGAGAGTCACATGAGATTACTGTTAAGCAAGGGGTAGTGGGGTGTCAGGGAAGGGGAACTCACTGCCATTGAGTTGATTCCAAACCTAATAACCCTATAGGACAGGGTAGTTCTTCCCATTTGGGTTTCCATGACTGTTACTCTTTCTGGGGGTAGAAAGCCTAGTCATTTTCACAAGGAGGGGCTAGTGGTTTTAAACTGCTGACCTTGCCATTAGCACTTCAACACATTAGCAGTTAACCACAGTGCCACCAGGGCTCCTCAACTATGGGAAAAGGCTTGTTAACTAGCTCACCTCTGTATATATACTCAATGTAATGGACCATTTGTGCAGATGGGTTTATCCCAGGAATAACGAAGATAAAACATCTTTCCATCTCAAACACATTTTACTGAGTTATGGATGGACCCTTGGTATAAGATCGTCCAATCCAAGACTTTCCTCAGTATTGAGCAATTAAAGCACTCCACTGGTAATTGAAAGACCAATGGTTCAAGGTGTAGCAGTTCACTTTCATAAAGATTGACAGCCTTGGGAATTCTGTTGGTTGATGTTGTGTCCTATAGGGTTTGTATGAGTCAGAATTAACTCAGTGCAGTGGGTTTGTTTTTTCATTTTCCATTTTTTAGGACTTGGGTTAAAACATTCTCCTTTGGACACATACACTTGGGCATTTCAAAATCACGACCTGTTGGTAGCAATACTTCATTCATCATGTGCACAGAAAAGGAGAAGAAGCTAGTCTTCAACAAGAGAAGAATAAAGTAGACATGTAGACCTAGGTAAAATTTTGCTGAAGATAATTCAAAAATGGTTGTAGCAATACATCAACAGAGAGCTGACAAAAATTCAAGCCAGCTTCAGAAAAGGACATTGAATGAGAGGTATCATTACTGACATCAGATTGATCTTGGCTAAAAGTAAAGAATACCAGAAATAAGTTACTCTGAGTTTTGTTGACTCTGCAAAGGCATTTGATTGTGTGAACTACAACAAACAGTGGAAAACATTGAGGAGAATGAGAATGCCAGAACATCATTATGCTCATCTGAAACCTGTGCCCGGACCAAAAGACAGTCACTTGAGAAAAAGAGGAAAAAGATCAAAGATCGGGAGAGAAATAGTTAATGGCTTAAAATCATGAAAGGTCTACACCAGGGTTGTATTTTTTCAGCATACTTATTCAATCCGTCCGCTGAGCAAATAATCCAAGGAACTGGACTATATGGGGAATGTGGCATTATGGTTGGAGAAAGAAAGGCTCACTAATAACCTGGGCTATGCAAATGACTAACCTTGCTTGCTGACTGTAAAGAGGACTTGAAGCACTTGAATAAGATCAAAAACTACAGTTTTCGGTGTGGATTGCAACTCAGAAGAAAACAAAAGTCCTCACTAGATCAATAGAAGGCATCAAGATAAAGAAAAGGTTGCAATTGTCAAAGATTTGATTTTACTTGGACTCACAATCAACGCACATGGAATTAGAAGTCAAGAAATCAACTGGCAGCTTGCATTGGGCAAATTAGCAATAAAAGACCTCTTTTATGTGTTAAAGAGCAAAGATGTCACTTGGAAAGCTTAAGTGCACCTGACTCAAGCCGTGATATTTTCAATCACCTCATATGCATAAGAAAGTTGGCCAAAGAATAAGAAAGACTAAAGAATTGAGGCATTTGGATTGTGGTATTGACAAAGGGTATAGAATGGACTGCCAGGGAAATGGAGAAAAAAGAAATCAGTCTGAAAAGAAATACAACTACAATGTTCTTTAGAAGGGAGGATGGTGAGACTTCTAACACACTTTGGACATATCAGAAGACCAGTCCCTGAAAAAAGACATAATCCTCGGTAAAGTAGAGGGTCGGTTAAAAAGGAGAGACCTTCAAAGAGATGATTGGCACAGTGGCTGTTTCGTAGTTATATAATTGTTTGTCAGTTTGAGAGGATTAAGAGTGAAGGGGTGGAGTCTAGCCTGTCAATCAGGTCATAACCATTGAGGCCCCTATGTGGGCATGGCCTTCTCCTGGGAACTCCGGTATTCTTCCTTGGATTCTGGGAACTCAGGTATTCTTCCTTGGAGGTGGGAATCTCTCGCTCTCTCTCTCAGCTCACTCCCTGGGAGACATTGCAGCTCACAAAACACATGCAGCTATGCTAGTGCCTTGAGCTGGAGAAGCCTGTGGAGACCCCTGCCAGCGCTGAGATGCTTACAACGCCACTGGATCCACAAGACTTCCCACCCACTAGCCTGTGATCTGCCTGCATTTGGCATCATTGCATGTGCTTCGTGAGTCTGAAGAGGACTTTATAGATTGGTATCAGACATATGGGCTAATATTGGACTTATGGACTTGATCTGGACTGGGCAGGAAGCTTTATTAATATACAATTACTCTTTATGTAAAGATCTTTCTTATACACATATGAGTGTCTATGAATTTGTTTCTCTAGTCAACCTGGACTAAGCCAGGCTCCAACAATGGGCTCAAGCATAACAATTGTGAAGATGGTGTTAGATAGCAGTGTTTCATTCTGTTCTGCATAGGATTTCTATGAATTAAAACTGGCATGATTCTATTTTTCAATGACAAAAACAAGGGGCACATGTGAGCCCCTGGCTCCACATACTACATAGTACCCGAGCCAATCCTTTCTCATTATAAAACAGTCTCAAGTCCTAGTAATAAATTCTCCTTTTTATGTCATTGTTTTAAGAGTCGCACCATATGTGGCATTATTCTAAGGGGATGTCTTTAACATTATTCTGCCCTCTGTGGAGACCCTAGAAAAGGTCAGTCACAGGAAGGACACAATACAGCACCTTTCCCAAATGATCCGCCTCCAGTAATGCTCAAAGCCTCAAGTCACATGCAGCCTCTTCCTTCCCCTATAAGTCTTATGAACGCATTGAGTTGAGTGTGGAGCTACTAACTGGATGGTCAGTGGTTCAAGCTCACCAGCTGCTCCATCGGAGAACTTTAAAGTTTTATAGTTCAGAAACACTATGCAACAGTTTTACTCTGTCTTATAGGAGCACGATGAGTCAGAATTGACTTGATGGCAGTGGGTAGGTTACTTATTTCTTTATTCCATACTCTAAGCCTATGCAGACAAGACTTCTAACCCTTGCCCTTGGAAACTAACATACAATCTCTGCATCAGCTAATCATGTATCACAATGAAGAAACCAACAGGAAAAGGTGGGGGGGAAATAATGCAGGGGGTCATGATACCTTCTACACTGAATATTATGAAAGCACACTTTGGGTCCTGAATGTGAAACATCACATAAAATACATGTTCTTCTCCAGGCCACAAGGAAGTATCAACAAACCTGACTGTGTTAGTCTGGGTAGACTAGAGAAACAAATCCATAGAAATTCATATGTGTGTAATAGAGTTTTATATAAAGGGTAAGTACATTAAAAAAGCATCCCAACCCAGTCCAGTCCAAGCCCATAAGTCTGATATTAGCCTATATGTCTGATACCAATCTATAAAGTCCTCTTCAGACTCATAAAACACATACAATTATGGAAAACACAGAACAATCACGGGCCAGTGGGTAGAAAGTCTTTGGATCAGGGGTCTCTACATGGCATCTCTGACTTCAGAGGTCTGGTTGCATCAGTATAGGTCCATGCGGCTTCTCTAGCTCAGGGCACTAGTGTAGTTCTATGTGTCTTGTCAGCTGCAAGGTCTCCCAGGGAGTAAGCAGAGAGAGAGAAGTACCTCCTACCTCCAAAGAGGAAATAACGGATTTCCCAGAATTCTCAGGAGAAGGCCATGCCCACACAGAGGTCTCATTGGCTATCTCTGAATTGACAGGCTAGACTCCACTCCTTCACTCTTAATCCTCCAACTGACACCAGATTTTGTAACTACCACACTGACCTTTATTTCCCATTCCCAGGCACACACTCAGGTCTTATAGTTCTACTTGCATTTGAGTTCACATTGTAAGAAATCCTCATTTCTCTGATATCAGAAAGCTCTAGAAGATTAATTGACTTTCTACTGTGAGTTGGATACACAGGATTATAGTACTTGTTCTACCAAACACACACACACACACACACACACACACACAATCTATTTGGGGAGCAGGATGTGTTCACATGAAAAGCCAGATAGCAATGCATGCCAACACCACTCAAGATGACACTGGACCATATATGATAAGTGTCTGAATGTTGCAGATAACAAGGGCTTCCTGCTCAAAAGCAGAAAGGATCATTTTTTTACTGGGGGTTGGGTGGGGTCAAGTAAAGCTTCACGGGAGAGACAGAAATGACATCTGACTTTTGAAAAATGAGTTGAGTTTGAAAAGACATGAGAAAAACTAAGAAGAGAGAGATTTACTGAGGGACAATATAAAAAAGGTTACTGAAAAGTCTGATTGCAAATTATTTTTAATGAGAGCAAAGAAAGCCTCCTACGTATTTTAGAAAAAGGGGTGCTATCAATGATCCTACATCTAAGCAATTCTTCACTGTGATGTCTGGGACACAATACACCCACAACTATTGTTTTTTAAATGTAAAAATAAAAAGTGTTTATTGCTTACAACTCAGGACAATGCTGGAATGAGTCTTCAATTTACACATAGTGTATTCATTGAATTTACAGGAAACTGATTTTTGCTGGGAATAACCTTGCTGTGGTTGGCAAAACTGCCTAATTCTACACTTGATTTTCACCAACCAGGTACTAGTCTCTCAAGTTTTCATTGGGATAGCACTTAGTCATTACCCATTGCCATTGAATCAATCCCGACTCTTAGTGTCCCTGTAGGTAGAGTGGAACTGCTCTGTCAGCCTTTCTAGACTGTAAATCTTGGAGTTTGGAGCAGACAGCCTATTCTTTCTCGTAAGGAATTGCTGGTGTGTTTGAACTGCTAACCTTGTGGTTAGCAGTCCAAGGTCTATCCCACCAGGGCTCCTTTAAATAGTACTGCCAAACACCAAAACCCACTGCCAATGAGTCCATTCTGACTGACAGCAACCCAATATAGGGTCCCAATACTGTAAATCACAGGAGCAGGCAGCCTCACCTTTCTCCAAAGGAGCAGCTGGTGGGTTTGAACCACCTACCTTTCAATTATCTGCCCAACACTAGTGGTTCCTTTACATAATACTCAGGGGGACAGAAAAGGAGCTCAGGTGAGTCGTGGGTTAAAGCTAGCCTGAAGATTGGTGGTTTGAACTTACTAGCAGCTCTGCAGGAGAAAAATCTGGCAATTTGCTTCAGTAAATATTTACAGCCTCAGAAATCCTGTGGGGCAGTTCTTTTGTGTCCTATAGATCTCTCTGAGTCTGCATTGACTGATGCAAATGGGTTAGTTTTAGAGAGAAAAAGATTTGGTTGAGGCAGAAAGCAGGCAGGATTCAACTTTATAATAGCCACCCCACCCACCCCCAGCCATGCAGAAAAGTAAGCCTCTCCCGCCACCTTCAGAAAAGCAAATGTTTCACTCACTCCATTGGCATTAGAATGAATGAAGGTCTCTAACCGGAATCAAATGCACATTCATTGGCATAAACAGAACTTTCTCTGCCCTTGCTCACAGTTGTTCTCGCAATCGTGCCAGGAAAAACAAAACAAAACAGGCAGCTTATCTGATCGTGAGTTGTCCAGCAAAGGACTGAATTCACCTTAGTTATACCATCTCTGACTTCATAGATATGATCAACCACCCACTAAGTATGGTCAATCAAACAGGCATTTTCTCCATGTATATCCCACTTGAATATTATTTGAGAGACAGGCTATCCAGCTTATTAAATTACTGGCTTTATAAAGAAATACAGTATTTCCAGGCTGGAAGTGAACTTACAGGTGAAAAAGTACAATTCACCCTCTGAGGTGACCCAGACTATGATTGAACATCTCTGATGACAGAAAGACCACCACCTCACACTATGTTGGGGTATTGATGCCTAACACAAGAGCCATGGTGATGTGCTAATGTGCTGGGCTGCTAACTGCAAGGTCAGCAGTTGGAGACCACTAGCCACTCCTCAATGGAGACCTGGTGGTGTAGTGGTTCCAAGGTGGGCTGTGATCCAATGGTCGGCAGTTCAAACTCACCAGCAGCTCTGAGGGAGAAATCTTTCTACTCCCATAAATAGGTACAGTCTCTGAAACCCATAGTGGGTCACTCTGGGTCAGCATTGACTCCATAGCAGTGAGTTTGGTTTTGGAGAGAGAAATGTATGACTTTCTACTCCTGTAAAGAATGAGTCCCAGAAACTCGCAGGAGCAGTTCTATTGTCCTCGAGCATCACTGTGAGTCAGCTTTGGCTCTATGACAGTAAGCGATGACTCGTAGAAGCAGCCTGCTGTGGTGCTGTGGAGAAAATCCTTTAGTGAAGGTACCACCTCAGGATCCTAGTAGAAACACCTTAGTATTCACATTTGTAAAACGTGGATAGTATTTTTATGTTGGCCAGATGGACCTAGAACTCCAAGTCAAGACTCGTGTCTAGTTACATCACCTTAAACAAGGCACAGTCCTGAATATTGAATTAATCTTTTTTATACAAAGGCATTAGAACTTTATGAGCGATATGCCGTGTTACCAAGAGATTCCTTGTCTCTCAGAACCAAGTAGTCCAACTTGCCTGCAGTTGAGGTGTCAGGCAAGACCAGTCCCTGGAGAAGGACCTCATGCTTGGTCAAAAGAGAACTGTCCTCAAGGAGATGGATTGACACAGTGGCTGCAACAACATGAGGATGGCGCAGGCCTGGGCAGTGTTTCCTTCTGTGGTGCCCATGGCCTGTATGAGTCAGCACCAACTCCATGGCAACACCATTTACCTAGTAACACATGACAAATTCTGTACTGCTTCCCATTGACACATGCAAGGGGCTAGGTTTCCTTGCACATTTTTTTAATAGATAGGTATAATGAGAATCTTCCATTGGCTGTTATAATAAAGGTACAGAGGGACAATGTGTAACCTCTTCTGACTTCAACAAGGGGAAGAATTGCTATCATCAGCAGTAACTGCCCAAAGCCGATTCCTATGAGACTGAGATCAGATATGCCTCCATCCACCAATTTTCCCTACCAATGCTGCCATGAACAATCCCTCCCATGGCACCCTACTGCATCTCAGCTGGGTTCGATAATTCAGTGCAATGACCATACAGCACTCATAGACCATACCCATGACAAGTTACAATTCAAGATCAGAAAGGCACAAGATAGTTACTTGAGTCAGGACAGCCTCTTCTCTGCTATGCCTGCAAACAGGCCTGGCTTTGGCCTTTGGCTCCTTGCCCTGCCCTCTGTCATACTCAGGCGATGTTATAAAGCTTTCTTAGCAGTGTTGACCAATGCTCAAAGGATACTCAGCTCCACTATAAGCCTCAGCCCAAAGACACTCAGCTCTAGTTCTGTGGGTCTGCAAGTGACCCTGCTGTCTGAAGGCCCTCAGAATTATTTATTTGCTCCATGGTTGGAAGTCCACCTGCTGTAGTTCTTGGTTCTGCTGTTGCTGCTCCTCTGTCACCCATCTACAGTTGCCCTAGTGTCTCAGTGTTCTGTCTCTGGATCGAGACAGTCTGGTGATTGCAGGATCTTAAAGATATGTTTCACATTCTACTTGTGGCTCTTCTTTTTGATGTGAATAACATCCCTGACTCATGGTCAGTTAGCATGGCCCTTCTGGCCAGGGTTCCTTCTATGATTTATTGCAGCTCTGGACTTCATATGCCTATGGCTTGGTTCCTATATTAGAGGACATCCTTTACTATGCTGATGAGCAAGAGGGGGGTGAGGTTGAGACCTGACCTTGGAGGGTGGGAACCAAGTCACACCCTTTGTTTCCTTGGTGGCATCTTTGACTTTACCTTGGTAGAAGGTGTGCCTTGAAACACCATCCTTTGGGGGGTATATATACGCTGGTTCTCACACTCATCAACCCACCTGGAAACCTTACCCCTATTCCCTGACTGAGCTTTGGCAGTTGCAAGAAGACCTGCTGTGATGTTTGGACATTTGGGGATTCTGGCTCTTGGCCCTGCGTTTGATTCACATCTGCCTGAACTCTGATCTGGGACTGAGCAGCACCCATCACCATGTAAGCCATTTCCTCAGTTTCATGGGTTTCTGTGGGATGTTGCAGCAAACCCCAGAGCCCAGGAACATGAAGGTATCTATGTACTCAAGGTGAGAGTATGGGGAAATGGAGCAAATAGCATCTTGGGAGAGCTTCAACTCCTTCAGACTAGTCTGGTGTTAATTCTTCGAAAAGAAATTATTGTTACAATCCTCACTTCCTCTTTCAAGAGGCTTGTTTTACACCCAGCAGGATGATAAAATTTGACCAATTCTCACATTACAATGCCAAGTTTTGACCATCACAATTAATCGTGTTAACAATCATTCACAATGAATGACGTACTTCTGTCAACATCTTCTCACACTTTCTCTTACCCAGCCCCATCAAGAAAAGAGGAAATATACCCAAGTTGCACGGTTCTACCCAGTTATTTGGTGGGAGTTAAAGACTATAGCTGGAAGAGCCATATTAAGCAGTCCACTGCAGTGCAGTTGTGTAGTTACAGGACAATTTTGCAACTCTTGCGATTTAAATTTTAAAATCTTCTTGAGTTTTCCAGAAAATAAATAATACTAGTGCATATCATTTCCTGCCTAAAATTAAAAATATAGAGACAGGTATAGATCAGAAAGGCCGATACCAGAAGATGGAGGGAAGGCGGGGTAGAAAGGGGGAACTGATCATAAGGATCTGCCTATAACCTCCTCTATGGAGGACAGACAACAGAAAAGTGGGTAAAGGGAGACATCAGACAGGGTAAGACATGACAAAATAATAATAATTTATAAATTATCAAGGGTTCATGAGGGAGGGGGGAAATGAGGAGCTTATACCAAGGGCTTAAGTGGAGAGCAAATATTTTGAGAATGATAAGGGCAACGAATGTAAAAATGTGCTTTACACAATTGATGTATGTATGGATTGTGATAAGAGTTGTATGAGCCCCCAATAAAATGATTTAAAAAAAAAAAGAAAGGCCATGTTAGATGTAGAAGATGATATTTAGCAAGGTACACCCAGTAGCTTAATTCTTTAAAGGTTAAGGATGGCTTTAGACTAGTGGTTCTCAACCTTCCTAATGCCGCGACCCTTTAATACATTTCCTCATGTTGGTGACCCCCAACCATAAAATTATTTTCATTGCTACTTCATAACTGTCATTTTGCTACTGTTATGAATCGGGCAACCCTTGTGAAAGGGTCACTCAACCCCCAAAGAGGTCTCGACCCACAGGTTGAGATCCGCTGCTTTACGCTGTTAACGCTGGCCCTAACCCAAGAAGTTAGTTGTGATCACATGGCTGTATTTTAACAAACCCTGGTACTCGCCTTCATGAAATGATCACTGAAGATAAGGTTGCTACAGCAAAGTGTGGTGAAGAGAACAGATGGTGCTTGGCTATCAATTGGAGTAGTGTCTGTGGTCTTATAGGCTTGTATTCAAACAAATGACCATCTAAGCAAAGAGTCACCTAAGTCCACATGGAAGAAGCACACCAGCCCGTGTGATCCAAATATGACAATAACAAATTTCAAATGTGATAAAGGGAAATGTATCAGAACTAAAATTGGGGAAGACTGTGGAGGACAGTGGGAGCCCCAAACCCATTGGCAGAGTATCTAGGCAGAACCCCTCAAACCACAGGCAAAAGTCTGGAACAGCCTTCCAGAAATTATATAAGCATTCAAATTCATCTTCTCCTCCTTGTACAAGGAGCTTCAAAAAGTTCATGGAGAAATGACATGAACTCTTCCATAGAGATCGTTGTAATCCTATTTGGGCTGGATCAAACCTGACACTTGGTCAGTTGATCTCCCTCTAGAATGAACCTGACTTTTTCTAGGTGCTTGTTCTATGACAAAAATTTCATCCCTGGCTTTTTAAATGTTTGCATTTTTATCTTACTATTGTTTTATCCTTACTGCTTTACTTCGTTTTTGTTCTTTATTGCTTCTGTTGGGTTTCCCAGTTTGTGAAGCACAAGAGTGGTGCATGGAGGCAAGAACTGAGGCAGGGTTTGTAGGAGATGTGGGGGGGCGGGGGGAGGGGGGAGGGGATTTCAGGAGTAAACAATGAAGGCAGGAGAGGGAGGGAGAACTAGAACTAAATTGGATCATACAACTCATTTTAAAGACAGTTTAATCATGGGAGAAAGAGAAAAATAAAATGTTCTAAAATTGATTATGGTGATGATTGTACAACTCTTCTTGATATGATTGAACAATTGAACTGTATGATTTTTGGATTATGTGCCAATAAAACTGTTTGTTTTTTTTAAAAAGGCTTTGACTTAGAGGATAGGCAATTCAAAATCATTCCCCAGAAAGGTTAGAAGTCCTGATGAATTATAGCCCTGCAAACCCATTCATAGATGGCAGGACAGCGCCGTGTTATCAGAAAGCAGGCACTGTGAATCCCAAAGAGGCCAGACAAGCAGCAGGCTAGAAGCAGGTCGGATGAGAGGAAACAGGGAGAGGTGACTGGAAATTATAGAAGCATTCAAATTATCCTGCTCCTCCTTCTATAAGGAGCTTCAAAAAGTACATGAAAAAATTACAGTATCCTTCAATTCTATGTTTCCATAAGCTTTTTTGGAACTCTCCACTACTCATGTATTAAACCCACGGTAGAAGCAAACGGAGCACATCTTCACACCTAACTAACCAAAACCACCAGAGAAAACCGTTGCTTTTGAGTCAGTCTAACTCAGGGCAACCCCGTGTGTGTCAGAGCAGGATTATGCTGCACACAGCTTTGCATGGCGGATTTTTCAGAAGTGAATCACCAGGTTTTTCCTCTGAAATGTCTCTACTCATGACCATCGAGCCATCTGACTCATAATGACAAAGTAAAGCTGCCCCACAGAGCGTCAGAGACGACAAATCTTTATAGGAGTGGACAGCCTCTCCTGTTTCCCCAAGAAGCTAACCTACATCCTTGAGGTCAGCAGCCCAATGCTTAACCCATTGAGCCACCAAGACTTCTTGAGGGACCTTTGGGTAGACTCAAATTTCCAACCTCTTAGTTTAAAGTCAAGGATGTGAGTTATTTGGTCCACTCAGAGACTCCACCCTAACCTCCCAATGGCACCCAAGCAAACCCTATCCATTGCTGTCAAGTGAGTTCCAACTCCCGGGGACAGAGCTGAGCTGTTCCACATCTTTCTATCAGGGAAAAAGTAGGGAGTTCGAGCCACTGACCTTTTGGTTAGCAGCCAGCACTTAAACAACGCTCCTATACACTAATCATCGCAAGTCAAATTTAAAATGGAAAACTTTTAATAATGAAATGTATCTAGAAAAGTACAAGTCAGATGGGGAGGGACATAGAAAACTGTAACATTTAGTATACATTTTGAGGATACAACAGATGCAGTAAAAAAAAAAAAAAGCTTTCAATACCAATATTAATTTATTTTAAAGAACCCTGGTGCACAGTGTGTTACGCATTGAGCTACTAACCAAAGTTTGGAGGTTCAAACCCATCAGCCACTTCTCGGGAGAAAGGTAAGACTGTCTGCTCTTGTAAAGATTTACAATCTCAGAAACAATGCAGAGCAATTCTATTCTGTCTTACAGGGTTGCTATGAGTCAGAATTAACTGGATGATAATCAATTAGTGAATAACTTATTTTTATTTAGGAAATGATTCCACTGGCTGAAGCCTTCATTTCTTCATATGCACAATAGCAATAATATTACCTATCGCATGAGATCCACAGAAGATTTAACTGAGATCATGTTAAATGTTTAGCATTTAAATTGAGGCACTTATTATTATTACATAATGTACTAATGGGAGCCCTGGTAGCACAGTAAGTTAAGCATTGGATGGATACCTGTGGGATATAAAAAGACTTCCACAGCTTTGTCTCCCCCAAAGATAAGCCAAACATTAGAGGCTATTTGCCAATACATGGTGGGAGGTCAGATGCCTTCAGCCAAAGACTTCCACAGCTTTGTCTCCCCCAAAGATAAGCCAAACATTAGAGGCTATTTGCCAATACATGGTGGGAGGTCAGATGCCTTCAGCCTCCAGACTACTGTCTGGTCCCACCACAAGAGGGCCCCACTCCCTACTGCTAAGGACAATGGATTACTTCTCACTGAAGGCTCTCGGCCATCAGTCTGGTCCCTGTGGGTGGGTTCACACCCTACTGATAATGGTTTCTATGGAGAGCCAGACAACAGGTCAAACCTGCTCAGTGACATCCAATATTAGGCTGCCTCCCTGAATCTAGGATCTCCCATCTTGTCACATGTGTGCCCCCAATCCTTCCCCTTCTTGCTGCGTTTATATCCCAAGATTTCCCCCCTCTCATTGCTGTTGTTAGGGACCTGGAGCAATTACCCTTTTAATGGAAGGAGATCAGACACAAGGCTGCAATTACAGAAGAGGTTTTATTACGCTATATTAAGCCAGGGCTCAAGTCCTCAGGTGCTTAACTGCGTGCACCGTCTTGGACAAGAGCCCCCACAAAGCAAATTCCAAAGTATTTATTTACAGGTATACGAAAGGGGTGTTCCCAGCCCCCCTTCCCATCAATCCACTGATTGGCTCATCTGAGGTAGGTTGGCAGTCTGGTCCTTTGTGTAGTTCCCACGCTGGCCGTGTGGTCCTCCCCTCGGAGGCTGGGCTCGCTGTGTTGTTCCTGGGTTGGCTAGCCTCAGTCTCTGGGTACGTCCTACTTTGCACTGCTAGGAAACATGAACCCACAGCCTGCCCGAGATCCTGGAGCCAGTCACGGGGGCAATTTGGCTTTAAAATCCCCCCTCTTTTTTGTTTCTATGAGCATTCCTGCACATAGCCACGACCTTGCATTTTATGGAACTCTGGAACGGATTTTGGTTAAGTTCGTTGTACTGTTGTCAAGAAATCATTAATTGGACTGTACTTATGCATTTGCACACAGAGGTTACTAGTTTGTTTTTATCTTAGTTTCAATGTTAAACTGCAGAAGCAAACAGCAGATACTGACACCTGGGTTAGGATATTTTAGCCGTTTCAAGGCTGAGTCTTAATGACCTTTAACAATTTTTTTTTATTTATACAAGGCGTCTCTTCTCCAATGTAGGCAGATGACTGTGCCTGTCTTAGGTTGTTGAGATCCGAAATCACTCTTGCCCGTCATCAGCCACAGTCCTCCAGGCGACTATGACCGGCCTTAGGTTGAGAGACTTGGACTCAATCTTACCCGTCTCTGACTATCCAGCCTCTGCCTTACACCCCCATCTTGGGGGGGACAAAGTACACAGGTGTACTTCATGTAACTTTGTACTTAAGGCCAATAATTTAACCATAACCTTAATGACTAACACAATAACACTACCAATGGTTAAAGAAATAAAGCTTTTGTTTGTTTTAAAGGGTTAATAGAAGGCAGTTTCTTTTCTTTTTTTTTTTCTTTAACAATTTCTTGAAAAATTTTTTTATTACCAGTAAGTTTGGTACTGAATTCTCTACTGAAAGTCTTACCAATTTGATATTTCAATAACTGAATTTCTAAAGATACAATTTTTTAATTTACTAACGTTATATGGAATAGAAGTAATACAAAAATAAGAGGCGTTCCAATCACCTTGAAGCATAACTGGAGTAGCCAACACAGATATTTGATTTTCCATCCACAACAGTTTGTTGTAAGTTGGCGATGTCTTCAGCTACTAGAGCATTAATATCATGTTGTTGTTGCTACAACAGATAAGAATTTTTATGCCACCCTCGAACAAAATCTGCTGTTAGTATTTCTTGCTGCAAAGCAACTCCCACCACAGCTGCAGTAGATGCTACAACTACAAGTTTAATTACTGTGGCTATTATCAGTCCAATCGTTTTTTTTGTTTGTTTGTTTGTTTGTTTGTTTGTTTTTCAATGGGTCAATTCAGTTAAGGCATTGTAGATCTGCATGACTCCCACAGATTTGTTCCAGGGTCGAGTTAAATTAACAGGTAACCAGATTTCAGGATGTGCTTTAACAAGATACGAACTGTCTTGAGTTTGGTTTAAAGTTTTTCGCCATGTAAAATGTACACAATGTTGTAAAGTACAATTTGAAGAACAAGTTAAAACCCCTGTATTAGAATTCTAAGTAATATTTCCTGATAAAATAACATAAGGAATTTTAACACAGGCTTGAATATACTGTATAACATTAATATGAAGATTTACACTAATAGGCACGACAGCATTAGAAATATTGATAGACATATTGCCAATTCAGGTTTTAATTGGCTCCCAGATGCTAATAATTTCCATAAATGACCTTGAGATTGTGTATTTCCTAACAAATGTGGCATAAAAGGGGTTAATCTTCCATTATGCCAAATAACAGTTTATTGCCAGTTTCTTTCAAAGAACCATTATGTATGTGCCATATTAAGTTATTTTAGAAATTTTATTAATAAAGTCTCCATGAGGGCTTCAATCCACTATTTTAAAGTCTGTATAAAAAAAAAGTCTGTATGATTTAACAATATTTTAGGCCATTCTCCTTGACAACGAGTTTATACCAATTATTGCATACTGGGATTTACATTAAGGTGTGGACAGTAAATAACAGGGTAGGAGTGGTCTCTGAGATATTACCGACCTTCCCTCTAAAGCCTTTTGCAGATATAAGAACCGTAATTGCTGCAAAAGAAGAATGATTATATTTTACTCCCCATACTTTATGTGAATAGGATAAACAATGAGAACCATATTCTGGAAAAATAGGGAATTTTTTTCAATTCTTGACCTAATTTTTCCTCAGCTACTCTTGCATGCTCCTTTTTCTCCCTTTGGCTCATGCTAGCTTCACTCACTCCCTGGTGTTTCCTTTTGCCCTGTCTGCCTTTCCTGTGACCGTCCTTTTTCTCTGCAAGCTTGGTATTCCACCGTTACACGTTTTAATCGTCCCTTAGACCTGGAACAAGTCCTTTATGCCTCTGTTATGTGGCCTTAGGCCTCTTTTATGTGGCCCTTACGTCTGCCTGTCCATTATAATTTTCTCCCGTCCATTATAATTTTCTCCCGATCCATGGCATCCATAGCCTCCCCTTCTCTCACTGCTCAAACCTGTACACCCTCTTGTTCTCATGTGGTTGGTCCCCATGGAATTTTTTTACCTTCCACCAGCCTATTACTAACCTTTCTCACAATCCTCTACAGACCATCTCTGCCAATTGCATTTTTCCTTCCCACCTCCCCACAGGGAGAACCCACAGGAATCTCACAAACCTATGCTCAGATTGTTAGACAGCCTTCCCCTTGTGTACCCCTCTTCCTGTCTGGCCCACCGCTACTGTCCCTCGAATGATACCTCCTCACCCCAAGCCTCCCTCCGTACCTTCCTGGACTTGCGTGGGGCATTACCCTGCGCGGCACCTCCCATGGCACGGCACACGGGTCTTACAGGTTTTCCCTCCTGCCTCTGCAGGAGGGAATTATATCAATTGTGTATAATCCATCCTATAGTTTGTCCTCAAGAGATCAAAACAAAACAGAACGCACAAAGGGCCTCTTGTAAGCACATCCATAGACACAGCACCCTGCGCCCTCATGGGCTCTGGCTTCATGCTGGGCCCAGATCCCCACTCGCTTCTCGGGGAGAATCTACGAGTCCTCGAGACACGTTATGAAGGCATGTAACTAGAAAGAAACTCTGATGGCATTAAGACGATTAAAACGCATTCTCGTTGTAAGAAAGTTGCTCCGGAGAGGAGAATTGGTTTTGTGCCTTTAAAGCTCACTGACCTTGGCAACAGGTTCCCCTCTGGATGGCTGGTAGGATGCAGACATTTTTACCTGTGAGGCGGTTATCCGTCCCTTCTTCAGTTCAGATGAATTTTCACTTAGTTTTCCTACTTTGTTGCTTGAGCTGCATTTGTAGCATGTCCATCTTGTTTGGCCCTCGACTTCAATGGCACACTCTTTGTTTTGCAGACAAAACGAGTGATACAAATGGCCACAGCTAAAGACAATAATGTCATCAGCCATTTCTTGGCGTCTCTTGTACTGCTGCAAACATATCGTCCTTCCTCTGTCTCCTTGCTCCACAGCAAACCTCCACCTCTACAGCCTTCAGCAAAGAGATGGAGTGCAGATTTGAGCAAATTTTAGAAAACATCACTTCTATACCGATTTCTAAGCACTCGACTGTCTCTGTGACTTCATCCAGAAGTGCTGAGCTTACCCCTTTCCCTGGTTAGCCTTATTTTGGCCTTTTTCCTATGGGGCCCTAAAGCCTTTTTTCTTCTCTGATGTTACAAAGTTTGTCCCTAATATTACACATGTTATGGAGTTACTGTATGGCCGGATCAATACCAGACTGGCCTTCAGCAACAAGTGACCTGAGTCTCCCCCACCCATGCGGAGCTGACCAGAGCCAGCCGAAACAACTA
>NW_022103900.1:5989315-6007576 GCF_000313985.2 Echinops telfairi
CCCCACGCTGCTCACCAGTGCACCGGCTGCGCCCGACCCACGCGCCATTTCCGTACCCGACCCCCACCCCACGCCCTTAACTGCTACCGAGACCGAGACCGCCTTTGCCCCAAACCCCGGCCCAGACCGGAGACGCCCGCGACCCGCCAACCACACCTACTGTACCTGCGCGGCCCGAGGCCCCGCCCCCGGCGCTGCTGAGGTCCGCACACCGGAGCGGGGGAAGGCAGCTGGCCGGCCGGCCGGCACAAGCCAGGGGATGCGGCCGGAGGTCGGAAAGAGGCCTTTTTCCTTTTTTTTTTTTCCCCGTGCCGTTCTTCCAGTTTCCCCATTGTTAGAAACTTTCTTGGCTACTTCAATTAAATCCTGCAACGTCTTTTTACTTAATCTATTTTTTTGCACCCTTTTTAATGTCTGAGGCTGCTTGATTATTACTGCAGCCTTACCTTTTTTTGTTTTTGTTTTTAAGTAGGCGGTCAGGGCTCTCTCTCAGCCTCCACCTGGCATTGCTTACCTTTTGCCTTGTTGAAATTTAATTTTGGCGCTCCAGTGGGAACGCCCTGTTTAGACGCTGGTTCAGCGTCTCCTGGCACCAGCTTGCGGGCTTCTCCTTATATTCTGCCCTGCTCCTCTGTCGTGGAAATGATTTTTAACAGCTTCTGGCAATCATCCCAGGTCGGCTGATGAGTAAACAAAACAGAATCTAACAGGTTTATCAAGTCTTTAGGATTGTTAGAAAAATTTGAATTCTGGGCCTTCCAATGATAAATGTCGCTGGTGGAAAACGGCCAATACTAATAGGCTGGCTCCCTGTCCTCCTGGGGAGGGCCCATGGCTCCGATGGGTAGGGCTCCCACAGGTCCTGGATGGGGGACTTAGCAGTGCGTTGTCAGTTCCAAACTCGAGCCCTACCCCAGGACGCTTTGAAGTCCATGGAGCTGCAGACAAAGCCTTGGGGTTATGGGGGGGTGGGGTGTGTGTGCCTGGTTTCAACCTGAATCAAGGAGATTAAGAGGGTGGTTAGAGTCGGAAGTTAAATGCCCTGCAAAGAGAAAGGGGAGTAGTTTGTGCCTGCCCCATTTTACTGGAAAGGAACATACACAAAAAACAAAGATCACACAAGCGCAACACAAAGAGCAGTTACAAATAAGACATGACTTGGACAAAACATAAATAAACGAAACATAAACCACAAGGCACCTTCCCTGACCTAGCCTCAGCCCCTGGGTATGTCCTACTTTGCACTGCTAGGAAACATGAACCCACAGCCTGCCCGAGATCCCGGAGCCAGTCACGGGGGCAATTTGGCTTTACACTGTATAACCTATAGTGCAACCCCTTCCTGTGATGTATGTCTTTACCTGTAGTTAGGGGGCTTGTACATCACCAAAGATATATAAACCTTGGTTAGCAACAAAGAGGCTCTCTCCTTTGGTTCCTGGTCCCTCTGTCCCCCTGGTTCTCGCCCCCCTTCTCTCTCTCTCTCTGGCCCTCTCTCCCCCCTCTCACTCTCTCCTGCAATTCCAACCTTCCACATCTCCACATGGACCACCAAGCGGGGCTGAGGTGAGCAGGCTACTATGAAATGTGTCTGACACCATTATTTCAATCTCTCTTATTTTCTATGATGCTACTATAATCTATACTTATTATCGCTGTACAATTGTGCCTACTGGACCCATGATGATTTGTTAGGGGCTGGCTCCCCTGACAGATACCCACAAGGTTGGAGATTCAAACCACCAGCTGCTCCACGGGACAAAAATGAGACTATCTGATCCTATAAAGATTTACCGCCTCAAAAAGTGTCTATATAACAGCGGTTCTCAACCTGTGGATTGCGACCCTTTTGGGAGTCAAACCACCCTCTCACGGGGTCACCCAATTCATAACAGTAGCAATATGACAGTTATGAAGTAGCAATGAAAATAATGTTATGGTTGTGGGTCACCACCACAGGAGGAACTGTATGAAAGGGTCACGTCATTAGGAAGGTTGAGAACCAGTGGTCTATAAGGTGGCTATGCGTTGAAATGTACTCATAGGCACCGGTATTGATAATGTAACAATGTAATGACAGTTTAACATTTCAGGGAGCAGAGACTTGAACTCTGTTAAGAAAACTTACCTTTAGGGCACAGGCTAAGTCTTTCAAATTTGAGAATGGGTTTCCTTTGTTTCTGAGGTTAGTGAAACAATTAGATTTTACTTGTAGAAAAAGGGAAGGTGAGTTGTGAAAGGGAGTTACAAAGGGAATGGGGAGACGGGTAAAGAAGCCTATGTACCCACACGTGAGTCACAGCTGTCTTTGGCCCAAAGCCCCCATACCAAAACAAAAAATAAACTCACATGTACCTGGCTATAGATAAGAGCCCACAACACAGGGAATCCAGGAGAGATAAACCCCTCAGGATCAACAATGAGAATAGAGATACCAGAATAAGAGGAAGGTGGGGGGGATAAAGGAAGAATCGATCACAGGGATCAACAAATAACCCCCTCCCAGGGGGACAAACAACAGAAAAGTGGGTGAAGGGTGACGGAGGATGATGTAAGATATGAAAATCATAATCTATAACTCATCAAGGGTTCATGAGGGAGGGAGGGCAGGCAGGGGAGGAAGGAGGAAAAAAGAATGAGGAGCTGATATCGTGGGCTCAAGTAGAAAGAAAATACTTTGAAAATGATGATGGCAACACATGTATAAATGTGCTTGACACAATGGATGAATGTATGGATAAGAGATATAAGAGCCCCCAATAAAAGTATTTAATAATAATAACAATAATAACCCAATGCCATTGAGTCCATTCTGACTCAAAGAGACCCTGTAGAGCAGCCTACAACTGTTCTACGCTGTGGGTTTGTAAGACTGGAACTTCACAGGCGTAAAAAGCCTCGTCTTTCTCCCACGTAGCTTGTAAGAAACAAGTTGAGTCTACCAAGTCAGCTGTACTCCCGTCGCCCTGGGAAACATGGACCATCAACCACAGAAAAGATCGCCGAGACACTTGATAGTCGTGTTCCACGATTGGAAGGTCCATCAGGTGAGAGAACTTTAACTTGAACTGTGTGATCCCAATAGGAAGAGCAATTGGCTGAAATGCCCGAAAGGCTGATTTTATAGCCAGAGAAGACATGTCCAAATTAGCCTCATCACCTAGTGGGCTTCCCATGATGGGAAGTGTTTGAGCAAAGACCCACCTATTTAGACATGGTGGGAAAAGTATTCCTGTCTGAACACGATTTAGAACGTGATATTCTCTAAGTTCCTTTAATATTTTGGAGTAGAGGAAAAATACTCTGGAGTGTAGCCCAGGGCTAGGAAACAGAATCCAATAAAAAGTACTCAGGACTAAGAGGATGACTGGTTCAGGCAGAAAAGTCCCATGTTGAAAGTGTGTGGTTTAGTATGTTGTGTCTACTGTTTTAGTATGTTATCTTGCCATCATATATCTGTGTCTCTGGCCCCTATTGGTTTGAATATTCCCATCAAATGCTTACTCTGGCCCTTCAGTGACTTGACTGCCCTGAGTCTTTTTTTATTTTTATTTATTTAATTTATTTTTTTAAACATTTTATTAGGGACTCATACAACTGTTATCCCAATCCATACACACATCAATTGTGTAAAGCGCATAACTGCTTGCTGGTTTGCTTGTGAGCCTAGATCTCCAACAGTTAACACACTTCTTAGCTTTGCACACATGCCCTGGCCTCTTGCTCTGTTGTACTACTCCCCCAAATCTTTGCCAACATAACCCAAAGTATTGGAACACTGGACTGAGTTCCATAGCATCTGTTTTAAAGACCTACTGTGGTAGTTACATAATCTGGTGTCAATTTGAGGATTAAGAGTGTAGAGGGTGGAGTCTACCCTGACAATCAGGATGTAGCCAATGAGGCCTCTGTGTGGGCATGGTCGTCTCCTGAGATTTTGGGAACTCCCCTTTTTCCTCCATGGAATTGGGAGACACACACACTCTCTCTCGCTCTCAGCTCAATCCCTGCAAGACATCCCTGAGGAGAAGCCACATCCACCTACCCTGATACAGCCCGAGTCCTGAGCTGGAGGAACCATGTAGAGACCCCTGCCAGCGATGAGATGCTTACAACGCCACTGGATCCACAAGACTTCCCACCCACTGGCCTGTGATCTTCCTGCATCCAGAGTCATTGCATGTGTTTCATGAGCCTGAAGAGGATTTTATAGATTGGTATGAGACATATGGGCTAATATCAGACTTATGGACTTGATCTGGACTGGGCTGGGATGCTTTCTCAATATTCAATTGCTCCTGTATATAAACCTCTTTCTTAAACACATATGAGTCTCTCTGAATTTGTTTCCCTAGTCTACCCAGAATAACACACCTACTAACTTAGAGGATAAAAGGAAAGCATGAACCGAGGTGGAGGGGGTAGGGTAAGAAGTAGGGGTACTGTGGGAGGAGGAATTTTTTTTAAAGGAGGAACAAAGGTAACAGCAGGGGGTAATTGCTATCAGACACCACCATACTCAGTTGTCAAGAGAAACTTAAAATTCAAAAATAAAAAATGTAACCACATCTCGCTTCACCCAATTTCAAATCCTGCAGTATCCAGGGAGCCATTCTGTAATGGGCTCCGAGCTGCCGGCAGGACCCCATTGGAAGAACTCAAAGGACTAGGGCCACGTGGCCCCAGGGGCAGTACCTCAACCACTTTCTGGGCTGTTATTATTACTAGGAATTAGACATCGCAATCACTCTCTCTAGCTCTGAAGGCTGTGCTCCTTTTTCCATCATCAGATGTTAGAGTTCATTCTCCTATGTGGCTCCAAATGGGAGAGTAGAATTTTAAAAGTGATCTTCCCTTGCATTAAATAATTGTTCATCAGCCAGTTTGCCAACAGCAGTGCATCTGAGTCAAATGTTCATTCCCAATTCTAAAATATAATTATCTGGCAATCATTAACATAGATTAAATTAATCTCTACATGCTCATATTTAGAAAGCTCAGATCATTTATGTCTTACCCCTAAAATTAAAATAGAAAAAAAAGAAGCTATGTAATACCCAAACCTAGCAAACGAAATTCATTTCTAAATTAAATTCGGTCCAGTCTAGATGTCTAGATAGTAAAGCTATACCATAAATATTCCAAAGAATTAATTGATCTTATTTAATTGAATTTGAGACCAATAAACTGTATTACCTTCTGCTGCCCTAATTGCATATGATGTTGTAAACCACCGGCTCTGTGTGATTGATGTGTTGAAGCTAGGATGTTTCTATTTGTCTGCCATTTTTATGATCTCTAAATTCATTTAAACTTTAGATGCAATTAAAATACAGCATAACCAGGCTTTAGAATAAAAACAAGTGTTGAGACATCTGCATAGATATGGGTGATTAGAAACTTTAGGCACTTGGAATTCACCAGCAATATATTTTTCTGAAGGCCTCTCAGTGGGTACCACAGAATTACTAACAAGATCCAGACCCTGGAGCTTCCTAAATGCTTATGAATGCTTTGACTTAAAAGATTTTTGCCATCCTCATTTGCATGGTAAAAACTGACTTCAGCTCTAAGTTTCAAGAGAAGTTTTAGGAGCTTTGACATGGCTGGTTGCCAAGAGCATATTTTCCCTGTGGGGAAATAAAACTCATATGTGCTAATTAAGGGTGCTTAATACCCCTCAAAATTAATTCTTTGTTACCTGCAGCAGTTTAATTAGTCCCTTATGGAAAGCTCGGAAATGCCCTGCATCTTTCAATAGCAGAGGGCTACTCATTGTATGGTGGCGGCAAAGAATATTAAGTATACTACAGACTGCCAGAAGATTGAACAAATTAGTCTTGAGAGAAATACACGAGCCTTTGTCTCACATATTTTGGACATGTTATCAGGTGGGGCCAGTCCCTGAAGATGGACATTATGCTTGGTAAAGACGGAGGTCGGTGAGAAAGACAAAGACCTTCAATGAGACGGATGGACACAGTGGCTGCAATAGAAGACTCAAACATAGCAACTGTGAGGGTGGCACCGGACTGGACAGCGTTTCACACATAGGGTTGCCATCAGTTAGAACTGACTCAAAAGCACATAACAACAATGCCCATGACATATCATGTTTTACTTAAGTCACACACACACACACACACACACACACACACACACACCACACAGATAGCCATCTAGTCGATTGCAACTCAAAGTGACCCTAGTTAGGCTTTCTGTAAATCTACAGGATCAGATAGATTTATTTTTCTCCTGCAGAGCAGCTGATAGATTTTAATTGCCAACTTTTGGGGGAAGGGAGGAAGGAAGGGAGAGAGAGAAGGAGGGAAGGAGGGAGAGAGGGGGGAAGGGAGAACTAATGTCAAGGAGTCAAAGCAGACAGCTTCATCCTTCTCCTTTAGAGTGACTGGTGGTTTGAAACCAACAACCTTTCAAGTAGAAGTCGAATGATTCCCTTTAGTTACTTTGTAGAATATACACACATATACAACAACCGTCCATATTTACACCCCTGAAAATTGCATACATCAGAAATGCAGCTATCAAAGGCAGTTAATCGATTTTTCCTTTCAACAGAGCAAGTAGTGAGGTGGGTAACACAGAAAACAACCCTGTATTTCCACACAAATCTGTCTTGGAAGGAATTGAGGCAGAATCAGAAGCAGCGATTTTGCCACGCACGCTTTAGTATGTTATCAGAAGCGTCCAGTCCCTGGAGAAGATGTGATGCTTGGTCAAATAGGGTGTCCGTGAGAAGGAGGAGGATCCTAAAGGAGCTAAATGGACACAATGGTGGCAGCGATGGCCTCAAACCTACGCGAGGGTTTGTGAGGCTACCCAGGACTGGGCAGCGCTCTTTCCGTGGTGCATAGAGGCCTCCACGCGGGAGCTGACTGGGGTCACCTCCGAACAACAACATTCATTGACGACTGAGTCTGAAGTCACTTTGATTGTCTTTCTCCTACTCCTTGGCTTTAGAGCAGTGACCAAAGACAAGATGGCTTCAGATGTCAGCAGAAAGATGAGTTTCCACTGGTGGAATCAGCTGCATCCTTTAAGCAATAAAAATGAAGCATGGGAATAGGTTATAATAAACACCAGGTAGTTCTAACCATGGTCCCATTGCCATGACTAGTCAGCCACCTCTGACACTTTCCTCCTAAGCAAACAGCCTGCCCTTTCAAGAGAAGCAAAACTCAAATGTCTTCAGAGATCAGTGGTAACTGAGAGATAATAAAGAGATACAAAACTGTTTCTCTCAAGCAATGGAAGTGAGTGTTACCCACATGACTGTAGTTTCTTCTGGAGCTTTTTTAAAATCAGGTAGCTACATAGGACTATTTAAAATAATTTTTAATTGTTATTGAGTCAATTCTAACTCATACCATCACCACCACCAACAACAAAGATAACCAAATTCACTGCCATAGAATAGATGCAAACTCAGAGTAACCGGATACGACAGGGTAGAACTGCCCCTGTGGGTTTCTGAGACTGTAACTCTTTGTAGGAGTTGAAAGTCTTTCTCCCATAGAGTAGCTGGTGGTTTTAAATTGCTGCTCTTGCAGTTAACAGCCCAATATACAACCATGACACGTGGTAACCCCAGAATTAGAACTTGAGGGTTTTCTTAGCTGTAGACTTTATGGAAACAGACTGTCTTTTCTTCGTTGGTGCCATCAGGCTACTACAAACTGCCAACCTTTATATTAGTTGTTGTGCCCTGTTGAGTTGATTCCAAATCAAAGAATCCCTGTGACAGAGAAGGATTGCTCCATATGGTTCCCTAAATTGTATTCTTTATGGGAATAGGTCTTTGTTCCTACAGAGCTGATGGTGGGTTGGAATCACCAACATTTGGTTTGTTGACAGCTTAATCATTGTGGTACTATTTTCATTACCAGAGACCTATATATCTTGAGTTCAAATATCTCTTTCTCAGATAGCCACCTTGGACCACACACTCTCCAGTTGCGCCCCAATTATTCTATCACAGCCTTCATTTTGCTGTCTTCACATCAGTGAAATCTATTCTTGTTTATCTATTTACTTGTTTATTATCTACTTATTTATCTAGTTACTTGCCTGTTTCTAGCTTCCCATCTTAAGCATGTGTGCTCTGGGGGAGAGTGAACACTGCTCTTCCCCAGGTCTTGAGCATCCCCTGGCACATGATAAGCATTCTGTAAATCCTTGTTCAATGAATTAAGGGAGTCTTTTTTTTTTTTTTGTCAAACCCCTCTAAAAACAATTTTTTAAAAATTTTAAGATTCACTGTGGATTTTGATCTAACAAAAGAGCTGGATATCCTGCATGGGCAACCCAGGCCCCAGGAATTATTGTGTTAGAATAAGTGTTTGTTGAGCTGAAGTCACGAACACACACATAAGCCTTCGTGCTGAAACTTGCTCTCAGACAGTTTGATTGGAATTAGCTGTGTTAGGCAAGGTCCTCTAGAGAAACATAACCAGGACACTTATACAAATATATACATATATATGTATGTTTACACAGTGAGAAAGAATATAACAGCTAATTGGTCCACACAGCAGTACAGAGGGGTTCAGATCAACACACTTTCGTGGCACAGTTAATATACTGGAAGTCCTTCAACTCACATGGGCTGCTGGGCCCAAGGTCAAAGAAGCAGACAACAGAGTCTTTCCTTGGGCAAGACAAGCAATCTGCCCACACAGGAAGCAAGCAGCAGGGTGGGTCATCAACAGTCAGTACCTTGGGAGCTTGGCAAAGGAGGCCAGATGGGATATCGAATGAAAGCAATTCAAGGCAACAAGATCCACCAGCCTCAAGCTTAAGCTACACAAAAGCTTCATTTAACCTCCAAGAAGGCCTAGCCGACAGGTAGTGTAGCTCACAGGTTAAGGCAGAGAACCAGCTAAAGCAGCAGCACACTCCAGCATGCTCCGATCACCAGAGAGCAAGGGGGGCAGCAGTGGGGGGAGTATGCCTTGAAGAGCCATGTATCTCTTTGCCCTCCAATCAACCTGCAGCCTGATTAATCCCACATGTTCCTTTTGTCCAGGCTGGCACAATATACCTATCACTTCGGTCAAAGCTTAGTTCAAGTGGAGCACTTGGCAGAATTAACAGTACTCTCTGTGTTACTCATTCACCTGGACTGAGAACATCGCAGTGCAGTCCTTGTCTGTGCTCTCTCGGTGGTTAGTTGGCGCGTAGTCTGTAAAGACTCACGGTGCCCTTATGTATAAAAGGACACAACATTGCCCAGACTCGGTCTATCTTTGTAATCATTGGCATATCTGAGCCTCTGGAAGCAGCAATTCTGTCGGTCCATCTCATAAAGGTTCCCCTCGTTTCAGTGATCTTCTACAAAACAAACACTTTTTTTAATGACCACTGGGTTCTCTTTCTATCACAAAGAGCATTATGTTTGGTAGCTTTAACAAGTGCTCACAGAGAAATCCTAGAATGTTTTGGGAAAGAGAAAATATAAAAATGCTACAGCAGGCTTCAGCAAAGATGGACAATTCCCTGCTGACAAGAGAACTTGGAAAAGACAAGCTTAATCTGCTAATGACTGCCAGTCTTCCAAGTCTAGGATCTATTTTCTTCTGAGGAAACATGTTGGAGGACTGCTTAGCCAGGGCTTCTTCTAGGTTAAACGAAACTTTGGTCACTTCAGTTCTTTGAAGCTCCCAAACCCACTGCCATCAAATTCCAGCTATGACACTCTCATAGGACAGAGACCTGCCCTGTAGATTTCTGAGAGACATCTAGAGGAGACCGGCTCCTTTACTTGGCCCCAAAGTCTCCCAGACCACAGTCTCTGGTGCCTCTGATCTAGGCCCCGGCCACTTTATACAGAGATTTCAAATATGCTTGCTTCTGCTGACTCAGAGATTTCTCTCTGTCAAGACAGTTCCCTGAAACCTTTATGGGAACAGACAGTCACATCTGAGAGCAGACAGTCTCATCTTCCCTCTGAGCAAGCTGTTGGGTTTGAACCACCCACTTTGCAGCTAGCGGCCCCACTCTTAACTGACTGGGCCACCAGGGTTCTTGCTGATTCTGGGATTCCCAGATTATGAAAATATTAATATTAACTCATGTGATATATTGTTTACATGATTTGAAATGAATTGTTCATTACATGTTTTAAATGGCCAGGCATGATTACAAAATTGGCGCTTAGAGAATTTTTCGCATAACCTTACTGACATCGTCAATGCAAGAAGATTGCACCATCATAAGATATATAATTCTAAAACCTCACAGTCATCAAGTTGCTGCACACGCACAGGGCCCAATACGACAAGCTAGAGCTACCTGAGTGAGTTACCGAGACTGTAACCCTTTATACAAGTAGAATGCCCTGTCTTTCTCCCACGGAGCGGCTGGAAATTTAAAACTGCTGAACTTGCAGTTAGTAGTCCAACTCGTAGCCACTATACCTCCAGAGCTCCTTAGATAATTGTAAGATCTGTGAACAAAGGCAAAACACGAACACAGAGCCCACACGGTGGCCCGGTTTGACTGGTACCCTTGGTGAGTGTGGGAGGTTCTCTTCCTCTGGTCTAGAGCTGTCAGTGGATATCAGTAACCAGAGCTTTCACTCCATTCGGACCCACATTTGAGGCATGTCAGACATTTAGAAAGTCTGGAACAAATGCCTAAGCATGTCTCCACCTCACAGAAGCCAGACCTGAATGCCAGGTGCTCCTCTTCTCCTTTTAATTTTGCTTGGACACAAGGTCAAAGAATTTGCTCCACTAGCCAAGTGAATAGTTTGCAGAGGTGTGTATGCAAGTATTATCTCAAAGTATCATCTTTGCTTAGTTAAGCACAGGTATAGAGTGTTCTAAGTCCATTCCAATACTCTAAGTCAGTGGTCAGCCAATAACTGCTTTGCCTTATTGCAGTAAATGGTATGGGAGCCTTATATGACCTCTGCTGGTTTCTCCGTTTCCACCCTCCATCCGTCTTACTTATTCTGAGGCTAACTAGTCCTTCCACATCTCTCTACATCTATGTAAGGTTTGAGAATTTATTGAAATGGCCACACAAAACTCAGACAATACTCACCATGAAGGGGGTTTTATTAGCGCAGTTAGCAGGTTACCACAAGTCAGGATCAGTAAACAGTAAGGATACAGTTATTAGTTCAGAGCAACACCTCTCCTCAGCCAACCATTGGGTTTCTCTCTCTGATCCTCAGCCTCTCAATCCCGTGGCCCTTGAGCTCTGCTTTCGTGGAAGGCACCTGTCATTCTGGGAGGTGGAAGACAGGAAGCCCACCTGTCACTCCGGCTCACAGTTCCATCGTCTCAGCAGCTCTGCTGCTTTGTTTCATGGTTTCCTTACCTTGGGCTCTGGCCACAGCCTGGCTCCTTGACTCTGTCCCATAGTCTCCATGCCACAGTCTCTGGCCTCCACTACTTCAGACAGAGATCTTAAATTTGTTTTCCTCCCTGATCCTGGAATTTCTCTGTCAGAGATGGTTCTGAGAGACAGAAGAATGACTTTGATGGACATATGCTTTTAGACTTTCTGCATACCATACCCCCAAGGAAACAAAGGGTGCATGATTTGGTTCACACCTTCTTTAACTTCCAGATTTAATCCCACCTTAATCCTGTCCATTAGCGTAGCAGAGAATGCCCTCTGAAATGAGATTATAGCCACAGCCAGAGAGTCCAGAATTATAATACATAGGAATCATGGCTAGAAGGGCCATATTAATTGACTACATTTCATCAAATGCACTACCTTTCAAGCTGTATACCAAAGCTTCCTTCAGCACCTAAGGGGGAACATGGCAGCCCGAGTGGAAATAACCATTGTAAAGTATAGTCCATTTGCAGCAGACGTTTATTGCTGTAAAAGATGTGTTTGGTCCTCTTACTGAATCTGGTTTCTCCTTTTCTAACCAAGGAGGAAAAGTATGAGTGGAGCCATCTACCCAATTTTCCTACTAAAGATTTCCAAGGTGAGCCAAGATACAGGTCATTATTAACAATTTTTTTTTCTAGAAATGATAATTAACCAAGATCTCAGGGAAGATGACTTCTTTTTCTCAGAATCAAAAAGGAATAGCAAATTATTCAGGCTTCACACGATGGGAATTTGTTAATTCATTTCGGCTGAAATTCTGATCAAGAAGGGAGTTGGGTGGAGTGAGATATAGACTATTTCAAATTCACCTGGAAGACAGATTTTAGAAATCTCCCCTGTTCCCCCTTAAACTGTTTACCCCTTAGGAGTCCTGGTTGTGTAGTGATGCAATGGGCTGACAACTGCAAGGTCAGAAGTTTGGAACCACCAGCCTCTCTGAGGAAGAAAAACCAGGTGAAGATTGAAACCTTAGAAACCGACCAGGGTGGGTCTGCTCTGTCCTATCGGGGGCTGTGAGCTGGCATCAGTTCTATGGCAGAAAGAAATAAACGTTTTGTTTATTTCCCTCGTTAAAGTGTCCGCTTTCTTTTCTACCTGTCAAAATGGTATTTGTAGACTAAATCTCAATTTTAAATGCCATTTTCTGGACCCTTGCACCCATTTTACCAGAGTTAAGATTAATCAATTCCCAATTGGTCCTACCATGGGGCTCTTAAGAGCCTTCACACCAAGCAGGTTGCCTTCTCTTTTAAGTCGCTGGCTCCCTGTCAAGTCACTGACAGGGATTAGAACCTATTTCATCTCTATCGCTCTAGGCCCTAGCATGGCTCTGGGCACATAGTGAGAGTGTTTAATGGAATTCAGCCTCATTCTTAGTAAAATAGTGGCTAGCCACTTCTCTATTAAAAATAGCCTGGAAATTACCTTTCATATCCTTAAAGAATTGAAAATTTTAAGATTAATTAATACAGAATGAGGAGACAGACTAGATAAATGATTCAACGATGATGTCGGGATGATCCATCCACTGGGGTAGCTAATTGGCTCTGCTTCCCCCGATCCATGACCTGCCTCCATCCGCTGCCATTTCTCCTCTGTTGTTTCTCTGCTCTTGTGACCTCACAACTAAGATGATCACAGGGCACTGAAGGGGACAAGTACTGAGCCACTGCTGTCAACTTCCATGTATTCCCAGAACTGGACCCGAGCCACAGGTTGCCCTGGTCAAGTGGGTAATTTCTAAAGGAAGAAATGGATTTTTCTCACATGTCCATAGGGATGTGATAATATCTTAGGTAGACAGATAAAATGGATAACTTCACAATAAAAAGTATCACTTCTGGTGTTTTTCACTTGTCAATAGCAGGTAGGGATGTAGTTGGAAGTCCTTGGCAGATTCCTATTGGTGAATCACAGTGCAGATCCTTAGGCTTTGGGTGCAGGGCTCTGTCATCCTTGTCAGGCGACTACCCTCCTTTTGAGAAACAGATTTTGGCTTGTGACTGAGCCTTAGTGGAGATGGAATGCCATACCAAGGGCCACCAAACCACCATCTGGCCTGAGCTTCCATCATGAACCAGGTGTTGTCTGTCCCGCAGAGTCTAAAGTTGGATGTGCACAGCAGCATCCCATCCCAGAGTGGAAGTGGTAGATATGGGACTAGGCTACAGCAGGATCAGAAGGTACAAATAAGCAGCATAAAGATGTGGTTCAGATGCCTGTGGTCTCTACTTGTGTGACGGTACTGTCTTTCGTCCAGTCTGCATCTGTGGCCTCTCAGAAGTGGAAATGGGGGCTTTCAGTACCATCAAGAACGAAGTGCCAGAAGTAGACTATCCTTTGGGCTGCCCAGAGATGGCAAAGAAATGGCAAAAGAAGAATCAGGTACATGAGACCGAGCTGTGGGCTTCCCAGGCCACAGAGTAAGAAAGCTGAGAAGCTTCAGTGTGGAGGCCTGGTGTTGGAGTTAGTCACATCTAGGTATTTCATCGACTTAATTCCTGGAAGCTTAGCTTGCTGACCCATCGAGATAGAGGTGAGTGTCTTCAGATAAAGGTTGCCTGGCTGGCTGGATACTTAACTGACAGAATTACACTTACTCAAGTGTAATTACCCACACAATTGCACTTGCTCAATGGCTACAGAGCTGAGTGGCTGCGGTCTAAAAGAGCTTTGTAACACTTCGCCAAGTAGGCCATGAGGCATGCTTGTGAGCACTGCTGAGTGGAGGCTGGTCTGACCAAAGAAGTGTGTCCTGAACATTCCCGATCCTGAATTGTACATAGTTACTCTCTTAACCATAACCATGCATCAATCTGTGAGTTCTGTGTGGTCATTATAATGAATTACAATACCCCACAGAAGAGGGGGGAAGTACCCTGGGAGGAACCCTTGAAGCTATCCTATCATTGGTGCAAAGGCTGTAGGGTAGAGGCTATAAATCTCTATGGAAGCAGACCGCTGCATTGTCCTGCCCAGCACAGCTGACCGGCTCACCCCCACCCTCTCAGTCAGCAGTCCAGCGCGCACGTTCACACCACCCAGGAGCCTTCGTTGTCCAGTCGCCATATTGTTCAAAGGCAAAAGCAGCAGTTGGAACCTTAACTGTATACTCTTATAAGCTCAGTATTTCAAAACTCTTTTCAAAGATTATCACTTCAACATGAAATAAATATTAAAAGTACTAGTGGCACTTTACTTTTCTTCTCTTTTGCACCAAACCTTCAAAATCCGGTGTGTATTTTGCATGTGCAGCACAGCTCAATGAGGACTAGCCACACCACATTTCAGAGGCACAGGAACACGTAAGTAGTGCATATTCTCTGGGAAAATACCGTGTGTTTCCATTGAGCATGTGTTGTGTCCACGTTACTTTATGAAAAGCAAGTCTCCTGAAAGGAGCCTTGGTGGTGCAGTGGGTGACCTGTTGGGCTGCCACTCAAAAGGTCATCAGTTGGAGCACACGACCTGCTCTGAGGGGAGAAAGATGAGGCCAGCTGAACCCGAAAAGATGTATAGTCTTGGAAACCCACCGGGGAAGCTCTGCTCTGCCATATAAGGTCACCATGAGTCAGAATCCATTCAAGGTGTTTGAGAAGTTCCTTGAGGTCAGGAAATGGGCTTACTCATCTTCATATTTCCCACCATCCCCAGAATACCATACAAAGAGCTGTTTAGTGAATATCTGAGTCACAAAGACCATCTATCCTATCTTCTGGGTTTCAAAAGGGAAGTATCTGAGCCACATCAAGGCACGTGGAGTTCTTGAAAGACCCCTGTGCATGGCCAGCAGAGTCTTAGGAGCTACAAGATTCTCTGAAGTCTGAAAACTCACCGTGAGGTCCAAGTCACTCCCTTGACAAGAAGGAAAAAGAAAGAGAGATTGCTATAGAAGCTGTGTAAAGAAGGAGGCAGAATCGAGATCCCGGGCCACTTTCTGGTCAAAGATGAACATGAGATGGTGAGTGAGTCCTCGGTGACTCAATCCTCTCATGATAATTAAGCACTAATTGATACTTGTCTATGAAAGGACTCTCTCCAGCGCTATGAGACCACATACTTGAATCTTAACCCAATATTTCTGGGACATAAAGGTGGCATATTTGAAAAACTCCAGTGCTCAATTTTGGTCACTTAAGGTTGTTTTGTTGTTGTTTTCCATGAATAACTCAAATCCAACAATAGATCAACTCCATTTTTAAAACAGATTCAGTTCTTAATTAGGACAAAGTTTTCAGTTTTCCCTTCTTTTGAGTGCATAGTTGTTAGCAATATCACGCCATAGCTTTACAGTACATGATTGTATTGTTTGTGAATTTACTCTAAATTATTTTCCAGAAGACTATGTCGATTAGTGGTGTAGCCTATCTTCTTTATACGTGCAAAGATTTACACTTCACAAATCCATCTATATAAATGATCTCACCATGACTAGAATTTCTAGGGTATTTTGGGTTACTCTGATAGATCTGCTGTCAAAAATTTAAGTGATAAAATCAGTGTCTCAAATGGATGCTTTTGAAAATCATGCTAATTCATACAGTTTCCAAGGGATTAAAGCTCAGTCTTCTTCAAAATCAGAGACCTCCCTAAGTACACACAGGCCTTCGAATACAGACGGGTTTGTTCAGTGAGACAATCTTCAAATGCTGCCCTTGCTGGCTGAGATGATAAGGTTTGAAAAACCGTTTTATTAAGCACTTTGGTTTGCAGTTAAAACTCATAGAACTAAGATCATCACAAACTGAAGGTCACTAGGAAAATATGACTAAATCCTGTGGTTTTGTTTTATCTTAAGGTCAAGAAACATTCTCCCTCTACTTACGTGTTTCTGTGTCTTTGAAATGTGGTGTGGCTAGTCCTCATTGAGCTGTGCTGCACATGCAGAATACATGGTCATGGAGCATTATTGGCCAGAGCAGGCTTCATCTGCAATCCGTGCTCCAGCGGGCTAAGAGCACCTTGTCCTGAAGAGTAGCTCTGTGTTCCTGAGATGGCCAAGTAGGTCATTCTCTTCCTCGAAAGCTTATCTACCATCACTTGGTGGTGTTAAGAGAAAACTCATCACTCATCTGTTTGTCCTACAGTGGCAGCTTGCACGTTGCTGTGACACTATGCCACTGGCATTTCAAATACCAGCAGGGTCAGATTTCAGCAGAGCCTCCATACTAAGACAGACCAGGAAGAAAGATTTGGTTATCAACTTCCAAAATTTGCCACTGAAAAGCCCAGGAATCCCAACAGATTTTTTTCTAATATAGTGCTGGAAGGTGAGCACCCCCTAGGTGGGAAAGCAGTGGACACAACAATGTGTTCAAGCATGAAAAGGTTCAAGAAGAAGGCACAAGGTGTCATGGCATGCTTCACTGATTCATCCAGCCAGTGCTATTCTTTAGCGATGAGTACCTTATAGGGAGCCCTGGTGGCATAATGGGTTATGTATTGGGTTGCCAACCACAGGGTCAGCAGTTCAAAGCCACCAGTTACTCTGAGGGAGAAAGATGTTAAGATTTACAATCTCTGAAGCCCACAGGGACAGTTCTACTCAATCCCATAGGGTCATTATAAGTTGGAATCAACTTTATGGGAGTCAGTTTGGTTTGGGTTGTTGAGTAATCCATTGCGTGTGTGTGTGTGTGTGTGTGTGTGTGTGTGTGTGTACCAGAGTTTATCCATTCTTCAACAATAGGTATTTAGATTCTTTCCATTGCTCTGCTATTATGAATAGTACTGTGATGAACATGGGTGAAATAGTTAAGATTTATTGTGCCAACCTGGCTGATGAACACATGTAGGATTAATTGAAGGGAGGAGATAAATGACTCATGAGCCTCACCCTTCTAGTTCTCGGGTCTCTTGCTCTCTGATAGCCAGACCAGGGTTCAGCTGCCTTAGCCAGTTCCCTGTGTCAGCTGGCAAGGCTCACTTCCTGCAAGATATCCCTGAGGAGAAGCCACATGGACCTACCCTGATGCAGCCCTGGGTGCTGGAGAATCTATGGAGACCCCTGCCAGCATTGAGATGCTTTTACATGCTCACTTGATTCAGCTTTCTTCCTGAAGTCAGCATCATTGTGTGTGTTTTGTGAGATTGAGGAGGACTTTGTAGATTGGTGTTGGACATATGGGCTAATGCTCGACTTATGGGCTTGGATAGAACTGGGTTGGGATGCTTTCTTAATGTACACTCAACCTTTATATAAAACTCTCTCTTATATACTTATGATTTTCTATGGATTTGTTTCTCTAGTTTACCTAGACTAACACAATGCACATATCTGCTTGTGTCACGTTTCTTAGGGTGTTTATGTATATAATGGGAAGAAAAATATTTTTCACTAAAAAATAAAAAACCTGAATAATATTCTAAATTCCACACGAATTCCTCTTTGGTAAAAATTAGATTTAGAAAATTGTGGGGAACTAGGAGAGGACTTTAGGGCCTTGGTTTTTTAATGCCGTCACATGAAAAAACTAATTTTTTTCTTTTCTTTTTCTTTTTTATGGTAAATCTATAAAAGCCAGAATTCATGTAAGGCAGAAGCCTATCAGATAAGGAAACTCAAAGGTTTTCCACTGGTTGAGAGATACAGAAGAGTGTTAAGACTGAACCCTGTCGAAGGTGGAAAATGACAGCAATGGCTACACAGAACTCACCCACAATCTTCATGATTATGGCGCTTTATCATGGAAGCTAGCTGTGCTAGACAGGGTTCGCTAGAGAAACAAAACCACAATGCTAATACTTTTATATATATTTATATAGATAGATATATAACAAGAAATAAACAGTTAATTAAATTATAAAGCAGTACCAATGGCTCAGTGCAACTCACTCCCATGAGACAGTTATGAGACACTGGCAGTCCTTCAAGTCTTGAGGGCC
>NW_022103900.1:6007929-6009498 GCF_000313985.2 Echinops telfairi
AAGCCAGAAGCAGAAAACATTAAGGATACAGTCTTTTGTCCATAGAAACACCTCATCTCAGTCAGCAGTCACATCTCCCGCTGGTCCTCTGTCTCAACTATGCGATCCTTTGACTTCTGTCTTGGTCTGTAGGATGGTAGGGCTAGTCATCTCTCTGCTTCTTTGTCTCAATACTATGTCACTGCCCTGTCCCCTGATCTTGGTGTTGAGGCCTCTGATGCTTCTGCTGCCTCCACCACTTCAAACAGGGATCTCACACACACTCCCCTGCTACTTCTTCTTTCTTGACAGTCATCTGATCCTCTCTCTCTCTCTCTCTCTCCTTCTCCTCTCTCTGCTTCTGAGATGGGTTTCTTGCACTCTGAAGAATGGCCAAACTGCCCAATCCTCTCAGTTGGTGTTTCACACACCTTTTTTGCATGATCCCACCCAATATTTAGATACTCAAAACTCACTGCCATCGAGTCAAAGCTGACTCATAGCGACCCCTTGTGGGTTTCAGAAACTAAATTTTTACAGGAACAGAAAGCCCAGTCATTCTCCTTCAGAACTACTGGTGGTTTTGAATTGCAGACCATGAGGATGCAGCCCAATGCAGAACCACTATGCCTCCAGAAAAGTAATTTTATCCAGTTTCACTTCCCCAGAGATAGGCAAGGAATTTTGGAGAGCATGTGCAATAAAGACAGAGCTGGGAAACCGTGCAGCATGGCACTAACAGGTTTCCTGGGGAGCCATTAGTGAAAGAGAAGACTAGCAGGGACAGGAAAGGCAGCCAGGACTTCCCATGGGTTTGCTTCCACTCCTGTGTCTCAAGGATAATACCATGTCTTTCCCGGATTATGGGAAAGAGGAGGTAAACTTTGTAACTGTCTTTTCTATCTCATTCTCAATTCACTGCAACCACTAACAACCCCTTAGCCATTGAAAGCCTCCCTCAAGGACATCATTGCTTTAGTCTTCTGCCTCTGACATAACAATGGCTGTACACCTCTGACTGAGTCAAACCTAAACCTCTGACTGAGTCAAACCTAAACATCTTCACATGAGAACAAGCCTCTTCCTTATCGGGGGTCACTCCTCCCTTCTTATCGTTATGTGTTTATATATCCCCCTCTACAGGTGTGCAGGCATTAACCATTTGTCACTCCTGGACACACTGCATTCTATACCCCCATGCTCCAGTCCCTGCCTTCCCTTGTCTTGGAATGCCATTTCCACATAGTTTAGAGACAAGACCTCTTATATTAGTGCCAGCAAAGAGTTATTAGCCACGGCGCAGTGGGTCTTGAAGCAAGGTGTAAATGAGAAGGAGATTTTTAAAAATTAAAATGGGCTCTTTTGCTGAACATGATAGTGGGACAAGAGGAAGTACAAAGAAATAGAGGAAATAACTAGAAGGCAAAGGGTAGTCATAGAGATTTTAATAAAGGCATATATAAATGTAAATATGTTTTTTTATATATGACGAGGGGGAAATATTTATAGGTTTAGTATTAAGGAAACAGATGGACAGTAGGCCCCTGCTCAAGTACCCCCTCAACGCAAGAACACTTTGTTCTAACAATT
>NW_022103900.1:6017481-6019685 GCF_000313985.2 Echinops telfairi
GAATGTGTGCATAAGTAAGTGTGGTGAAGAAGGCTGATGGTGCCTGGCTATCGAGACCTATAGTGTCATTTGGCTCCTCCCCAAAACCACTGCCATTGGGTCTATTCTGATGGATTCCAAGGGTAAAAATCTTTTTTTTTAATCATTTATTGGGGTGATATTACAAATCTTATGACAATGCATCATTCAATTATATTAAGCACACTGTACAAATGTTGCCATTAACATTTGCAAAAAATGTTCTTTCTACTTGAGCCCTTGGTATCACCTCCACTTTTTTCCCCTCTCTCCCTGACCCTTCCACCCTCAGGAATCCTTGATCAATTATATATTATTGTTGTTATTTCATGTCTTCAACTGTCTGTTGTCTCCCTTCACCCACATTTCTGTTACTTGTCACCCTGGGAGAGTGGCTATATATCCAACCTTGTGATGGGTTCTTCCTTTCTCCTCTCCCCCAGCCCCATAATCCTCCTACCATCATGATATTGCTACTCCTACTACTGCGCCTGAGGTTTTATCTGTCCTGAATACCATGTGTCAAGAGCTCTTACTTATACCAGTGTATGTACTCCGGTCTAGCTGGATTTGTAAGGTAGAACTGGATCATGGTAGTTGAGGGGAGGAAGCATTCAGAAATGGTTAAACAGAAATGGGAGTTGCTGGGGCAAGCAAGTGGAAAAATACCCTGGGCAAGTGAAAAACACTCCAAGGATGTTGCAAAAAAAATAAGCCTGCCCCTCCCCGTTGGTGACCTTCAAAATCCAGATGCAGGAGGCTAACCATTGCAGATAACATTGAGCATTGTTGTTTAGTCCTGACTTTGCAGACAGCCAAATCACAGTGGAAAACTCCCCAGCTACTCCCTCCCCAAGACCCATGCTATAAAACTCTTTACCTCTCACCAGGACAGCTCGACTACTCTGACCCCAACAAAACTCTAAAACTATTTTCTGCTTTTGCCCTTTTTCTTTCTGTCCATCGCCAAAATTACATTACATTTGGTGCTGAAACTCAGGACTAGTAGAGGGGTCCTGATGTGCCCCGTCTGCCCTTAGGTGTGTGCTGTACCACCTCTCTCCTCCATTCTCCCTTCCCTCGGACCGGTATCTCTCAGCTGCCACCCACCACATGTACAAGTGATTACCTTACCAAATTTTGTTTTTGCTGTTTCGGCCATAGTCCCTTACTGCAGGGTTCTTCCACCAGAGGCTCTGTCCATTAAACCATGAGCTCCCGTCAGAGTCTTTCCGTCCATTCCAAAGGACAGAGACATTTGGGGATGCCTCATTCTCTCTGTTCCTTTTTCCAGGGACCTGGGAAGCCACTGGGTTTCCCCTCCCTCCAGGGCCCTGGGAAGCTGCTGGGATTTCCCTTCCTCCATTCCAGAGACCCAGTTGGATACTTGGGACAACAGTTCTCTAACTCAGTCTCTTACCAAGAGCCCTGTAGCATGGGAAACAAAAAGTCCAAGCCTGATCCTTCCACACCCTTAGGGTGTCTCCTAGCTAACTTCGCAACCCTTGGCTTAACGCCAGACCTTCAGTCCAAATGCCTCATTTTTTACTGCAATTTGGCTTGAACCCAATACAAATTAGACCATGGGTCCCACTGGCCAGAAAACAGTACTTTTGATTTCAGCATCTTACCTGATCTCAGTACCTTTTGCAAGGGAACTGGCAAATGGCCTCAAGTCCCCTATACCAAGCGTCCTTCTTTCTATGCTCCCGTCCCTCTCTGTACTACCTGTCACCCCACTCAGGTTCTCTTAGCCCAACATTCTCCTAACCAGAAACACAAACACTCGCCAGCTCAGACAGACCCACTGCTCCCCAATCAAGTCCCCAACAGTACTCCCCCTTCATCTTTTTTTGAATCCCCTGACTCCTTGTCTGCACCCCCAGTAAGGCCTCCTCCATATTCTGAACACCCCTCACTACCACCCCCTCAGCTCCCAGCCACTCCTCCACGAATCCCTCCATTCAATTTTCTCAGCCCTCTCCTTTGTTTTCCCTGGTTAGTCATCACAGCCACTGGCACCAACCCCTCCTCTGCCCTCTACAGGAAGTTGCGGGCACTGAAGGTGTCTTCTGTGTCCATTTTCCCTTTTCTCTCACTGACTTGTCCCAAATTGAAAAGCGCTTAGGTTCCATTTCCAACAATCCCACCACCTACATCAGAGTTTTGCTATTTGTCTCAAGCCT
>NW_022103900.1:6019785-6021362 GCF_000313985.2 Echinops telfairi
TCTCTCACTGACTTGTCCCAAATTGAAAAGCGCTTAGGTTCCATTTCCAACAATCCCACCACCTACATCAGAGTTTTGCTATTTGTCTCAAGCCTATGATCTATCATGGCATGATATTTTTGCAGTCCTATCATTCACTCTCACCTCAGATGAAAGAAAGTGTGCTTTTACCACTGCCCAACAGCCTGAAGACCAGATTCACCTAACTGACTTTACTATGCCTGTAGGCAGTGAAGCAGTCCCTAGGCAGGAGCCAGGCTGGAATTACCAGACTAATACCCAGGCAGGCAATTTCCCACAAGGCAGTCAACTTTTGATAAGCTCAAGGAAATTACACAAAAGCCAGATGAAAACCCAACAGCATTCTTAAATCCCTAACTGAAGCTCTTACCCAGTATACCCGCCTAGACCCAACCTCAACAGCAGGGGCTACTGTCCTAGCCACGCATTTCTTTACTCAATCAGCTCCAGATATTAGAAAGAATTTTTTTAAAAGGCTGAGGGCGGCCCTTAGACTCCTGTCCGGGACCTGGTAAATATGGCTTTTAAAGTCTTTAATACCAGATAGGAGCAGGCAGAGGCACACAGAGGCAATCCCAAAATTGCCAAAAGGCAAACTTAAAAGCCCAAGCCTTGATTGCAGCCCTGGGGCCCTCAGCAACCAAGAAGACTTCAGGATCCTCCCAGGCCCTGGAAACTGAAGTTCCAGACTACCTCCAGGCACCAGCTCCAACTGTGGTGAGCAAGGTCACTGGGCCAACCGCTGCGCACAACCTCGTCTACCCACCAAGCCTTGTCCGGCGTGCGGTCAACAGAGCCACTGGAGGAGTGACTGTCCTTTGGCGCCCAATGTGGAAGGTCAGCCCCTCCAAGCACTGATCCACCGTGGATGCTACTGGGCTGAGCTGCTGAGGATTGACAGATCTCAGACTTGACAATTCCAATCACCTTCGCAGAGCTCAGGGTACCAATCAAGGGAGTGGGTAAGGTTTTGTCCTTTCTGGTCAACACAGGGGCTGCCTTTTCTGTTTTGCCTTCCTTCTCTGGTCCTTTACACCTTTCCCAGGTTTCTGTCATGGGAATTGACGGCCTCCCCTCTCACATGTTGTCCACCGGGCCTCTCACATGTCTAGTGGATAACAAGCCAGTTATGCATTCCTTTTTAATCATGCCTTCCTGCCCCACCCCATTGCCTGGCCATGATTTTTTAACCAAACTTGGAGCCACTCTACCTTGGGACCACTACCTTTCTGTGGCCTCTATTTTCTCCCTCCTTCCCACCTCAGCCACTACATATACCCCCCCTTACCTCTGTCCTTAGTCACCCCTGAAGTATGGGATACCACCCACTTATTGTTACCTACCATCACCCAGTTATCATACACTTAAAGAACCCTACTGTTCTTCTATCCCAGCCTCAGCTCCCCATTTTGTTAACCCACCACAAAGGCCTAAAACCCATCATAAATTGCCTCCTTACCAATAACCTCCTTACTCCTATCTACTCCCCTTGAAACACTTCAATTTTGCCAGTAAGAAAACCCAATGGTTCTTATTGTTTAGTCCAGGACTTGTGC
>NW_022103900.1:6021956-6023530 GCF_000313985.2 Echinops telfairi
CACAATCCCTACAAGTCTTTTCTCCTCATCGCCTACAAAACCTCCTATCCCACTGCTCCCTTTCTCATATCTCCCCTTCACGAGTTCAGGACCTTCATTTGCTTTTTATAGAAAATCCGTCCCTTACTCTCTCTCAGTCCCCATCTCTCCTCAGCCCAGCATCTCTATTACCCCAGATGAACGCAGCCCCCAGCTTCCATTCATGCATGGATGTCATTGAGGCCCTAGCTTCTCCCAGACAGGATTTAAGGAACCAGCTTCTCTGAGAAGCTGATTTCACTCTGTTCGCAGACAGAAGCACAAGTATAAGTACTCAGGACCACTGGCGAGCCTCGTATGCAGTAGTTTAATTCACTGACACAGTCGAGGTCACTTGCTTGCCAGAAGGAACAACTTCCCCCAAAGCCGAGCTCATCGCCCTGACCCGAGCTCTGCACATCTCCAAAGGAAAATCAGCCAATATATTTACTGAATCCAGGTATGCCTTTTTGATCGCTCACTACCGCGCAGCAATATGGAAAGAACAGGGGTTCCTATCTACTAAAGGCTCCCCCATTATTAATGCTAAATTAAATGCCAATCTTCTTAAAGCCTTGAAACTCCCCACACAGGTGTCCGTCATTCATTGTAAAGGGCATCAAACCGATGACTCCCCGGTAACACAAGGAAATAACACAGCAGATATGGTCGCCCACAGCCTAACTTATTCAGACCAGCCCGGCCCCTCTCACATCCTCTTCTTGTCACTACCTAACATCCGACCACAGTATACAGACACAGAACTACACCCCTTGCTTTCCAAGGGAGAGACTTTAACACCCAAAGGAGGGATAATGCTGCAAGAAAAGCTAGCCGTATTCCAAGCCCAGGCACCCACCATTGTACAACAAATCCATCACTCTTTACACTTTGGCCCAAAGACTCTTAGCCATTTTCTTAACCCCCTTATTCATCACCCGTCATTGCAAACCCTTGTTAACACTGTTCTGCCTGCCACACTTGTGCCTCTGTCAGCCCACAGGGAGGACTTAAACCAAACTTCCCAATCCATCAGATGAGAGGACATCTCCCAGGACAAGATTGGCAAATAGACTTCACCCATATGCCATGGCACAAAAAGCTAAAATACCTCCTTACCATGGTTGATACCCTTACAGCGTGGGTAGAAGCCTTTCCTACCAAACATGAAATGGCAGAAGTAGTGACAGACACCCTGCTAACCCACATCATTCCCAGATTTGATCATGGGCCTGCTGTCATTTCTAAGATTACTCATCAGGTATGTTCAGCACTAGACATAGATTGGAAGCTACACATCCCATACAGACCTCAGTCATTAAGAAAAATAGAAAGGGCTAACGAACTCCTCAAAGATCACCTCATAAAACTTTCTGTAGAGCTCCACCAGTCCTGGGCCACACTTTTACCTATAGCTCTTGCTCATATTAGAGCTTCCCCTCATAGTCCCACCTTCCTTAGTCCTTTCAAACTCATCTATGGAAGAACATTCCTACTTAACCACCACTTGCCAGTCCAAGAACCCCCATAGCATCCTACCTTCCTTATCTCTCTCT
>NW_022103900.1:6024883-6026914 GCF_000313985.2 Echinops telfairi
CATAATATAACTGCTAATACTCAGATTTTCTCCAACCCTGGAAAATTCTTTTGGTGTGATGGAACTTTAACTAAATGTGTAAATTCTTCCACAGCAGGACCTTGTTTTCTAGTTACCATAGTCCCTCAGCTCAGCCTATATGGTCAGTCTGAGTTGGCATGGTTACTCTCCATCCAAAGGTCATGGAGAGCAGCATTCCTTCCTATAATGGTGGGTATAAGCCTAGCCTCTTCAGTCACAGCATATGGAATAGCTGGAGGCACGCTCAGCCACTCCATCATCTCAGCACAAGATTTCGAAGACCAATTGCAGACCACTTTAGAGTCTACTGCAACCTCCTCAGCCTCGTTATATCACCAGCTCACCTGTCTGGCCCAAGTTGCCCTAAAAAACAGACGGGCCTTAGATCGTCTCACCGCTGAAAAAGGGGGTACCTGCCTCTTCCTCAGGGAAGAGTGCTGTTACTACATCAATGAATCAGGGCTAGTAGAACAAGACATAGAAACATTGACACACCTAAGTGAAGAACTCTGCAGTCACAGAAGGAAAAATTACTCCCCATTTGACTGGTTGCCATCGCCCTTAGCTGCCTGGCTGTTGCCCCTACTAGGGCCACTAATCCTTATCTCTTTATGTTTTTTCTCTTAGCTCCATGTTTTCTCAGATTTATCCAGCAGCGCATACAAGAACTGTCCAGGGTCACAGTAAATCAGCCTCTTCTCCACTCCTACACCCGCTTGCCCACCAGTCCTCTTTCTGCCTGCTCCCGTGTCTAAACCCAGCAGGAAGCAGACAGACAGACTACAACAGCCCTTATCATCAAAAAGGCTGGAATGTTAGACAGAAATGGGAGTTGCTGGTGCAAGCAAGTGGAAAAATACCCTGTGCAAGTGAAAATCTCTCCGAGGATGTTGCAAAAAATCAAGCCTCCCCCTCCCCTGCAGTGACCTTCCAAAACCAGACGCAGGAGGCTAACCATTGCAGATAACTTTGAACATTGTTGCTTTGCCCCAGCTTTGCAGACAGCCAAATCGCAATGGAAAATTCCCCAGCTACTCCCTCCTCAAGACCCAGGCTATAAAACTATTCATCTCTCTCCCAGACAGCTCGTCTTCTCTGGCCCCAACTAGGGACCTGAGAACCTCACCCGGGAGCTCTCAAACCAAATGCTAAAACTATTTTCAGCCTTTGCCTTTTTTCTTTCTTTGCATCGCCAAAATCACCTTCAGGAACCAGAGGAATGATGTGTGTTTCTAAGTGCTATAATTCACCCTGGTTGAATTGTCCCTTCCTTGTAACCCTTCTGTGCAGGATGTCCAATGGTCCACAGATAGGCTTTGAGTCTCCACTGCAAACCTCCCTCATTCACATCGATATAATTGTTTGTTTTGGATCTTTTGATAACTGATCCTCTTGACCCCTCATGATTACACAAGCTAGTGTGAGTCTTCCATGTGGGCTTTGTTGCTTCTGAGCTAGATGGCCGCTTGTTTATCTTTAAGCCTTTAAGACTCCAAATGTTATATCTTTTGATAGCCGGGCACCATCAGCTTTCTTCACCACATTTTCTTATGCACCCATTTGTCTTCTGCAATTGTGTTGGGAAGGTGAGTATCAAACAGTGCCATTTTATTAGAGTTATTAGAACAAAGTGTTTTTGTGTTTAGGGAAGCCTTGAGTAGAGATCCAAAGTCCACCTGCTATCTTACTACTTAACATAAATATATGTACATTGGCCTCTATCACTTTTATTATACATTAATATGTTTACATATAAACACACCTATAGCTATACCTCTATAAATAGCGTTTGCCTCCTACTTCTTTCCTCTATTTCCTTTCACCTTCCTCCTGTCCCACTATCATGCTCACCCTCCACTCAGCTCTCAGTAATTCCTCTTGGATACATTTCACTTGATCAAACCCCACCAGTCCTCCTTGCCATCATTTTTTAGATCCTTTGTTGTTCCCTCATCCCTGAGTTTGTTGGATTGATGCTCCCCCTCCCCACCCTGTCCTGTCCCATGTCCT
>NW_022103900.1:6030794-6039374 GCF_000313985.2 Echinops telfairi
TAAGGTTGCAGATGGACATTGGGTCTTAACTCAAGTACTCCCTCAACACAAGAATACTTTGTTCTAACAATCCGGCATTCTGTGATGCTCACCTTCCCAACACAATCGCTGAAGACAAAATGGGTGCATAAGCAAAGGTGGTGAAGAAAGCTGATGGTGCCTGGCTATCAAAAGATATAGTGTCTGGGGTTTTAAAGGCTTGAAGATAAACAAGCAGCCATCTAGCTCAGAAGCAGCAAAGCCCACATGGAAGAAGCACACCAGCCTGTGTGATCATGTGATGTAGAAGGGATTAGGTATCAGGCATCTAAGACCCAATGTGAATTGGGGCATGAAGTGGAGACCCAATGCCCATCTGTGGACAATTAGACATCCCCTCACAGAGGGGTCACGGGGAAGAGATGAGCCAATCAGGGTGCAGTATAGCACCGATGAAAACACACAACTTTCCTCTAGTACTTTGGTGCTTCCTTCACCCCAATACCATGACCTCAATTCTACCTGACAAATCAGATTAAACCAGAACATGGGCACTGCTACAGATAAGGGTCTGAAACACAGGAAATCCAGGATAGATAAACCTCTCAGGGACAGCAATGGGCGTAGAGAAACCAGGAGGATTTGTTGGGAGGGGGGCGGGGAGAAAGGGTGAATCATTCACAAGGATCAATCTATAACCCCCTCCCAAGGGGACAAACAACAGAAGAGTGGGTGAGGGTGACGGAGGATGATGTAAGATATGAAAATAATAACCTATAACTTATCAAGGGTTTGTGAGGGAGGGCAGGTGGGGGAGGGAGGGAGAAGAAATGGGGAGCTGATATCAGGGGCTCAAGAGAAGATAATGCTTTAAAAACGATGAGGCAGCATATGTTCAAATGTGTTTGACATACTGGATGAATGTATGGATTGTGATAAGAGATGTAAGAGCCCCCAATAAAAGTATTTAATACTTTTTTTTAAAGTGTGGCTGAACGATAGAGATAGAGTTTGCTGAAGATAACTAAGTTCACAGTTCAACAGTCTCTGTCCAGGAGTATCTTTAGGGAATCCATCCCAAGTGGAAGGATCCAGTCTCAACTCATTGTTACTTTCTTTTGTTGATGACCTCCCTAGCAAAAGTGGGAAGAAATGGGGGGATATCCCTTCTTACAACTAGCAACTTCATGCCTTGGCCTTCCTCCATGTTCTTCCTCCAGAAGGTTCCCAGTACCCTGGCAGGTTCAGGACAGCCCTCGTCCATTTTTGCTGTCAGGTGAGGTGGTTTAGGAAACAGATTTGAAATGCAGCACTACTTGGCTCTGTAGTATCAGGCTCATGGACAATAAAGCACAATGTGGGCTCCAATTCTAGGTGAACTGATAAAAAGAAACCTTTAAGTCAGTCAATCCCATTTAATTTTCAAAGCACTGTGAAGCAGATTCTATTATCCTCATGTTACAGCCTATAAAAATAAAGACTCATTCTTAATGAAGGTTCCAAAGGTACATATTCCTCTTGAGATGTGGTCAATTAATATGTGGTCATAATTCCTTAGGAGCCCTGGTGGCTCCATCCATATAACAATATACATGTTTTATTATATGCATTTTATTTATTTATTTATTTTTAATGATATGTTTTATATTACATGTTTATATTCAACATAATTTAATAACATGTTTTTATAAAAATTAGTATTATTTTGATATAAGTATATTAGTAACTATAAATAGACATAATAAACAATGCACAGAAGAGGAAATAAAGTTAGTATGCTAAAAAGACAATATTCAAGCCTTTAAGACTCCAGACGCTATATCTTTTAATAGCCGGACACCATCAGCTTTCTTCGTTCCATTTGCTTATGCACCATTTTGTCTTCAGCGATCCTATCAGGGAGGTGAGCACACAATGACAGTGAGTTGGGTTTGGGTTTTGTCTCCCTCTGATAAGAAAGGACTCTTGCAATTACATTGGCATCACTTGAATCATCCATGATCATCTCCCATCTCAAAATCCTTAATTCAGCCACCTCTCGCAAGGTCAGGTGACAGATTGACAGGCTCCAAAGATAAGGATGTGGACAACTTTGAAAGCCAGTATTGGCCCACCACACTTCCTGAAAACAAATTAAGATTGCTAAGTTGTTTCCTTTTTGAAGGCCTAGATTTCAATAATCTAACGTATTGTTCGTAAAATTCCTACAAAACTTCAACCAGAGTGCAGCCAAGCAAACCTGCTCACTGCCATTCTGCTGGTTTCTACTCACAGCAGTGCTGTAGGACAGAGTAGAACTGATGCCTAGGGCTTCGAGCCTGTACATTCTGACAGAAGTAGAAACGCCTCATCCTTCTCCCATGGAGAGGCTGGTGAGCTTGAACTGCTCACCTTATGGCTGCACCACAAGTTCTCATTACTAGAATACAACGTGTAAGCCAAATAGATGAAATAATTAAACTTTGTCTTTATTGCTTGTTTTTTAAACAAAGGCAATTCATGTATTTCAAACCTTGTAAGTAAATCAAGAGTTCTATACATCACTCCTTAAGCCTTACATGACTTTTTTCTACCATGTATATGTTATTCTATTTGGCAAAAGATCTTTAAAGCATTTTATTCATCTTTCATCCAATTATAGTTTCTAGTATGCCCATTTTATTATTTTTTTCCCCAGTCAAGTACTACACTGAACATTACTTAACCATGCCAAACAGGTCCTTAAATGTAAAATAAAGTTAAAATGTAATAATCTCAAAAATTATTCATGCGTTTTTATTATCTGCACTCCAGCTCGATGGCGTTTGATGTCTCTCCAATGTGGCACAGGTGCTGGATAAAAGTAAGATGATTTCTAGTCTGAGTATAGCCTGTACTCAAAACCCGAAGTCTGTGATCAATGGCTGCTGTTGTTGTCGTTTAACTATGAATGTTAGCTGCTGGGAAGAGAGTATTTCTTCCATTGCAAAAGAAATTCAGTATCTTTTGTGGATGTTGTTGTTGCTATATCAAATAATATCAAACCTGCATCTACTGAATGACCGGAGGCACAATGAGGAATAATATATGCACGGGTGCTAAGTGGTGCAGTCAGGGATGCTCTTGGCAAGGGAGAGTGCAGTGAGAAGCCTGGGAAAGACCCCAGCTAAACAGGAAACAAAAAACAAAATAACAGGGCAGCACCACATGCGCTTGTCGATGTGTTTTCAAAAGCAAATGACAGGAGCAATTTTCTCTCTTTTTAAAAAATTTTACTAGCTCAACATGAATCCATGTTCCTTACAGGGCTGAGTATGCAATGCCCTGCAGGTGCTCCTATGGTACATGGGGACATTAATTAAATCTTTGTACAAGATCCACTCATTAATTACTATTTAGCTCTCCCGGTTCATGCCTTGGTCTTTATGTGTTGCTGTTTTTGTGTCTTTTGTTTTTTATTTTCCTCCTTGCTCCGCCAGCCTCCTTGGCTTGGCAGGGTTTTGCGCCTGCCTCTGCCTGGTGTTCATACCCTCGCTTGTGTCGGTCCCAGTCTTCCGCCTTCACAGACCTTGGCCGCATCGTGGATATTATTTTGACTCCACTGCAGTTCTGTTACAAAGTCCTCTTTCCACCTCCTCTCACCGCCCACCACTTTCATGTTATTCCCAATGCTATCATACCAGCATTCTAGTTTCCTGGGAAACTTTATAAAGATGTTTTTTCTGAACTACTATCATTTTGGCAGAAATAACCATAATGTTAGTAGGTGGGTCTGATTAGTTTAGGAGAAATATATGGAGCGGTCTAATCCACCAGAAAGAATATAATTGTGTAAGCGTTTTCAAACTAGAACATTTAAAAAGTTTCATTGCCACCGCGCTTAGCGAGGCCAGGCATATGAAAGGGGATTGCTTCTCCCTTTAGGTGGGTCCTGTGCACTCGGGCAACTAATGAACTGGAATCATTTTAGGACTTCCTGGTCCTTTCGACTCACAATGAGTCAGCGTCAACTCGAAGGCAGTGAGTTTGGATTTTTATTTTTGGTTTCACATAGAAAGACTATAAAGACTTTCCCATGTAGAGCCCAAATTGAAAGAAGTGATAGAGAAAGCCCATGGAATTCCTGGGGGTGGGACAGTGCTAGCAGAGGTTTGGTGATCCACATTTGGACTAGGAAAGAGGCAGAGGGAAGATTTAGGGAAGGCTGTACAGCTTCCCTTACAGCGATACACTCAGGAACCAAACTCACTGCCATTGAATCTATGCTGACTCATCAAGCTAGTCATTCTCTTACAAAAATTCGTCTTAAGTGTTTATTTGCTCATGGTCCAGTCATTTGGTGCCAGCTATATAAAACAGTCGGGAGCCCTGGTGGGGCTGCCTGGTAAGCGTTGAGCTGCTAACCACGAGGTGGGAGGTCTGAGAAAGAAAGATGAGCCTGTGTGTTTCCATAAAGATTGACAGCCTGGAAATCCCTACGTAGGGCCACTATGAGTCCGCAATGGATTTGGTTTTTGCTTATGGAAAACAGCCATTTTTACATTTTTATTTATTGTATTTTAGTGACCACATCCTTTTCAAATACAAATTGGGAAGACAGATGAAAACAGAGCTCTTACTGATTGAAGGGAGTTGGCTTATCACAAGACGACTCTTTCCCACAGTGCCTGGCCTCTCCTTTGTCCCCTGACAACAACTCTGAGGTCGTTTTCCAAGGGTTATTGAGCAACCAACATTTTTTTTAAAAATCCAAGGCACATAGTACTCAGCAGATTCATGATTCGAGCCATCCTTTTGAGAGGAAACAATACTCTTCGTTAAAGAGTATTGTTTGGGCCAAGTTCATTCCATGATGCTCACCTTCCTGAGACAATCGCTGAAGACAAAGTGGGTCCATAAGCAAATGTGGTGAAGAAAGCTGATGGAGCCCGGCTATCAAAAGAAATAGCATCTATGGTCTTAAAGACTTGAAGGTAAACAAGGGGCCATCTAGCTCAGAAGGAACAAAGCCCACATGGAAGAAGCACATCAGCCTTCACAAGGTGTTGAAGGGATCAGGTATCAGGCATCAAAGAACAAAAAATTCATATCATTGTGAATGAGGGGGAGTGCAGAGTGGAGACCCAAAGCCCATCTGTAGGTAACTGGACATCCCCTTACAGAAGGGTCTTGGGGAGGAGATGAGCCAGTCAGGGTGTGATATAGCAACAATGAAACATACAACTTTCCTCTAGTTCCTAAATGCTTCCTCCCCACCCCCACTATCATGACCCCAATTCTACCTTGCAAGTCTGGCTAGACCAGAGGATGTACACTGGTACAGATAAGAACTGGAAATACAGGGAATCCAGGGTGGATGATCCCTTCAGGACCAGTGGTGAGAGTGGCAATACCAGGAGAGTGGGGTGGAAAGGGGGAACCGATCACAAGGATCTACATATAACCTCCTCCCTGGGGAACGGACAACAGAAAAGTGGGTGAAGGGAGGCATGGGACAGTGTAAGATATGATAATATAATAATTTATAACTTATCAAGGGTTCAGGAGGGAGGGAGGGCCAGGAGGGGGCGGGGAATGAGGAGCTGATGCCAGGGGCTTGGCCAAGTTGAGAAATTGCTGATGCTGCCTGTTATGGATTGAATGGTGTCTCCTCCCAAAAGATGCAGTGATGTCCCAGTGCCTGCGAACACGACCTTGTTTGGACATAGCGCCTCAGAAGATGTCAGTTAAATTAGCATGAGGTCATACCCACGGCCATGCGGTGGTTTCTGACTCTGAGCATATCAGAGACTGAACATCTTTCCTCAATCAAACGGTGTCTTTTCCAGAGACATAAGCCAGGAGAAGACAAACATGTGAAAAGAAATCAGACAGGAAGTCCCGCCGCCAGAACCAAGAATGCCTAGAAGATATGGGAAAGAGCTGGCCCTAGATCCTCCAGGGAGAGTGTGTCCCTGCTGGTGCCTGGGATGTCTGCTTTATCTCACAAGAGAGCCCTGGTGGTCTGGTGGTCATATTGTGCAGCTAACCACAAGGCCAGCAGTTTGAAACCACCAGCCACTGTTGGGGCGAAAGATGAGGTTTTCTACTCCCGTAAAGAGTTACAGTCCCGATTGTGATAAGAGCTGTACGAGCCCCCAATAAAATGATTTTTAAAAAAGAGTTACAGTCCCCTCCCACAGGGCAGTTCTTCCCTGCCCTGTAGGGTAGCAATCGACTTGATGGCAGCGGGTTTTTTAGTTTGAGAAAATGAACACACTCACACTCCATTAATGCACTCATTCTTTTTTATCAAAAAACGACTATGTGTCCGAACGTGCAGTGGGGGTAAGCACTGAGCTACTAACCACAATGTTTGTGGTTCAAAACCACTGGCCACTTCAAGACAGAACGATGGGGCAGCCTGCTTCTGTGAAGATTTACAGCCTTGGAAGCTCGATGGGGCAGTTGTCCTCTGTCCTACACGGTTGGCACGAGTCTACACCAACTAGATGGCAGTGAGCTGGACGTGGTTTGGTCCTATGGCAAGTTAGGGAGTCCTGGTGGTCCTGTTGGGTGAGTGTTGGACTGCTAACCACAAGGTCAGAGTTTCAAGCCCACCAGCCTCTCTGCAGGAGAAAGATAAAGCTATCTGTATCTGTATCTGTAAAGATCTTTATCTTAATCTGTAAATATTTACAGCCCCAGGGATCCTATATGGAGTCACTATGAATTCAAAATGACTTGAGGCAGTGGGTTGTTTGGGTTTTTTTAATGACAATCTTCTCATAAAAACGGAGGGGTGCCGGATTCAGGGAATGATCTAGGTGGAGACTGGTGCAGCAATGAAGAGCATCATTAGTAAGATGAGGGCTTCTTCCATGTTCACTTTAAAATGAAAAGAAAAGATCATGGAATTTTTCCATGAACATTTTGAAGCTCCCAAGTACGTTGAAAGATCGCCTATATATTATCCAATCCCCAAAGGCATTTCTATTGTAAGGTCAGAATTTCAGGATTTAAAAAAAGAGGTTTTCCATTTGTCCTACTTAATGTTTCTCCAATTCTTCCCATCTTAATGTTGCTCTTTGGGACACTTTAAAATTCATTCTCCAGCCAAACCCAAGAAACTCGAGTCATTCACTCATTTCTTTTCACCATTTCTCTTCTTTATCACCAGAAAAAGTGAAACCCCAGGATTCCATGGTCAGTGATGTCAGGACACTGTGCTGGGGGCGGCAGACGGACTGACGTCCTGGTAGCCGCTCAGTGTGCGGTGCTCAGTGTCTGCCCCTCCCAACTGCCCGACTTGGAGAGAGCTCTTGTCACCCTTTTACTTCATGCTCTTCTTCCCATCTGTGCCCCCTTCCAATTGGTGCATGTCATATCTCAAAAATTCTGAAAAGTATTCTTCAATTTATTTTGAGAACCCTTTCAGATAACTAGAAATCCTTTGCAGTAAGCCAAGACAGGGCCAGAAAGCCAATGGTACAAGGATAATGCATAGACAACAACGAGTCGCACAGGATTAATTTTCTCTTCACAACGCCGTGAGGAAGGTAATACAAGGAATCTCAACAGGGTCAGGGGTACGAAGAAACTGGACGAAGGTCGTGCAGCAAACACCTAAGCTGGAAGGAACTCCAGATCTGCTCTGTGGATACTAAAAATGGAAAGAGATTGCTACCCACACTCGGCCTGCATGTCTGCACATTTGGGATCATCTCAGACCTCTGGCTTCCACTCTGCCCCATTTTCAGATGCTGGAGAAAGCTCAGCAGAAGGACGATTTCATCTTGGAAGACCAATGGGGCGGGAGAAGAGTGATTAGAACAACGGGACAGAAAAGGTGAACGTCAATGTGAGCAGTTAACACGTTGGGACTGACTTGCCTTGTGTAGTGGCACCATCCTTAGCTGCCCATGATAAAAAAAAATAATTAAAAAATCTGTCTCTGATCTGGCCCCTGCCTCCCACTCTGCCTGGTTCACGACAGGGCAGCCTCAGGGCCTCCGTGCACACAGCTCCTCCTTCCTGCGGGTTAACTGTGTCCACAAGGCCCTGCCTGCAGGTGCTGCCCCAGGCTTGCTCATTTCCTTCCTTCAAATCTCACTCCACCGCCATCTCCTCAGAAAGACCTGTGGGGCAGCCACCCACGACTCTCTCCTAGCATCTTGTCTTATCTTCCTCACACTAGTTATACTTTCTGAAGTTTGCTTAGTACTTTTTATTCATTTATCGACTATTTCTATGCTCTAGAAAGTACTAGCCTAGCATGTCTGGCATAACCTGCCTTCCACGACACCCCCCCTCAAAAAAAAACACCTCACTGCCATCATGCCAATTCCTACTGGTAGCGACAGGGCAGAAACGTGGATTCCTAAGACTGTAACCCTTTAAAAAAAATTATTATTAAAAGATCATTTCTTGGGGATTCTTACAACTCTTGTTACAATCCATACATTGATCGCATCAGGCATGTTTGTACATACATGTTGGCTTCATTCATTTCAACCATTTACTTCCTCTTGAGCCCTTGGTATTGCTGCTCATGTTTTCCCCTCCCTCTCCCTCACCCTCATACCCCTTGATAGATTATAAATTATTATTTTCATATTTACACCGACTGCTTTATCCCTTCCC
>NW_022103900.1:6040806-6041561 GCF_000313985.2 Echinops telfairi
GAGGAGGAGGAGGAGGAGGAAGAGGAGGAGGAGGAGGAGGAGGACGGTGCAGGGCTGAGCAGTGGCTTGCTCTGCTGCAGAGAGCGTCACGATGAACCAGGACTGACCGGATGGCACCTAGGAGCGACAAGCAAGTATACTCTTGGTTAACTTATTTTGAGTCAACGTGCACTTAGTATGCATCACGTGGCAGGCTCTGTGCTCAATGCTGTGAATGCAGAGATAAAGAGGATTTATCGTTTCAATAGTTCGGGGAGGAATTCCCAGAAAATTAGATTTATGTTTTAATGCCATTTTTCCATGAGCTTTTTTGAAGCCCTCTGCCAGGCCTTTTCCAGGGATACTGCTGGTATTACAAAGCTGTCCACTAGCCCAGGACATTGGAAATAAAAGCTTGTTCAAAAAAGCCATCCGAGGGAAGAGGCCTCTCTAGAAGGTACTGATTTCTGTGAACTTGGGGAAAGCCCCGCGGCAAGTCTGCGGCACTCAGTAACCGAGGGCTGCAATGGCTAGACGTCGTGCCCTTCGACCCCGAGAAGATCTTCTAATAAACCCTTGACTTCGTTTGCTGACGAGATCACCTGTATTAAAACCAAAGCACCCTCACTGCCATCGAGTCGTGGGTGACTCCCAGTGACTGCCCTTGTGGGATTCTGTGGCTGTGCCTGTTTACAGAAGTATAAAACCTCATTGTTCTTCCATGGCTATCAAAAGATATAGCATCTGTGGTCTTAAAGGCTTGAAGATAAACAAGC
>NW_022103900.1:6042726-6061232 GCF_000313985.2 Echinops telfairi
ATTGCTTCTAGAAATTTGGCAATCATTATACGGTCTTCCCACTTTTGCAATCTACAGATTTCTATCTTTTGGAAAGGGGTAGGAGTTAGAAGCTCTTACGCTGACCTACTTTAGAACTATAATGAAGATCACACAAATCACTAATCCTATTTTATTTTATGCAAGAAAGAATGTCCTAAGTATAATTCATTACTTACCAGAGAGCAGAGTCAAAATATTTAAAGGTTTCAACTAATTAGTAAAGTGGGTTAAAATAAATAAAAACTAAATGTGTTACTATGAGTAGACTAGAGAAACAGATTCATAGGCACTCATAGGTGTAGAAGAAAGAGGCTTATATACAAAAGCAATTGAATGTTGATTAAACATCCCAGCCCAGTCCAGATCAAGTCCATAAGTCTGATATTAGCCCATATGTCCGATACCAATCTATAGAGACTCACAAAACACATACAATGATGCCAAATGCAGGATGATCAGACTCACAAAACACATGCAATGATACTGAATGCAGGACAATCACAGGCCAGTGGTGGGAAGTCTTGTGGATCCAGTGGCATGGTAAGCATCTCAGCACTGGCAGGGGTCTCCACCAGGATCCTCCAGCTCAGGACACTAGAGTAGCTCCATGTGTCTTGTCAGCTGCAAAGTCTCCTAGGGAGGACAGAGAGAGAGGGGGGCGGGCGGGCAGAGGAATACAGGAGTTCCCAGAATCCTCAGGAGAAGGTCATGCCCACGCAGAGACCCCATTGGCTATGACTTGATTAGCAGACTAGACTCCACCCCTTAAATCTTAATCATCTCAAAGTGACAAATGATTATATACTACCACAATAAGAAATATGAATTTTCACATTAGAAGATTGGTTGTTTTGGAGTTTTTTTCTTTTCCCCCCAAAAATCAAGATCCTGGGAAATCTATCCTGAGAGTAGACATCATGAAAAATGCTGGGTGTTTGCATTGGCTAGAAGTTAAGATTAGCGAACTCATCAGGGTCAATAAATTTTATGGGATGTGGTGTCAGTGCCTTTTAAAGCTACATTAATAGGATATTAATATCCAGATCCAAGGAAGTCATTGTCCCAGGTGTGCTTGGTCCTGACCACAGTTCACTCGATCTGTGAACTCTTTCCAGTTCTGTGTTTAGTGAAATTTCTGCTGCATTAAAATTTCAAATTGTCCATGGAAACCAGTCGAGACAACAAGCTACAAATCAAGGCTTGGTATATTTCTTTGTTGCTTGTCTAGGCAGGGCTCAGCAAACTTTTTCTGTAAAGGATCAGAGAGTAAATATTTCAGGCTGTGCAGCCATCCTGTGTCTGTCAGAACTATTCAACTCTTCCACTACGTGGAGCATCAAAGCTGCTACCACCCATGTCTAAACAAATGTGTCTGGCTGATTCCCAATAAAACTTTATTTCTGAAAACAGGCAGCAGACTAGACTGAGTTCATGGGCCACAGCTTGTGAATTCCTGGTCTACCATTGACAAAGTGATGGAGAACAATGTTACCAATGCAGGTGAACTTTAAAAGTGTGTCCATAACACACAGAGAAAGAAAAAAGAACTTTATTTTGTGGCCTTTAAGAACTATTCGATCCGCTCATTGCGGCCTGGGTAAAGTCCCAACATGGTCTCTATTAGTCACTTCTACCTTTTCTGAAAATGGGAATATCAGTTAACATCCAAGTCAGAATTATACTCATTCATCAATTGGAACCAAAATTCGGCTGTAAGAAAGTTTGGCAGCAATCAATGAAAGCAGTCTATAAGAATGGATTGACAATATTGAATTAATAATAAAGAGTATGATATACTTTATAATTTAGAAATTATGCTACACGCCCTTTATACCAGTCCAATTTATAATGAGCTTATATTTGTGTGCATATACTTACTCTCCCTGCCTCCCCCGGAGAGCCAGTGTTAAGCAGCTTACCATATTCCCAGCCTAGTCCTGGGCAGGAGCAAGTGGAAGGGAGAGATGGGCAGCTCAGAGGAACAGTATTTGCTTCCTGGATCCTGCAATGTCTGCAATAACCTTGTGCTGCCGAATTACACGAGCCAAACGATTCCTCTCATTATGGTCGCGTAAAGCTAATCTGGGATGGATTTCTGTCACCTCGAAGAGCCTTGTTTAAGACGATCTGTATGTCCAAAACAAGTTGGGAAATAGAATTTTAAAATATTTATGTATTTATTTAGCCCTGAGAAAGAAGTTTTGTTACATCTAAAAGCCCAAATGTCATTTTCAGATTTAACTCAGAGTTTAGGCAGGAGGAATGAAGGAGCTCTATTCGGAGAATCTGGCTGGGCTTGGCTGCCTCTACTGTTGGTCAGGCTCTGACCATACACCCTACTTGTTCATAGAGTTCCTTCCTGGGCCCTGATTCCTGCTTTTCGCCTTGTTCTAGAAATAGATTCCTTCTAGGTTCCTGCACCTGATTCACACGTGACTAGTAGCCAGGACCCTTCAGACTGGCTCTGCCTGGGTCCTACCAGACTCTCCAAGCTGCCACACTCTAGCCTGAAGCCTATATGCTACTGGCTGGTACTTAGCTCTCTGAAATCGACTCGTTCCTGATTTCCAATCGCCATGCACCACTGGGCACTGCTGACTAGCCCTTTACATGAATTGCTAGTCACATCCACCACCACCTCCAAGCTGGAAGATGGGCCCCGGACACAGTGGCTGTGTGCCACCCTGGACTCCCTCCTGCTGCTCAATAGACCTCATCAAGCTGGCCCACCCCTGGGAGGCCCTTCCTGACGTAGCCGACTCCCCACAAGGCCTCCACTGAGGCCAGTTCAACCAGCTGGGCACATTTCTTCTTAATCTGTATCGTTTTATGCAGAAAACCAATACATCCCCCCACCCACCCCACAGTTTGAGAACAATTCACATGACTGTTTTCCGCTTTAGGATTTAGGAGTTTGCTGGAATACATACCATGAATAAGAAGCGTTCTGTCTGTCAGATGCCGAATGTTCACCTTCTCTACCTTTATTCTTGACGAGAAATGAGTCCTCGGGTGAGCCGGCGTGTCGCGGTCGAGGGACTCTTCAAAGTAAGAAAGGAGGAAGACCCTCTGGAGCTGCCAGTTGGTAACTTGCCTTTTCATCACACTTCTAAGACAGTGACTGACGGCGTCAACTGGCGACTCCTAGTGGCCTGCCCACGGCACGGAGACCAGTTGCTCCTTAGGGTTCTGAGACTGTCAATCTTCATCTTTCTACTGAAGGGCAGCTGCCCGCCTTTTAGCAAGCAGCTCACTAGTTAACCTGCCCTACCCAGAGCCCCATCTTGCTATGTCAAGGGCACGCAAATCAAGTGGTGAGGGCAAGCTCTACAGTCTTGGCTCTAGTTGAGATCCCTCCTCCTGCTTCTCAGAGGGTTCATTTTACACACAGCAGGATGGCGCTGCAGAGAAGCCTGGTCGCCATTACCCACAGGAGAATCCTGCCAGTATCTTCCCCCACCTTCTTAGCAGACCCAGGGAAAGGTTGCTTTGGGGAGTGAGATACTTTGGCTAGAAGAGCCGCAGTCAATCATCCACTGCCTCTACAACTGTAAGTCATTCAGTGAAGCAGACTGCCCCAGCTTTCTCCCCTCACCTGCCTTTCAGGTAGGAGCCCAAGACGTAACCACTGTGCAACGAGGGCTCCTGCCATGGGACAAAAATAGTATACTTATTTTTGTATACAAGATATACAAAAATAGTATATCTTGGCTAGCATGGTCCTCTGCACAGTGAGTGTACACAGGGGGTCTAACTAAGTGGTCCTCTATGGGAAAGGTTGGTAGTTTGAGTCCGCCCACAAGTGCCTTACAAGAAAGGGCTGCCTATGAGAGAACAGAGCAGCTCCGAAGCACAGTTTTCCTCTGATAAGCATGCAGATGCCATGGGTTAGAGTTGATTTGATAACAACTGGTTTGGAGTTTTGGTTTTTGCACGACGAGTGTGGATGCTACTCAACATCCTAATATGATGTCCCCTTAAAATATGTTCTACTTTGCTTGACAAAAGTATAATTTGAGGGGGTACGCAAGAAGAATATGGAATTTTCTTTTCAAAGCTATGTATTTAATTTTTTTTTTTACAAACCAACGTGCTTACCTTCAAAGTACTCTCCATTACACTTAATACATTTGTCAAATCTGCCATTCCGTATATGGAAACATTTTTCAAGCTCATCTGTTTCGATGGCTGACAGTACCTCCCTCGTTTTTTGCTTTACCTCTTCTATGTCATCAAATCGCTGTCCTTTCATGTCCCTCTTCATTCATGGAAACAAAAAGAAGTCCCACAGAACAAAGTCGGGTGAGTCAGATGCATGGGGCAAGAGAGGCATGCTGTTTTTAGGCAGGTGCATTGTCATGGTGGCAAAAACAGTCCCCTGTCTTTCACAAATCAGGCCTTTTTTGTCACACACCATTAGGCAATCTTTTCAAAGCCTCTAAATAGAAAGCTTGCCCAGTCTGACCTGGTGGAATGAATTCCAAATGGACTAGGAGTCGACATGTTTGTCCATTAAGGAAGTTGATGGACGTCTAGAATGAGATTTATCATCATTCGACATTTCACTTATTTTTAAACAAGAAAACCACTCGTACACTTGAGTTTTTCCCAGAGCGCTGTCCTTGTAAGCTGTGTTCAACATCACAACCACTTCTGTGGCATTTTCTCGAGCAAGAAAGAAAATTTCATAGCCGCGGCTGTTCTCTTAAATTGGCCATCACAAAAAAATGAGGTTCGAGAGAAACTGCTTTTATGAAAAAATTCACTGTGACCAGAGAGAATCTTCCCAGGCGATGCTTCTGGGTGCACTAACTGAGAGCGAGTTGCTGGATGCTCGCCTAGCAGGAAAAATGTATACTACGTGCCCAGCCGGTCTTTTTTCCAAGATTTTTTTTTTGGTACCGCTTTATATAAATAGAGAAGGACTTCAAATAGTTTGTGAATGAAATGAAACGATAATGGAATTCTTCCATGAACTTTTTGAAGCCCCCTCAAATACACATAATGTTCAGGCAGCTATAATTTGTCAACATCAGAAAGCTTGGAAAAGCCTGAAAATAGGCTCATTTCCTTTGTTCCACTTGATAGAAAATAGTAAATAAAGCAAAGTAAAACTCATTAAACAACTGAATCCTGTTTGAGGATTTTGAAAAGAAGTATTGAGGGGGAAAACAATATTCAACAGATAAGACCCATTCACCGTTCACGGATATAACAATGCAATTGTCTCAGGCTGAGTTCTCTAGAGAAGGAAATTTAGTGAACCCTATATATATGTGGAAAGAAGTTTATATCAAGAAATTGGCTCACAGAGCTGCAGGAGTGACTGAGCCAAGTCCAAGCTGGTTACAAGCCCATGGGTCAGGTGTTAGGTGGGAGGCTTCTGCCTCAAGTAGTGGTGGGGATTGATGAGCCCAAGGTCAGCAGGAAAGTGACAGGTGGATGACTGCAGCAGTGAATAAGTCCAAGGTCATTAGACCAGAAGAAAGGTGGCTGGAGCTTCCCAGGATTGTCAGGCAATAAAGCAAGTTGTTGCCTTATATCCAAATAGCCAAAGGCCCATGAGCCAGATGCAGGATCCAGACTCAGCAAAAACCAAGTTAATTTTTTTTATTGTGAAACTTCATTATGGAAGTTTACAACTGATTGGCTGAGATTACATTGCGTTAGGTCAGGTCATGGGGAATTCTACAGGTTCATTGCCAAACCACTGAGAATCCTGGCACAGTATCACAATAATTAATACAATCATTTCTCTCCTAAATCATAAAAAGGCTCCCAATGTTTTCCCATTGATAATGGAAATTCTCTTAGAGGCTGTTTTCAACCTTTTTTGTATTACATCTCACTCGGTGGATGATATTTAATATACAACAATCCCACCAGCACACCCAGATTTAACAAATCAAAAACAGTTTCACTGTGTGGAGAAATAAAGGACTGCAATTATCTTTAATGGTCACGGCTATTAAAAGAAAATCAGTAATGGGTCAGCAAGACAGAGTATGATGCTGAATTCCTAATATATTAATGAGAATCCCATGTCTTTTTCTCTCATTTAAGAAAACATTTTGGATTTTAGACAATTGATAGTTATCTGATTTGGTAGAGTAGCCTTGACTTCACTCAAAAGGTAGATTTTCAAGTAAAACAGCTGTAAAGCTGGGGCATCAACTGTCCCGTGTTACACATTTCTTTGACACACCTCAGAAACGGGGAGCCTCATGGCCTTGGAACATGGGTCATCAAGGAAAGCAAGAGGGGGGAAGAAGGAAAAGGACCGTGGCAGGAAATGGAAAGGAATGGAACAGGAAAAAAGGAAGGAACGCAGAAGCTGTGGTGTGTGTGAACACTCATCCTTTGCCTCCAGTTTCCAGGGGTGAGTTGAAAGCGAAGGATGCAACTTCACCCAGCGATTCATCCCGAGGAGCCCAGGCTGGGGCTGGATGAGAAGACAGCTTGCCTTTAGGCCCACGTGGGCTAGACCAGAGGTGGGGGAACTTTTTTCTGCCAAGAGCCTTTTGGATATTTATAACATCCTTCTCAGGCCATATGGGGACAATATTTCATGAACTCACACCGAATGTGACGGCGTGCTGCCCTCGGGTGAGGCGTATGATGTTAGCCAGTCTTGATGACTGCATGGACCTTAACTGATAGCTGACAGGTTGGAAATTCCCATCATGTCTAGACAGGCCCTCCTGGGCACGTACTTGGAAATGGAAGAAGGAAAAGGGATATTGCTGATAGCCAATGACCTACGTGCTTTCTTCAGTCCACTGAGGGGGAAATAGATGGACCCCTACAGCCCACAGTATCCTCACACATCTTCATCTTCTTCAGTGTCTAAAATATCCGCTTTCAGAGCAGAATATCGCATTTAAAATATTTGGTATCATGATATTCTTTTAATCAACAGGTAAATTTATTTCTCGTGCTTTTTTATTAAACATTTAAGGAATTAATGCTTTTATTGAGTTATTTTTGGATGCAATGTATGATGGTAGGCAGTGTGAAGGATCCAAGAGGATCATTAGTTCCCTGCTCAGGAAAATGTAAACCTGGGTAAGGAAACAATACATGCCCATGGGAAGTCTGTGGTAAACTGCTGACTTAACCAACCAGGACAACTCTTCTTAGTATGATTGCACTAACGAGTTCTATGCTGTGGGAATTATAAACCAATGAAACTGTCCAAAAAGATAAATAAATAAACAAGACTTCTGATTGGTATCATACTATTTTTAACCACAACATGACACTAAGAGAACTTGATGCCAAAGGTAAAAATTTCAACCTCAGAACAGGAGTGTAAACCACAGCCCTGGCTAAGATGCACCTGGCACTCTCAAGGAGACCACTAATGAGCATTTAAACCAGAGATTCTTTTCAGGGATGGATCACTATTCATCTGACTGTGTGGTTTCTGTGTTGCTATGAGGCAGGAAATGATCCTACCTATATTTAAAACATCACCAGTGTTATCTCTGCTGGACAGATTTCATCAGAGCCTCTGACCTATGCCAGACTGGGGGAAAGGCCTGATTATCTACTTTTAAAAATTAGCCAGGGAAGCACACCAGCCTGTGTGATCATGAGATATCAATAGGATCGGGTATCAGGCATCAAAGGCCCAGAACAAAAAAATCATATCATTGTGAATGAGGGGGAGTTCAGAGTGCAGACCCAAAGCCCATCTGTAGGCAATTGAATATCCCCTTACAGAAAGGTCTCAGGGAGGAGATGAGCCAATCAGGGTGCAGTATAGCACTATTGAAACATACAACTTTCCTCTAGTTCTTTAATGCTTCCTCTCCGCCCCTATCATGACCCCAATTCTACCTTTAAAAATCAGGCTAGACCAGAGCATGTACACAGGTAGAGATAAAAGCTGAAAACACAGGAAATCCAGGACAGAAAGCCTCTCAGGACCAATATTGAGAGTAGTCAAACCAGGAGGGTAAGGGGAAGATGAGGGGAGAAAGGGGGAACTGATCACAATGATCTACATAAAACTCCCTCCCTGGGGGATGGACAACAGAAAAGTGGGTGAAGGGAGACATCGGTCAGTGTAAGACATGAAAAAAAAATTTATAAATTATCAAGGGTGGGGGAGAGAGGGAGGAGAAACATGAGGCGCTGATGCCAAGGGCTCAAGTAGAAGGCAAATGTTTTGAGAATGATGATGGCAACAAATGTACAAATGTGCTTCACACAATGGATGGATCGATGGATTGTAATGAGAGTTGTACGAGCCCCAATAGAATGATTTTTTTCTAATTAGCCAGTGAAAACCTAAGGACCACAAGTGAATACATTCTAGCCTGCTACCTTTGGATCCGTCTACAGGAGAGATCACTCTGTGGAGGAGGATTTCATGTTTTGTGAAGTAGAAGGGCTGCTGGGGCGCGCCGGCACAGTCAGTGCGGTGATGGATTTGAACATGGTGGTGATGGTGAGGATGAGCAACGTTGCATTCTGTTGTACAGAAACATCGCCGCTGTGAGTTGGAATTAACAACAACATAAGAGGTGGATTACAAGGATCTACATGTGACCTCCTCCTTGGGGGACGGACAACAGAAAAGTGGGTGAAGGGAGACGTCAGACAGGGCAAGATATGACAAAATAATAATTTAGAAATTATCAAGGGTTCATGAGGGAGTGGGGAGCTGGGAGGGAGGGGGGAAAAAGAGGACCTGATGCCAGGGGCTTAAATGGAGAGCAAATGTTTTGAGAATGATGAGGGCAATGAATGTCCAAACGTGCTCACACAATTGATGTATGTATGGACTGCGATAAGAGTTGTATGAGCCCCTAATAAAACAATTTAAAAAAAGAAGTAACAAAAATTAAAGGAACTACCTAATTAAAAAAAAAAAAAAGAGGCAGAATCAGGGTCAAAGGCAACCTTGGGAAGGTGTTACCATTAGTTTGCCTGCAGGGGTCAAACCCAAACTCAACTCCCTGCCATCAAGCTGTTGCTTGATGCTGATGCATAGCCAGCCCCCTGTAGGGCAGGGTAGAGCTGCCCCTGCGAGTTTCCTGAGACTGTAACTCTTTATGGGACTAGAAAGCCTCATCTTTCTCCGGTAGAGTGGCTCGTGGTTTTGAACTGCTGATTTTGCAGTTAGCAGTCCAATGCATAACCACTATGCCACTAGGGTTCCTGGCGAGGTAAAATAAACCCGACTGAGCAGAATTTCCGATGGATGAGATCATGAGATAGAGGTTACCTGTCAGGAGCTGTAGCAGCCCCAAGTGATGCACAGCCAGGCAAGGAGGGAGCGGGGACACGGGCAGAGAGGGGAAGAGACCTAATCTCTTGTTGGTGCTGCCATGTGTCCAATCCCAATCAGAATCCAAGGGAAAAGAAACCAGAATAATGAAAACCGCATGGTCAGTCTCCCTAGGCACAAAGCAGGACCGAAAAGAAGGGTTGGAGGGGCCAGTGGAAAGCGACCTGCACAGAGAGGTTTTCTCTAAGCAGTGCACATTCCATCCTTCTGCCCAACGCTTACACCCATGTCACTGTGTAACGCCACACTTGTGGCTACAAATGAAGTGTAACCAACGAGTTCCTTCTGGATTTTCAAAGCTCTCCTTTCATAAAGGAACACTCACACCCAAGATCAGAACACTGGTAGGTTTAGCGGCAACCTAGCCAGCTCGACTCAGATTTTGCCCCATTGTTTTAAAACAAATAGGGCCCTGGCGTGGTGTTTTAAATAAGCTCTAATTCCTGTGCAGACAAAAGGCCACGGAGGCCCACACATCATTCTTAACTACTGCCACTTCATTTAGTTGCATGTGACCACTAAGGGCAGGGCCCACAAGGAGAGCTGTACCTGCCAGTGAGGCAGGGCTGAGCCTAGGGTCCGCCAGCCCTAGGGAGCATTAGTCTTTGTAGCCTGTGATCAGCAGCCTGCCATTGCCCCGGATGACCTTGGGTTTATTCCCTGCCACAGCCTGCAGGTGACGTGCTGAGATTGGTTTCATCAACCTGAGTTAGGAGACATGTCCAGGAAGACATCTGGCCCCGGGACTGATCACCTCTAAATTTGTGAAATTGTGCAAGCCATTTCCTTGAACTAGAGCTCTATCTCTTCCTTCCCCATGCATAAACATATGTGTGTTTGTATATATAATGATGTATATATGATACTTGTATATCTTTCCTTTCCTACCCTATACATATATATATCCATAGGGCTCCCTCCTCCATATATACACACACATATTCATGTATATTATATGTATTCACACACACACACACACACACACACACACTCACTGTTTTTGTCTCTATGGAGAATCTGGCCTGAGACAGAGGAGCGGAGAGGTACATTCATACTTCAGGAGAAATTGGGTTTTCATCTTTCTTGAGTGGGTAACCAGCCATCTGTGTGATAAAAGAAGGGTCCCCATGCGAATATGGGGGAAACTAGGAATCTAAGAGCTTCAAAGAGAAATGTCATCATTTTACTTGATCAGAACAAGGTAAACCCAGGTTTTTGTAACCTGCTGAAGTGGTGAGGTTGCATGAATTAATACGTAAGTAAATTTTATAAATTCAGCCTCCATTCAAGTCATTCTACCCCGATTATTAAACTTCTGGCCCTTAAATTGGAGCTGAATTAAATTAATAAGCCTCCACTAGCCACTCTTATGACAGCTATTTCTACATCAGTTACACATTCATATCCTATGAGGCCGAAATCTTGTTTTATCAGTATTTTGTTTGCCCCTGATGGCTTTCCATAGAGGGGAAATCAGTGAGATTTTGGAATGCACAGGATCATCACATGCCTGCTTCAAAGGCCACAAGGTTTTGCACAAGTCTCTTTATCTCCTGCAATGAATCTACTGCCCCGGCTTGCACTGGTCTTCCTACGTCCTGTGAGCTTTGCACAGCTGCGCGTGAGCAGCAGCCCTTCACAGCACTGGCCTGTTCACATGACCAAAACCACAGAGATGAGCAGACTTCCTGACCGGCTTTTGTTGGCTGTTTTTCTTGTTGTTCGCTGGAACGTGCTCTGCTATTCTGTGCTCCCTCTAATCACGGATAGCCCTTAGTATGATTTTCTGGAAATTCTAGGTGGAAAACATATCATGGTGTCCACGACGAAGAAATGTTGAGTAAGTCGAAACTCGAGCGTGGTGTCATGTTTTCAATGAATGCTTCCATGGCTGAGCTTAAGGTTAGTGATTGCTGTGGCAGGTACGCTCCTTGTGAGCCAACAGGGAAGGAAGGTGAGATTGCAGTGCAGGAGGAGTGCTTTCTAGTTCGTCGAGAGACGTGACCTCAGAACGAAACTGTGGCAGGCGACTAGGACAGCCCTGTCCTCACATTGCTCTCCAGCCCTTGTCATGGTAGACATTGTCACCTGGGGGCGGGAGCTGGGAAGAGTGCGTGGGGGAGAATGTCCATGCACCACTGAATGCTGCTTTACAAGCCTGCGTTTGAAGCCCTTGGAGACTTCTGACCTACTGAGATGGTGGTGTCTCGACTCTAATCACTAACCCTGCTACCCCTGCCATCGATTCATCGCGACCCCCTGTGGGTGTCTGAGACTAGCTGTTTGTGGAAGTAGAAAGCCCAGTCTTTCTCCCTGGCAGAGCCGCTGGTGGTGTCAAACTGCCCACTATGCAAATGGCAGCCCCGTGTCTAACCAGTAGGCCACCAAGTCTGCGTACGAGCACCGCAAGAACAGGATCAGAAAGCATGGGGCCAAGTGCCACTCGAGTAGAAGTAGCCAAGTCTGAAGAGCAAAGTAGTTGAGCAGCTGAGTGGAACAAGAGGCACACACTTAGTTCACTAACCTTCTTCTCTGATGCGCAGTAGAATCAGACAGAAAAAGACCCCCTAGAGGGGATCTTGAGCTCCCTAAAGGGACAGCCACAGAAGGTAGCTTCCTAACATAGCAAGAGACTCGAGAATGGAGAATGGGCACAATCAGTGGCAGGAAAGAATTAGCATGACACGGTGTGGTCTAAATTAGAGTGCCGGATAGTCTTAGATAAATTACTCCGGGGGCAATCATCCGTATCTATTTCACAGGGATCTTAAGAAAAATTACTCTGCAGAGAGGGGGAACCGATTATAAGTATCTACATATAACCTCCCCCCTGGGGGATGGACAACAGAAAAGTGGGTGAAGGGAGACGTTGGACAGTGTAAGATATGACAAAATAATAATTTATAAATTATCAAGGGTTCATGAGGGAGGGGGGAACAGGGAGGGAGGGGGAAAATGAGGAGCTGATGCCAGGGGCTTACGTGGAGAGCAGGTGTTTTGAGAACGATAAGGGTAACAAAAGTACAAATGTGCTTTATACAATTGATGTATGTATGGATTGTGATAAGATGTGTATGAGCCCCCAATAAAATGATTTTAAAAAAAGAAAAATTACAATATATAAATTGTCATATATAATGTTGAATCGACCATGAACTGAAGGACGAACGAACACGTCTGTCTTCAGAGAGGTGCAGACAGAATGCTCCTTAAGAGAGGTTGGAAAAACTCTCCCTGGCTTACTTCCAAGAAGTACCAACCAACTCCTGCCGGAAGGACATCGTGACAGGTTAAATGGAGGATCAGTCATCACCCAAACAGGTTTGACATAGTGGCTGCAACAATGGGCTCAAACATACTGTGAGGTCGGCACAGAGCAAGTAACCTTTCCTTCCATTATGCATAAGGTTGCTGTGAGTCTGAATCAACTCAGTAGTACTTAACAGCAAGAGAGATTTTTGTAAGCATCCTGATCAGAGTTTGAAGAAAGAAGCAGCATTTTGACTAGGATTATTTCCCAGCCAGTGTATTCCCTTGACCACAACACTACCTACTCAGCTCATTCTTGACCCAAACATAAAGATTTTGTCCCCCAATCAGATTTAAGCCGGTGAAATAGGTAGATGGGCTCAGCCTTCTTTAACACGGCAGTGAATTCCTTATATGCTAAGCATTTTCTGGAAGTGCCTTGTGGAGTGTTCCCGTACTTTCCCATGGCTTCCCTAGTGAGGAGTAAGCACAGACACCCTGGGACAGGGCACATTCCTTCCATTCTTTCAGAGTCAATCAAGGTAGAAACTCCTGGTCCAGCTACACGGCTGGATCTCACCACTCCACTTTCTCTTTTCCATAAATCTCCTTCGTAGCTTCCTTTAATAGCTTCAATCTGCCTCACAGTGATGTCCACCACTTGGTCTGAGTTCCCTCCAAATGGACTGACTAGTTTCCACATTATTTCAGCTTATTTTAGACTAACTTCTAGGTCTAGGTCCATGGCAGGCTAGATCGCCTAAAAACCTGACATTCTAGACCCAATGAAACAAATCTTCTTTAAATATGGCTAAATGCTTCTAGAAAGTACGGCAGGCCTCTTGCATGAAAGCGGAAGACGGGGCTGAAAATTTAGAGCAAGGAGAGTCACCCAGGGCGGGGGCTTGTTCTTGTCAGGTGCCATTGAGCTGGTCCCGACCCGGGGCGACCCTGTGCGCTGCGCCATCCTCACACTGGTTTTACGTCTGCGCCCGTGGCTGCAGCCACTGTGCCAACTCATCTTGTTGAGGACCTTCCTCTTTTTCGCTGCTCCCCTGCTTCACCAAGCACTATGTCTTTCTCTGGGGACTGGTCTCTCCTAAGAACATGTCCAAAGTACACAAGACAAAGAGTCACCATCCTTGCCTCTCAGGAGCATCTGAACAGGGCTGCCAGGCTCGCTAACTTAGAGGCTTGTGTTAGAATAATGCTCCCGTGGCTGCAGTGAATGGAAGGCAGGGGCCACAGCTGAATGCTGCCGCCCGTTAGACCTGTGACTCAAATATGAAACCCCGGCCTAGGAAAGGCTATGTTCTCAGTAAACAAAGGAATGAGTAAAACAAACAAACAAGCATACACCCCCAAAACCTTGACTCTGGGAGACAATTGGGATGCTTTTCTGTCTTGGTCTGGAGTATGGGGGAAAAGTTCCCCTTGAAAATCTAGGTTACATGTGCATATAGTAGCTTCTAGCATCTTCACAATCCTGGTGGCTAGTGGTCACGTATTGGGCTGCTAACTTCACAGTCAGCAGTTCGAAACCACCAGGCGCTTACTACTCCTGTAAAGAGGTACAGTCTCAGACACCCGTGGGCGCAGTCCTACCCTGCCCCATATGTCACTAGGAGTCAGATGACACTCGGTGGTCGTGAGTATGGTTTGGGGAGTTCTCCCAAACTCCTCAGTGTTTCATTTAAAATGTGCCTTCATCCTTATATGGTAAGGTTCAGACCAAAAGAAAACACTCCAGACATTTTCTAACACGTGTGGAATAAACCGGGACGAATACTAAAGTGATATAATAATATATTCATATAATCATTTATTCATGTCATACAATTCTTTAAATTTTTTATATAATATCAACTACTATAGGGTGTGTTTTACGTGCCAGATACGAATTCAAGCATAAAACTCTACACGAGGGCCTTTGATTAGCCCAATGTGCACATGGAGAAAAAGAGGCTGGGGAACTTGCTCAGCGTCACAGAGGGCGTAATGCACAGTCAGGACTTAGACCAGACGCACATTTGCTGAAAGAACTGGGACTGGTTAATGAAGGGTGTGAGTCCTAGAGGGACCACAGTAATGACTTCCAATATTTGAATGACTGGAAGGAATGCTGAGAAAAAGTGGGTTTTATGTGTATATTCATTTCTTTAGCTGCCCAGAGGGAATGGCCGCCCCATCCAGTTTTATGCTTACTCCTCAGCTGGGAGGGTTTGGGAACCAAAGTCCTCATCAGACCTAGAGCTTCAGATTTCCCAGGGGACTTGGAAACAGCATAGGGACAAGAGATGAGGGTAAAGACACCAGGAGGAAGGAGACCCAGGAGCAGCAGAAGAAGAGGTACAGACACTGGAAACATCTGTCTGTTTCTTATTTCTCACCATGGACTCACAATGGTCACACCCTTAAGGATTCTGCCGGGTTTTAAAAACGTTTTGTTGCTTTTTATTGCTTACCTTTCTTGGGGATAAAATTGCATTTGTGAAAGACAACAGACATGCGCAGTCCAGTCCGCTCTGATTTGAGTCACCTGGTTCTCACCCAGCTTTGGCTGAGCAGCGCGGAGCGTTTATGTTGGGGAAGCCTGCCGCCTACTGGATTCGTGAAATACTACATGCAATGTTCCAAAGCGCTCCGAAATAGGCTCCACGTGTCAAGATGCCTACACGACTAGAGCTCAGGTGGTGTAGTGGGTTTATGTGTTGGGCTGCTAGCCACAAGGTCACTGAAGCCTCACAGCCTTAACCCACAGGGCCATTACTGTACTCCGCCCACCACCACCCACCCAGAGTTCTTCTTTAGGGTTCTTTCAACCAGAGTTGGGTGGGTGGAAGCTGCAGGGGGGCAGTCTGGATACTTGGGAGGACTGGTAAAAAGAAACCTTCTGAGATGATTTCCCTGAGCTTCTTGGATTATGCGAATAAATATTTAGATGGAGTTTATGGATTTTAAATCATAATGTCACTGAAAGCTTCCAAAAAATGGTTTAAAAACCCAAACAGATCATAGCAGCACTAATGGTTGCTGTTATTTTCGGTGCTTCCATGAGCCAAGATTCTGCATAGCACACTGTGAGAAGCACTACCCACTCCCAGGTTCTACATGTTATTTCCCCCACGCCCGAGCAAAGCGTATGGGGGTGAGAGCCCTTACCCAATCGCCCACCCACAGATGGGTCCCCCTGCCCTTCTTGAAGAACTTCACCTATCCATCCACCTGTGATGGAGCCAGCTGGGTTATTGGAAAAAGGTTTCTATGTCTTCAGAAACCGGGAAAGAGCATTGTTTGCTGTGTGCACGGAGAAACACAGAAAGGACCAGAAGAAAGAGGGGAGGGGAAAAACTGGCTGAAAAAGGCAACTTTCTGTTCAGGGTCCCTTGCTAGCTTCACCAATTTGACGTGTGTGTGTGTGTGTGTGTGTGTGTGTGTGTGTTTTATATTCAAGTCATCTTGGCAAGAATCTATGACAGTGAGCCAAATCTAGTGGAATACTGGAGTAAAATCTAAAGTTAATACGGCACATTGAGAGATGTGCCTTCTCTTCTATTGTTCTCCAAGCCAATGGGGCACAAATGAGGAGCAATTAAGAAAATGACTATAATGGTCATCGTGTCAACCAAACCAAAGCAAGCACTTCCAGAACCAGCTGGAGGGAGGACGTTTGGGAGACGGCAGAGTTGGTCTGCGTTTTCCCTGAAGGACCCCAGAATCTCAGCATCAGCAGGTCCAGTCAGTCCTGCCCGAACCTCACGGCTCTACACCAGTGTGTGAGCTGTGAGCTGCTCCTCCCTCCTCACTGGCCCTTCCTCTGCTCTCGGACACCTCCAGAAAAGAGGGATGCTGAGGCAGCAGGAGGATTGTGGGGAAGGCGCTTCCTTCCCCAACACTGGAAATACGCCGAGATGCAGAGCACGGAGAATCGACAACCGGCCGTAGGAAGAAGCTGCCAACTCCTCTCTCATATGTACTGCCTAGTTTTCCTCTAACTGCGGCAGAAGGCGGCACCACTATAGTCCAATTTAGCTCAGTGAGGTCTGCACTGGGATGGGGTGACATTGCCAGACTTTGCTCTCTGGGCAGTGAAGGAGCTTCCTTAGAGACCCGAATTGGTGGTATGGCACGACTGGACTTGGCTTGTTGAGGTGGCAAAACCCCAAACCCAAAACTCCAAAGTCAATTCGAACTCACAGCGACCCTAGAGATTGCCAGGTCCCCACCAAATGTCCTCTATCTCAACCTCTTTGTCGCTGAGGCAAAACTGACAAGAGACACCCAGATTAGTTCCCAAGAGCCAGGGCCCTGGAGTCTCTGGGCAGACTCGGCTGAAAGCAAGCCGGGTAAGCCAGTGCTGAAAGAAAACAAGCCAACAAGCAAAACCAGGGACTCAGAGAAGGAGCCCGGCTTCTTCTTGTCCCCTAGGCTAAACCGTGCATCCTGTGAACGCTGCCCAGGGAGGCTGCGTCTGCATTCCTCTGCAGGTGGTGTCGCTTCGTTGAAAGCGCTTCTTGTCTTATAACTAATGATGACCCTGGCGTGGGAGTCGGGATGGACAGTCTGACGGAGGGGACGGAGGCAGAGGCTTTCCTGGAAGCCGGTCACTGGCCCTGAGGGAGGGGGGCCACGGGCCAGGCCTGGAGAGAAGACGCAGGCTGGGCTCTGTAGTCGTTAGGAGCCTCCGCGTGCAGGTGCTGGCGCTCATCCAGCGTGAGTGTGAAAAGGGTGCTATTCCTGTCTTTGAACATGAGAACCTTCTTCACCGATAAATCCGGTCACAATACATATAAAGAGGAGGGGGGGACGGATGGAGGCGGGAGTGGGAAGGAAAGTGTAGGAACGGGAAGGCTGTTATCTCCGCTCAGAGGATGACGATGTGCATATGGATCTAAGGTCTGTTTTTAAACACTGTCTGCCTGAATCATTCTCCCAACCCTCCACCTCACCCTTCTTCCTGAGTCCCTCAGGCTGCTCCTCCTCTCTGGGGAAGGAGAGAGGGGAGGGATGTAATGTCTGTAGAATCCCTTCTAGCTGCGAAGACACTCCCAGAGCCTGAGGGCAGCATGCTGGGTGGGGGACAGAAGCTCCCGTGTCTCCCACGAAGAGGCCACCAGGATACCATTTGGATGAGACACAGGACAAGGGAGGGGACATCCAAGGTAAAAGGACTCACTGAAGAGACTGACGTGCTGATGTTCGTCTGGCTGGGTTGTGTCTAGCCCACGCCCAATAGTGAAGGACGGAGAAGGGGCACTAGTTCAAAGGGCAAAGACTCACTCACTAGCTGCTCCTTAAACCCATATCCTTCTCCTCACGGACCCATGAACAGGGCACAATTTCCAGCCATCCATGTGTGTCAATGGATTGGGGAATGGAGGGTTAGAGGGGGTGACGCTATTCTACACTGTTGTCAGACCTGGTCCACAGACTCCTCTCACACACCCTCTCCATGCTCCATCCTTTCCCAGAGTATCTTGGAAAATCTTGTGTGGGCGATTGTGAAGTTCCAGGTGGAAGGGAGCAGGGCCCGAGATTTGAGAGTGCCACCTGACCATTTTACCCTTTCTTTGGACAGTCAGGATGGGGCCAGACTATTTACTGCTGCCAATGTCCGGGATGAAACCAGCATTTCTCTATAGTCTGAATGCAAATCACAGCCCAGCTCTTCCGAATAGTGGCTGTATCCCATCCCTCTCTCTCTCTATTCACACACACACACACACACACACACACTTGTATGTAGCCCTTTCTTGTTATCCTTCCCGCCCCCCAGCTATGTGCCCCCTCCCCTCCCCAGCCTCACCTCCATTCCCACATTCCCACCCCACCTTGTCTCACTATAACCTTCAGTCAACCTCCTTTGGTGTAAAAACTCCTTTCCCTGTTTTGTTTTTTTCCATTCAAATAACGGTCATGAAGTATGTCTCTTTATGAG
>NW_022103900.1:6062108-6064596 GCF_000313985.2 Echinops telfairi
AGCTCAAGCCATATGGGGAGGCCGTATGTAGGCTCTATCAGAATAGCTTTTACCTGATTCCAGCTTTGAATCATCCTGGTCCAGGCATCTGACCAGTAAGTGATTGAAGAAATCTCCAGATAGGTCCAGCGCCCAGTCATTAAAATCGACCTAGCTGTGTCGCCAGACACTGTGGAATCCTCCCTCTGAGCCTGTTCTGAATTCCTGACCCAAAGGATCCCAAGAACCTGTGCTCAGTGAACAACGTAGAAGCCATTTGGCTTTTAGAATGTGACCTCAGAAGTCACATAGCCTCTCTTCTACCATAATTTTTGGTTAAAGAATTCACAGTCCACCCAGATACTACAAGGTATGGGTACATGCACTGCCATTCCTTGATATGAATAAGTGAAAGAATGTGTCCCTTAATTGAAAAACCATTAGTGGTTACTCATTGGGCTGCTCACCGCAAGGCCCGCTGTTCAAAACCACCAGCGGCTCCTCGGGAGGAAGATGGGGCTTTCTACTCCCATAGAGAGCTATCGTCTCAAAAACTCCCAAGGACAATTCTCCCCCACCCGATCGGGTAGCCATGAGTTGGAATCGACTTGATGGCTGTGAGCTTGCTTTTTGGTTTAAGCCTATTAGATCATTAAACCTCTAAATGCTAAAGGTTTGAGGGGAAAGAAGGCTCTGGGCATTGATAAACTATCAAATGAAATGATTCAACGCTCTGATACGCTGCTGAAAACACTCACTAGGCAAAGCCGAGAAATTCAGAAGATACCTCATCAACTGACTAACAGAGACCCATAGGTGTGCCATTGCAAAGAAAGATGACCCAGCAGAATGCAAAGATTACATGCAAGTGCAAATGCCAGAGACACCCCTAACCGCTGCCATCAAGCCAGTTCAAAACACAAGGACCCTATACAGAGTTTCCTTGACAGTGAACCCTCACGGGAGCAGCCTCAACTTTCTCCCATGGAACAGCTGGTGGATTTGAAGCTCAGGCCTGGTGATTAGCCCACCGTAACACCAGGGCTTCCGGAAACAAGCTCCGGCCATGGGTTATGATGCAATTGGTCTGGACCAGTGCCAGGCCCAGGAATAGACATTTGGACACAATATCCAGGGAATCTAATACATGTGGCTGGAAAACAGCAGCCTCCATCTTCCGGTCTGGGACAAGCCAGTAGTCTTTCCTTTGAAGTGGTCTCTTCCGAGTGTGAGGATAGGGTTCTGCTTAATGGGAGTGAGTTTTTCAGGTGCTACTTATTCTAGAAGATTCTTTCCTTGCTTAAGGGCATCGAGGTCTATAACATTGCTCCGACTATAGGAAATCCAAATAGGCCTTTATTAGAGGCACTTTGAAGACAGCCACATGGGAGAGTCGCCCTGCCTGCAATTCTTGCATCGAGTGATGTTTATAATAATTATTGGAAACAGAAATAGAAATAGCAACATAAACACATTGGATAAACTTTGTGTAGTGGAAGCAGAATGCCTGTATTTTATGGCTTGAATTTTGTACAATTATTGATTGGCTTAGAGCTCTCTGCAATGAGTATTAATTAATGTGAGACAGGAAACAGTCCAACAGGAAACAGAATGGAATATAGATGAGGATAATGGGAGTCGGAAACACTGAAGCAGGCTCACCAATGCGGACGAGGGTCTGAATTAAGACCAGAATGGAGAGACCACCTTAGCTAGCCTCTAATGACTTCTACCTGGAGACCAGGCAGGTTATTCTTCCACATGCTGCCCTTGCGCATCACAGAATGCTAGCATAATGCGTATTGACTTCCATGACTTGTTTTAAGTACGGAGAATTATAGGCTTAAGTACAATACCCTAGAGCCACTTGCAATAGTGATTTAAGGAGAATGGGTTCCCATGATACCAGAAAGACAGGAAACAAAAAAAGAATAAAGACTAAGTACATAAATTATCTGGCAGTAAAACCTGGGACTTTCAAAGTTCGTTGCTGTTGTTTTTCACATGGGAATGGGGTTGCCAATGAGACTCCGGTTGTACGAGCAGATTCTTAGTGTTTATAGGTGCCCTGAGTCAGTGTACTGCATCTTCTTTCAAGACCCGCCAGCACTTCTCCTGACCTACATGATAAGTTCCAAGCTCTTTAACCCAACTTTCTTTTATTTTTCCTTTAAAACACTTTTATTGGCCCATGATCCACATGTCATACCATTTAATAGTTCTATCACATCAAGAAGAGTTCTACAATCACTACCACAATCAATTTTAAAGAATTTTCTTCTTCCCATTGTTATTAGCTCCCTGTTTGCTCCCCAACCATCCCCACCCCCCACAAGAAATCATTAGTCCAGGCACTATCGCCACAGACTTACCTCTCCTGGATTTCATATACATTAAAACATACAAAAAATAAACTAACAACAATAACAAAATAAAGTATAGGAAAACCTCAATGAAAACAAAAGTAGAAAATATTATTAAAACCCAAGGGGAGGGTATTGTTTATATC
>NW_022103900.1:6066142-6072977 GCF_000313985.2 Echinops telfairi
GTATCGCTCGCACTGCCAGCTGTGAGTCTGTGCCTGTGTTATGCCACCTTCCAGCTCTTCTCCTTCCTTTCTGCCCACTCAAATTCCCTGTGGCCTCCAAAACCCAAACTAAAGCCCAGCCTATTAATTTCTGGTTGATTCAAACCCACCACGCACCTTAAGAACACAGTACAGAGTAGGCCTGCACCTTAAGAGGCCCCTCATCTTTCCAGAAGCAGACGGCCACCTCCTTCTCTGCAGGAGCAAGCGGTTGTTGGGCTCCCACTGCCCACCTTTCTGTCTGTGTGAGAGCGCTTAGCTCGGCTCCACCAGGTGTCCTTGTGGCCTCTCAACCTCAACTCACACACTGCCTTCCTCCCACAGCCTTTGCAGGATGGCTTGTCCAGAGTCTCTCCTAAAATCCTCCCTGCTCTGTAGGCCATGTCACACTTCACCCTCTAGAGGCTGTGTCCTCTAAGCCTTGCACTTCTCAAGTGATGGTGGAACTGTTATGGATTCGGGTACAGTGGATTTCCCCTGCTGGGTTTGAAGGCCCCTGAAACACTGCTCCAACGACAAGCCTTCAGACGAGAGTCAGAACCTCAGTCGTGAGTTCACTCACACTCCTCACACGGATAGCAAGCCACTGTGGCCAGAAATCCTAACAATGTGTATTGGCGCTGGATCAAAGTAGGCTCGTGTGAAGGGGTGCGAAAGTCAAACAGGTAGCACCTTGATAAACATTTATTTAGGGAAATGAGCCAGACTCAGCTATAGCAACAGATGGGGAGTGGGGGCAGGTCCCTTCGCTTCTACCAGAGGGAAGGGGCTAGAGCGAAAACCCTGGTGCTGAACCTTTTGTGCCCTTGCCCTGTGGTTTGTGTGAAAGGTTTGCGAAGACTTCCCTTTACTTTCAAGCTGTGACACCCACAGTCTAAAGGATGCTCTTGCTTCCTTGCCATTACTCAAAAAGGAATAAATAGTGAATGTTGTGTAAAAGAGCTGGGAGGGCATGCCAGGTTTAAAAAAACAAAAAACCTACAATGTCTGAGAGGAAGAACATTGAGAAGGAAAGATTTAATGCACGCCGACCCTGCCCAGCCAAATGCTGGAGTCTCCATATTCCTAGGGGAATGCTGTAATGTCTTCCTAACAGGCTATCTATCTTTCTGTTCAAATGCAGCCTAATTCACTAGAAAATAGCACGGGGGGAGGGGGGGAGCGTGGAAGGGGCAGAATGCTTTCTCCATATAATTTGATAAGAGGATTCATTAGAAAGGCTGTTACAGAATTTAGAAAATGTTGAATGATTTTCTATCACCCGCCTTCCTAATAGTTGGTTAATGAGGATGAAAGGCAATTATTTTCATAATACATTTTCATATAATTGGTTGATAAGTGTATTCAGTAGAGAAAAATGAATGTACTATTTTGTAGTGGATTTTTTTTTCTCCCTGAAGGAAAGAATAGAATAAGTGAGATTCTGGAAATGGCTACCCTTTGGGCTAGAAGCACAAATTCTCTCCCAATCAAGTGTTGTCTAAAACTGATACTATTAAAGGATTGAAGGCAGTGTTCTTATGTCTTAAAATACCCATAATTCTGTGAGAGTTCTGCAGTTGGAATGGACCGTCAGTGTTGCTTCAACTTCTCAAGCTGCACACAGCGACAGGAAAAATACCAGTTTACTCTTAAGTTGGCTATTTTTAGTTAAATAGGCTAAATGACAAAGAAATCTTATTTGAAGTTACACAACACTTCTTGACGGAGAAAAGGAAGGATTTTTGTTTTGTTTATGTGGTTTTTGTTTGTTTTTAGTAAAAGCAGGCCCACAGAGGCTACTTATTGTGGTTCGGTAAGAACATACAGGTAATGAAGAGAATATGAACACGAGTTTTAGAACTGGATTCATAACAAAGGACACGTAAAAAGGGGAGGGGGAAGCTCTCGCCCTCCACGGCTCACTTCACGTATCACTTCTAGTCGATACATTTTGCAGCCGAGTACTGGTATCTCCTGTAGCAGGACCCGGCCCAGTGGTTTCTTGACTCAGGTTTAGAAGGAATCTCTTCTGCATCATCTAATACAGAGTTCACATACTCATCAAAGTCTATGATACAGCCCTCTGTCCGCATGTTCACTTGCCTAGAGAGCCACACCGGAATCCAGGAGCCAGTCTGCAAGGATCTGAAGATGGTGGGGATGGGCTGCGCCAGCCCTTCTGCGTGTTCCAGCCCTGGCCACGGTCTGCCCTGGTGGAAGCTCACCTGTTCCGTTAAAGGAGTCATTTCACTGAGTAAAATTTAAAAGCGATTTGAGGAAAGCGGGGGTGGAGGGGGAGGATTTGTTTGGGTTGGCTTAGAATTATTTTCCATCCTGTGCCCAAGATGCTCAGAGGGTTCAGCCTAATGATGCTTACAGATTGTGATCACTAATGCCAATAACCATTAAGAACTTTCTAGGAACCTGTGCTCATGTATGTCCTTGAAGACATAAAAAAATCTTTAATATACCCCAGGGTGTTCAGAATAATTAGCAGTTTCTAGTTACCTTTTTAACTTCACAGACTTTATTATTAGTTTGGGGCTCAGTTTGTGGTGCCTCTCCACATGCCCCCAAAGGTTCTTTCTACTATTGATGGAGGGCACTCTGCATCTCTGATTCGATTTAAAACTAGGTTTGGAGTATAAAACGTAGTACCCAAGGGTGTTCTTTGGAGACTGTAGATGACGATGTGCAGTGCTCGTACTTAGTTTCTGTTCTAGAAGAGAGAGTGCTTTGATAACTAAGTGGAAGGTTGGAACTGCTAGTCCTGGTGGAATAGTGGATTGCACTATAGCATGCTAAAGCAAGGTTAGCTGTTCAAAACCTGCCACGACAGGAGAAAAGATGAAGCTCCTCACTCCCAGAATGAATCACAGTCTTGGAAACTCATAAGGGCAATTCTACTTGGTCTTACAGGGTAACTGAGTTGAGATCAACTCAATGGCAGGGAATTTGTTGGGGTTTTGTTTGTTTTATGGTTAGGAGAAGATATCAGACCTTATGAGGTTTTCATATATTCTTTCTGCATAGCCGTTCAAGGGCAAAAAGTTAGATTTATGAATTAATTTTTTAAATGTTATTAACTCCAATATTGTTAAATTGGTTATTGGCTTTTTCATATTTAGAATGTAGGTTTCAATTTCTCTCTCTTTCCCAGGGACTTTTTTGGCTTCCCTTCTCCTGAGATGTGTCCATCTCTGATGATAAATTTAAATAGCCTAGATCAGTCAGCAGATAAAAGATCTCAAAAGGAAGCTCACCAGGCCAGTTGTGAATCTGAGAGAAAAGTACTGTGCTGTGTTCTGCAGCCTAAGAATCAGAATTCGAGCTGTTAGCAGAGTAAAGCTTGATGGGGACACTAAAATCTTAAATCTTATTTTATTAATGACTGTAATAGTGCTGTGTCTGATTCTACCCAAATGTACATCATAGTACAGATCTCTGTGTGCACTAATGTACTTTCTCCCTAATAAGGTGTTTATTTATTTCCTTGGTAGGAAGGAGTAGTAGGTGCCTCTTCTCTAGTGGGTTACACGTTGGGCTGCTAACTGCAAGGTTAGCAGTTCGAAACCACCAGGTGCTCCATGAGAGAAGATGAGGCTTTCTAATTCCATAAAGCGTTTCAGTCTTCAAAACCCACAGGGGTCGTTCTTCTGTGGCCTATTGGGTCCCTATGGCTCAGAATTGACTGAAAGCAGTGAGTTGGTTTTTTGTTTTGTTGTCATTTGGGTAGAGCCCTGTTGGCACAGTGAGTTAAGAGGTTCAAACCCACCAGGAGCTCCTTGGGAGAATGATGGGTTTAAGTCTTGCTTAAAGATTTATACCCATGGAAATCCTATGGAGCAGTTTTAGTTTGTCCTAAAGTATCTTTGGGGGTGGGTATGGGGAGGGGGTTGTGATCAGATGGTTATTGTTCCTGTAAAACCTTCCATTTCTCTCCGTTGCCTGATGGACCTAAAACTGGCACTCAAGGTTCACAAAATTGAGTGGCTTTTCCAGTTTCTCTCTCAATCTCTCCTCAAAAACTTCCATAACCTTCATCCAAGCGAAACACACTTTAGCTCTCCCTCGCTACCATTCTGAATCAGTTCTGATCCCCATGTGTGCTGTCAGAAATATGTCTAGATGACCAGGTCTTTCTCATGAGGTGCTCCTGAGTGGGTCCTAACCTCCAACCTTTCACTTTAGCACCATAATATGTGAACTGTTTGTAACACCCAGGGTCTTAGGGGATCACATGTAGGCTTTATTCCATAGCCAGTTTTTATACAGCCCAAGAGCAGAAAGAGGTTTCCCATGTTGAAAAGCAGGAGTGGAGATAGAAGGTGTGAGGGAAGGAGAAGAAAGATGAGGAGAACCACCCAAGAGAAAATTAATGCCCATAAAGCCCAAGACAATGGACAGTGTAAGACACAAAGTAACAACAATAAAACATAATCGATCAAAGATTCACGAGGGTGGGAGGGTTCAGAAGGACAGGAAAAAAGAGGAGTTCAAGTAGAAAGAAAATATTTTGGAATTATTGATGACAAGGGCTCAAGTGGAATGACACAAAGGCTCAAGTACAAAAAACATGTTTTGGAAATGCTGATGACAACATATGTTCAAGTTTGCTTTATACAATTGAATATTGGATTGTCATAAGCCTTGTAAGAACCCACCCCCAATAAAATGATCAAAAAAGAATACTGAACTAAGACAACATTGATTCTTAATTTAAAAGCTTGACTACTGATAAGTATTCAACCGTTATCAATCTTCTCTTTAAAGATGTCAGTAAAGCTATTTTAGTATGAAAACATTTTTTAAAATAAATAAATAATATGTGTTGGAAAAAAAATTACTATCTGGACTCTGTTAGGTTGGGTTCTCTAGAGAAGCAAATACAGTGACACTTGTATGTCTATGGGTAAAGAAAGATTTATGTCAGGAAATGGTTGGCATAACCATCGCACAAACCTCCAAAGAAATGTTGCTGACCCTGGTCTAGTGACGATCCTTCTCTCTCTCACTACTGCCGTTAAAATCCCATTTCGTATGGCTATCCTTACATGTGCCCTCAGATTACCACTTCCCGGTAGCAGTGGTGTCTTTCACAGTGTGCACCATCTATACGGCAACGTGTGTATTTGTTCAAGGATTCGCTGTGGGCTTGCGCAGTTCATCAAATCTGCCTCAAGCCGACCAGTCCCCCCTTCCTTCCACCCTCTACGAGCCTGTTTGTTTCTCTCAGAGCACTCACTGTTCTCTGTTATCCAATAATTGCCTGTGTCCAAGCATAGTAAGCTGAAAACTCTCCAGAGTAGGGATTGCTTCTTTAATTTTTTACTCCTTTGCAACATCGATAAAGTGGGTTATAGGCAAAAAATAAAACCGTGGTCAGGATAGGTTATAGACAAAAAATAAAACCTTGGTCAATATTTGTCATTCAATCCATTGAGGGTCAAGTACAGCCATTTCTGGGGTTCCTTAACAGATGTGAGTGCTGTTTGTGGGGAGGGCTTCACTTCCTGCTCCAAGGGGCATTGCTTACTGGGGCCGGGACTGCAGCGCACAATGTACATGGTGTACCTGGAATTGAGCAAGTGCACAGGACCCGCGTGAAGCTTTCTCTGGACAGGTGAACAACAAATGCACATTGCCAATAAAGGTCAGAGGAGCTCCTAAAGAAGCCATTGCTTACTCTGCGTACTCATGTTTTCTGAATTTACTATTTAAAAGCAAAACAAAGAATTTCCTGCTCTGAATGTGAGTGAGTGGTTTAGATCATTCTTTCTATGAATTCTTAGGTTGGAATTTGGAAATTTAAGTTCAGGGTCAGTGAGAATTAACTCTACTGGCAGGTCCTCCATGCCAGACCCTCCATAAGGCCCTCTGTAGAACAAGGTTAACCACCGGGAACATTTGGTAACTGTTATGGCATGAGTTGGTAATGCTGAAGGATAAGATACTGAATAAGGATAACATAAGCTTTAAGGTGTTGAAGAGAAATGGAGGAGGTTGGTTTTCCAAGTCGAGGAAGGCTTGAACCATTCGTGGGAATCGGTGCATGTAAGCCCCTTCTGCTCAGTCAGTAAGTGTGGGACGCATTCTTCAGGCAGAGAATAAAGGTTATGGATGGTGGAAGGAAGGATGTGGATTTGAAACAGGAAAAGAAAAGCTGACCTGTGTCAGACAGGTCTAGCAAAAGATAACATGTGATCATTATAGTGAGGATCTCTTTTTTGTCACAAATTCAGCAAATACACACACACTGCCAGTGATGATATAAGGCCCAAAGGTATATACTGTATTAGGAAAAGTAATGTCATATAGAAAGAGAGAGAGTGTTATCATAGTTGAGAAAACAGAGAAAAGTTGAAGCCAGAAGTTCAGTGCCCAGTTTCAGATTCACGGGGTAAGGAAAAGTCTTCATTGTGAGAACAAATAACTGTTAGAAGTTAGGCAATTGGCAACAACTCCAGGGGAAGAGAGTGAGGTAGAGAAAGGTGAATGTTTTGTTTTGTTTTTTGATCATTTTATTGGGGGCTCATACAATTCCATCCATCCATCCACTGTGTCAAGCACATTTGTACATATGTTGCCATCATCAATTTCAAAACATTTTCTTTCTACTTAAGCCCTTGTTATCAGCTCCTCATTTTCCCCCCTCCCACCTCTCTCTCCCCTCCTTCATGACCCCTTGATAATTTATAAATTGTTATTATTTTTCATATCTTACACTGTCCAACGTCTCCCTTCACCCACTTTTCTGTTATCCATCCTCCAGGGAGGAGGTTATGTGTCGATCCTTGTAATCGGTTCTTCCTTT
>NW_022103900.1:6075819-6089240 GCF_000313985.2 Echinops telfairi
TAGAAAGAAAATGTTTTGAAAATGATGATGGCAACAAATGTACAAATGTGCTTGACACAATGGATGGATGGATAGTGATAAGAGCTGTAAGAGCCCCCAATAAAATGATTTTAAAAAGGAGACCTTTTGGGTTAAAAAAAAGTACTCTTCTAAATTTCTTCCTAAGATTCTTTCTCCAATTAGCCTATCGCCTAAACCCTTCCTATTAGCTTTCTGGCAACAAATGCAGCCACTTTGAATATCAGAGGATCTGACTCGGGGCATTCTGGCTGGTTCATAAGTTTCTGCCCTCACCATTACTGTCAATCCTCTTACCATGTGATCGCCTCTCTCCCACTGCTCAATCTGAGAAATGTCTATTTTAGCATTTGCTTCCTGGCTCACACATTGCTCCTGTGCATTCTGCCCTGACATTCTGATTCTTTCCTCTGGTTTGAATCCATCCACCTCTAACGTTTGACATCTCCTTCCACTTATTTGAGAGCCACGATCAGTTTCAAGGTGCTAGCTATGGCTCCCAAAGAATTGCCTCTCTGGATCCCCAAACCCTGCAGTGGAAAGATCCCAGTCTCTGTTTCGAACTGCTGCACTGGCTCTGGACCACAATCTCTTGCCATAGACAGTTCTTCACAGTGAGTCCTGCTTCATTTAAGTCCTTTAGGGGTTAGCATATTCCAATTTAAATCTCTGAGTAGTGCCACATTCGTGTTCCCATGTCTGGAATATTTATAAAATATTGAGCAATCCATGGAATGATCATGAATTATAAAGGAGGGAAAAATAAGACTCAAACCACCAAAAAGACATACTAAGGACAAGAACCCAAACACCCACTTTCCTGCCATTACATAGAGTCCAATATCACCCCCAGAGGGGAGGGAGAAGTGCCCCGGGGTTTCAGAGGCTGTACATCTTTGTTGCAGCAGACTGCCTCACTCTCTCCTGAGGACTGACTTGCGGAATCCAAACGCCAACCTTTGGTGAGCTTAACCTACGCTTCTTAGGCTAAGACACAGAGGGCATAAATGGAGTTGGGTTTTGAGCACACCTCTTTGTTCTGCACAGAAAAACAGTATACGTACACCCCGTCTGAAGAGTGAAAAAATACGTTAGGCCAAAAACTGTAGGCAGGATCACTGCCTCTTACCAGCTGGGGTGAGGGGGAAGGGGGACTGGAAATCTTGCTGGTCCACAATCACATACAGCAATGCTCTGTCCGTTGCTGTGTGTTGGGGCTCCGTGTAGCGGGTGTAGCCATGGCCCACCACATAGGTCGCACCCTTTCCCTATTTTCCAGATGAGGCCAAAAATAAGAACTGGGTACATGAGAGACAGCGAGGATGCAGTGGGAGCTGAGATTTGCACACATTGGAAGGAACGTGATAGCAACTAGTAGCTACAGAATTCAGCAGGCCTGACTCGGTTGGACCCACCTCAAGAGCATGAGAAACTGCGTTTGCAGAGGTGCCGAGAGGTCCAAGAATTGCCCAAGGACTAGTCTGAGAGACAGAATTGTATGTACATCGCCAGGGGAGGGGGGCTTCTGGCCAATATTGCTTCCAGCCACCGCTGCCCTGAAGTGTTCCTGCTGAGGGCTCATTCTGAAGCTCTCTTTCATTAAGCTGGGCTACTGAGACCCTTGGTTCCATAATGCTAACTTCCCCCGAGCCTCATTGTTGGGCCCACACCATCCTGAGAAAAGGAGGAAGGCAGGAGCAATGGGAATGCCTGGCTGGGTCATGGGTCCTGACTACCTGCGGGAGGGGGGAGGGGCGTGGGGGAGCTGTCATCCAGCTGGGTCCAAGGATGCGCAGGGAGCGCCCACTTAGCTTGAATGGCCTTTTCTCAGAATGTTTCCAGTGCCCCTCCGAGCCTCATGGCATTCTCTTGAAAGTCTCTCCTATTGCTGAGGGGTAGTTTTGCATTCACGCATTCGTACAGATCGATCTGAAACAGAGATTAGATTAGCTCACCTTGAGAAAAGCAAGAGCAAGCACGTTTCTGCCGAAAGCTTTCTCTCTCAGGAGCGTGTGGCCAGGGAATAGCATCTGTGCCGGGGGAGAAACGATTCCGTGCGCCAAATAAAGAATGTGAGGGAAGATGCTGAACAGCATCCTCACAGCTTTTCCTAGAGCTGCATCTGAGCTGGAAAGTGGAAGCAGCCAGGATCGTGGGCGGGAAGGAGAGAGGTGCCTTCCAGATGTGGGCCCAGCAATTTATGACTCACCTGCGGTCCCACCAACGTATAAACCCACGGGCGGCTCTAATAATCCTTCTGGTGGTAAACAGACTGCAAGACGGCCAAGGATTTCCACCTCCTGGTATGGACGCCCTGACAGGCCCCTCCCACACGGAAGAGGGCTTTAGGTAACTAGTCGGGTGTTGGGAGAGAACAGACTTCTCAGACTAGGTCATAAGAGGCAGGAAGCTTCTGCCTTGCCCTCTTGGATCCTTTGCTCCCAGGGAAGCCTGCTACCACGTGGTAAGGGCGCTCACAAATGGAGCTTCCCTGTCAATGGCCAGCGAGAAACAGGCCTCCTGCTGAAGACCCCGTGAGTGTGTCCTCTTGGAAGCTGGCCCTTCCGCCCCAGGCAAGCTTTCCATTGACTGCAGCCACGATTAACGTCTTGACGGCCAGCTCATGAAAAACCTTGAACTAGAACCACCAAGCTAATCACAATTGTGAGATGGTGAATGTTCACATTTCAAACTAAGTAGTAGGGTAATTGTGTGATGTATCAACAGATAACACACTTCCTCATTTCTTCCCACTTACATACATTTGAGGGAACAAATAATTATTGACTCCCTTGCTAAGCAAGGCCTATGACAGGGCAGGCAGCCAGGGACAGAAGGAAACAGCTGTATGCCAGACATATGGCCATATATCGGATGGTCTTCACTTAAAAATCCCAGCCTTCGCTGTGATGAAACACTTCTTTCCCAAGAAGCTACACTTCGGCCATATTTTAAAGCTCTTTGAGGGGCAGACATGATGCCACTTTACAAGGTGTCATCTCCATCTCTCTGTACTTCGTGTTAGATTTGATGCTCACGCTGCCTCAGGCAGAGGGCTTGCTATTTCCCCGCCCTCCCCCTCTTCCTTTCTCTTTCTTGTTGGATGACAGGATGCAGACTCGGTAGAACGAACCCTTCACTGATTCCAAATTACCCATCTCAGTGTCTACGTGGTTAATTTTTAAAGAGCACAGATCCCGTTGTGCTAAGTGCAGCAGAAATAAATAATTTATATCTATGTGCTTCTCATGCTTGTGACCCGAGCTGTACTGTGTGAATGGACGATTTCATCCATCCCAATTTGAGTGCACAGCCCAGCCCAGTGATGCACGATTATTACTTTTGGTACAAGTGTACTCCTCTCATTAGCTCATTCTTGTTGAGACTCAGGTCCATGGGAGAATATTCCTAAGGCATCGGCCTGGAGCGCCTGCCATTTGTTTACGCACACATCCCCTTAGAGCATTTCTGATGCACACGCTGATGCATGAGTCAGCCTCCTTCAGGAGAAGGCATTTTAAATGAGGCATGATTTTACATGATATTTCTACAGATGCTACCCAGGCCTTGAATTCTTGAATAAATCATCATGACAGTCATGTAGCATCTCACAGGCTACTTTGAGGGGAGAGCTTCCTAGTCTTTAAGTGGATAGCAATTTTTCATCCATGCGAAAGAGTTTGTCATGCAAACCAGTAGCTCGATTTGAATTGGAATGCTGTTCATGAAGGTGTCTTCTGAGGCAGTCCTTAACACGAGCGTTCTGAAGACGCAAGGGTGCCAAGTGTTTATTACAAGGCAGGTAGATTGCATGAAATAGACATCCTCAACATCGACACATTTTCCAGAAGAAATGCCTTAGCCTTTTGGTCACAGAATCATAAGTGAATCATTTTCCTTTGAAGATACACTTTTTGGCTACCCAAAAAAACCTATAATATTTGAACATTTCAAATGATTTCTTAGGGGTCAGAATATATATATGTGTATAATGTTAAGGAACGGGAGCCCAGTGAGTGTCAGAGAAGATGAGTGGATCCCTGGCATGTAACTCCAGCCCTTTGGCAGAGAAAACACTGGCCTGAGATGACGTGCTGCTGAAAATAACCATGGGCCACACTGTGGCCTTGTGGCAAGTGGAGTGTCTCCTATGGAAGACAATTGAGCTTCATACATCCTTAGCCCTGTGGCTGGGACATACCCCCAGGTCTGTGGGATGAGACTATGAACCAAACTCAGTCTTGTTTGAGGGGAAGACAAGTTGTCAAAAGAGAGTAAATCAAAAGAAATTGCATGAGTTCACTATTTATTTTTAGATTTTCAACTTCTCTGCACAGTAGGGTTTTATTCTGAAGCAAGAAAAAGCACACTTCATAAGTGAATCGACTCACAGATGAGCTCTGCGAGACAGGCTGTGTTGACAGAATGATGGTTTGGGGAGGTGAAGTGGCAGAGCGTGTGATGCTGCATTTGAAACTTACTGCGTGTTCATTTTGGAGAGCAATTATTTATGTTACCACTGGACGGGTTTCACTTACAAAAGCCTGGCTGTGGAAGGGGAAAAGTTTGGTGCATGAGGCTCCGCCAGCACAAATGTCTGCTTCTAAAGTTTATAACTAACTTTTGTTTTGATAAAAGAACAAAAGGACTTATTTTCACCTTTGCTTGTTTTCGATTTTTCTTTTTACAACTAGTAGTGTCTCAGATTGACATTTACATGTAAAGTTTAAGGGAACAATCCACTCTGAAAAATAATTTTGTTTCATTCCTTTCCAAAAGAGTAATTAAGGCAAATACTTTATCTGTCCATTGCCAGAGTCACTGAAATTTAAATTACTTACCATTAAAGAAAACTGAAATTTCCCTTCCTCGGCGGCACTCACCACATTTGAAGTACTGTCGTGGCTCATGGGTTAGTGGCTCCTGTACTTAGCCACACAGATAACGTGCAAGTCTGTCATCATCACAGACATTCTGGTGGACAGCATTGTTCTCTGTGGATCTGCAGAGTGAATGAACAACAATAGGTCCAGCCTAAAATTGTTACTTAAGCACTGTACCGAAGAGAAGATATAGATAGTTCAGCAGAAACATTGGAGGCTTTAAACGTCATTAGTTGTTGTTATTGGGTGCCATTGAGTCCGCTCTGATTCATAGCTGCCCTATTACAACAGGACAAAATGCTGCCCTGCTCACAGCGGTTGTTATGTCTTTTGAAAATACGCACCTGAAAGTCCTTATGCTACATTAGGTGTTCAAAATGGCAGGCTACTCCACTGAAGAGTTAACTACTGCTTTGAATCATGCAATTCAAAAAACAAACAAAAAACTCATCAGTCTTATGGAAGCAGGAAATCTCATCTTTCCCCCTCTGAGCAACTAATGGGTTCAAACTATGGATCTTGCAGTTAGCAGCCCAAAGTATAACCGAGTATGCCACCAGGGCTCCTGAATTGTCTAATAACCTCAACCCTCACCCCCATAGAATCGGTTTGGACTCATAGCAATCCTGTAGGACAGAATAGACTGGCCCCTGTGGGTTTCTGAGACTGTAGCTCTTTACAGGAGTACGAAGCCTCATCTTTCTCCCTTGGAGAAGCTGACAGTTTTGAACTGCTGACCTTGTGGTTAGCAGATCAATGTGTAACCCACTACCCCACCGGGGTTCTGGATTGTGAGATAGTGATGGTGAGTTTGTTGCTTCAGTGGGATTAGGTGCTATGGGTTTTCTTGGAAATAAAATGCCAGGCCAGGGGAACAGAGAAAGTATTTCCCATTAAAAAGAATCTGGGCCCAGCACAAAAGCAATCAAGCTGTATTTCCTGATGGGAGATGTGGAGTAAGCACTCTGTGCTTTGAAGCTGGGAAAGAAAGGAAACTGGTCGACCTCCTCCTAGCCACATTGACTTGGTGAGACTAGAAAAAGGGACACAAACCAAACTCACTGCCATTGAGTCAGTTCTGACTCCTAGAAAGCAGGACCAAAAAAAAAAATTATTGCAATAGAGTCAATTCCTACTCATGGTGACTTGTAAGTCTGGGTACTTCAGAGAAACAAATCCACAGAAACTCGTGTATAAAAGAGAGTTTTATATCAAGGGTAAGTGCACATCAAGAAAACATCCCAACTCAGTGCTGCCCAAGCCCACAAGTCCAACATTAACCCATTAACCCAACACCAGTCCACAAAGTCCTCTACCTCACAAAACAGAGGCAATGATGCCGACTGCAGGAGGAAAGCTGAGTCAGTGAACGAATAAGCATCTCAGCACTAGCAGGGGTCTCCACAAGGCTGCTCCAGCACCCAGGGCTGCATCGGGATAGGTTCATGTGGCTTCTCCTTGGGGATGTCTTGTAGGAAGCCAATCTTGCAAGCTGAAGCAGGGAACTGCTAAGGCAGCTGCACCCTGGTGCAACCATCACAAAGCAAGAGACCCGAGAACTAGAAAGGCGAGGCTCACCACCCATTTGTCCCTCCGCCTTTCAATTAGCCCCACATGTGATTATTGGCCAGGTTGGCACAATTAACTAACTCAGTGGGTGAGCCCCAAGAGAGTGCTGTAGGATTTCCTTCAAATCTGGCAGGTGGGAGTTTAAACCAATTTAACTTGAGCAAGCAGTTGGTGCTTATTTCATGAAGGCAGTTGTAACCTCAGAGTTCATCCCCGAGCTATGCATAAATAGCCCACATTTAGAAACAATTTGCAAAGAGACCCAAATAAAGGGAAAATTAGCATAAAGGGCCTGCTTACAAGCCAAGATAACTTAATTCAGGGACTAAAACAGTTAAGTTAATTTTAAAACACTTTTCAAGTAAACAATAACAATTTAAAGCTGTATTTAGATTCAAGTGAGTTATTTTTATTTACAATTTTGGAACTCATAAAATCCTAACATAAATAGCATAGTTGTAAATATTAAGTTATTGTTTACTAAGCCTTAAATGAGATGTTTCAGTTTATTTAAGTATGTTTTATTTTCACATTCACAAATAATTATCTTATATACATAATTCAGTATATAGGACATATCATTCAGTATATATATATATATATATATATAGCATATATATTTGGTATATATGTGCTAAAATTCATACCCCCCCAATACCTCCTTTTCAAATGAAATTTCACATTCATTTGGAGATGTGTCTTGACTTGGATTTTATTAATTTAAAATATTTCTATAATAAAGTAATCTGAAATATTTGGCTCATTTCATTTCACATGCCTTTCAAAATTACCTTAATACATTTATTTATAGCTATAAAATATGTTCATTTCTATAAATAGACTAATTACGCTAGAAATATTCAAATGCATCATTTTTTACATTAGTGGTATAAGCTTTTTAATGCTTGTACTATAACATCTTTCCATTCTCTGCAACTTGTCTCTAACTGGTAGCAATTAAATGATTCCCTACTATTCTAGTGCATATCAAAGTTTTAAGCAGTCAATTACCTTACTTCCCCGAAGAAAGAAGTGTTTTTCAGAATTCCCTAAAAAACTCACTGCCATCAAGCCAATGTTGACTCTCACGACCCCTGTGTGAGTTTCCAAGACTGTAAATGTTTACACATGTGGGAAGCCCAGTCTTTCTGCCTCGGAGCTGCTTGTGGTTTTGAACTGCCCACCATGAGGATCATAGCCTAATGCATAACCATTACACCACCAGTGCTCCACAGAGATATTTATATGTCAGGTTTGCTAAACATGACTCAATTTCACCCTGTCCCTAAAGTTTATTGTTCTGAATTCCAACAAGAAGAGAGAAAAGCCTATACAAATTCTCTAACATTTTGGTCTTCTTTCTAAACATTTAGTAAGTAAGCATTGTTGTCTTAACTGTATCCAGTCACTCATGCAACTCCACTTTGTGCACTGTGGAGCAGGACTGGTTTAAGGAAAGCAACCAATAGCTAGTTGGCAACAGAGAAGTTTTAGAATTCAAAACCAAGATAAAATTAAACATGGAAAAAAACTATTGGGGGTTGCTCTATTAGTTGCCAATGGTCTATGCAAAGAGCCCTGGCTGCTGCCAATCATAAAGCAAGCAGTTCAAAACTACCAGGGGCTCCAAGGGCAAAGACAAGACTTTCTACTCCCATAGAAAGAGTTACAGTGTCAGAAACCCACAGGGGCAGTTCCTTCCTGTCCTAGAGGGTCACCATGAGTGGGAGTAAATTCATAGCCACGGGTGGATTGGTTTGGGGTACAGGTTACAGGGAAAGCCCAAAATCCATTTGCAATAGCCTCCTGTGAATTAAGCGTCCACTGAATTCCTTCTGACCATTAGCCAGGGTTGGGAACAGTCTTGACCTCAGGCAGAGTACATTGAAAAGCAGATCACCTCCACCCCTCTCCAGCCAGTTCAGGGAGAGGCATCTTCTTTAGCGGCTTGCCTGCCCCGCGTGTCTCCTTAACGGGGCCCCCTAGTCCCTAGCTGTCCCCTTGACTGCTTTGGTCAGAAGGCCCTGGACCAATCTTGTTAATGCTTGTATTGATCTGCTACCAATTGTGAGTTTGTAACAGTTTCCTTCTCTTCTTGTATTGTCCTAGTCATGTGGCTATATGGCTAGGAGTCCTTGGATGCTAAGGGTCTCCCTCATGGCTGATGTGCCATTGTCTGGCCTTTGTCCTGGTTAAGACTTCATAAATGTTCTCTTTAAATTATATTTGAGATTTTTTTACAGGGCCTCTTTTGTTCCCTAAAACACAGCCGAGAGCTAACCAATGATGACCTCAGCCATGCCAGCCAGAAACTCGGATGGGCAAGGAAGGTAGGACTCACTGGCTTATCACACATGTGTCCTTGGATTTTAGCCCCTGAAAGAGTTGTCTCAGGTGTTCCTGAAAATGCATGTCTACAGTGTTTCAACTGTTGCTGAAAGAATCCATAGATCGTTCCCATCTACCATAACTTGGTTCTTGGAAGATTAAACCCACCCAGATGGGGAACTTCCTTCTAGTTTGGTTATGAACCAACCCAGTGCGCATTAGGTGGGCCCCAGAAACATGCCCTCTGGAACTCACTGGGTAACCCCTTCCTCCAACCTGTAACCCTCCATCATGCCAGGTCACCTCCCTTTTCCCTTTTGACCCAGAGTCAAAGAACTGTCACATCTGCCTCCATCAGTAGATTCTCTATCAAATAAAACCAGCAATTCTTTTCTGTGGGCTTTTCACACCTGTTAAGATTTTTAAGTGTTGAAAGATTTGTCTCCTACCAAAAGTGTGAAAAATACAGGTACCGTCCTGTCATGCCCAATCCTGTACGGAATAACTCCTTCAGTGATCCAATCGGAATATAGTACAATGTTCATTTAAAAAAGCAAGAACAATATCTTAAATAAATCTGCTCGAAGGTCAGCAAAAAATTGCTATTTCAATCCAAGAAACGCTGTTGCTAAGGAGCACTGTTGGTGACGTGGGTTACACGTTGGGCTGATAACTGCTGGGTCAGCAGTTTGAATCTACCAGCCACTCCATGAGAGAAAGATGAGGCTTTCTGCTCCTGTAAAGATGTACAGTCTACAAAAGCCATAGGGGTGATTTTGCCCTATCTGATAGGCTTGCTAGGAGTCAGAATAGATGTGATGGCAGTGAGCTATTGGTGAGTTGGGTTTTTTGGAACACTGTCGCTGTGAATGCAGACAGTTTTCTCTTAAACTCCAATTACCATGGCAGGATATTTATGATGGTGCAAGTCTTATCCAATGAGTGGAACGCAGGCAACACTCCAATCGAAATCATCTGGAAAGAGTTTCCTAGGTAAGGGTATGAAGTTGGACTTTGAGCCAGCATTCAAGAGATGGTACGTGTACATGATGACATCATCGGATGAAGTCTTCTTTTGGCTAGGATAAAGGCACCGCATCCAAAAAATTACTCAGAATACAGCTGAATCACAAGGGCGGCATGCCCTTGAGAAAACTGCAATCTCCCTGTAACTCTTCCTTCATCTGGATAGTGAGGTGGGAGGCCTCCAAGAAACAGAATCTCTTTTCCCAAGCTGTTTTTTGTTTGCTTGCTTTCACAAACCAACCTTATCACCTTCAACGGACTCTCCATTACACTGAATATATTTGTCAAATCTGCGATTCCATTCTTGGAAACATTTTTAAACTCATCTGTTTGGATAGCTGACAGCACCTCCCTCATTTTTTTCTTCACCTCTTCTTTTATTGGAGGCTCCTAAAGCTCTTATAATAATCTATACATCAGTGTATCAAGCACATTTATACACATGTGGCCATCATCAAATGTTCAAAACATTTCCTTTCTGCTTGAGCACTTGGTATCAGTCCCTATTTTCTCCCTCCCTCCCCCACCCTTCCACATTCATGACCCTTTGGTAAGTGATAAATTATTATTATTTTCATATCTTACACCATCTGCTCCCTCCCTTCACCTACATTTATGTTTTTCATCCCCTGGGGGTGGGCGTGGGAGGTGTTAAACATCTGTTGGTTCCCCCTTCTACGTCCCCTACCCTCCTGGTATCGCTACTCCTGTTCCCATGACTGTTCCTGAGGGGTTTCTCTGTCCTGGATTCCATGTGTTGAGAGCTCTTATCTGTACCAATGTACATGCTCTGGTCTAGCCAGATTTGTAAGGTAGAACTGGGGTCATGACAGTGGGGGTAGGAAGCATTAAAGAACTAGATCAGTGGTTCTCAACCTTCCCAATGCCATATATAGTTCCTCAGGTTGTGGTGACCCCCCAACCATAAAATCATTTTCGTTGCTACTTTATAACTGTAATTTTGCTACTGTTATGAATAGGGCAACCCTTGTGAAAGGGTCGTTCGACTCCCAAAGGGGTCGCAACCCACAAGTTTAGAACACCTGGACTAGAGGAATGTTGTGTATTTTGTCGATGCTAGACTGCACTCTGGCTGGCTCATCCCTTCCTGGTGACCCTTCTGTGAGGGGATGTCCAATTGTCTACAGATGGGCTTTGTGTCTCCACTGTGCCCCAACTTGTTTGCATTGATATGATTGCTTGTTTTGGGTCTTCTGATACCTGATCCTGTCAACACCTCATGATCACACAGGCTGGTGGTGCACTTCTTCCTTGTGGGCTTTGCTGCTTCCCTGCTAGATGGCTGCTTGTTTAACTTCAAGCCTTTAAACCTCAGATGCTATATCTTTTAATAGCCAGACACCATCAGCTTTCTTCACCACATTTGCTTATGCACCCATTTTGTGTTCAGAGATCATGTTGGGGTAGGGGGGTAGGTGTGCATCACAGAATGTCGGGTTATTAGAACAAGGTGTTCTTGTATTGAGGGAGAGTAGAGGTCCAATGTCCATCTGCTACCTTGATTCTTAACATAGAAATATATGCAAATATACCTAAATCCCTATTGTTATATATTAATATATTTATATATATATGTCTATATTTATACCTCTATAAATGTCTTTTGCCTCCTAGTTCTTTCCTTTATTTCCTATTCAATGCCTATTCCACTATCATGTTTGACCTTCATTTGGCTCTTAATAATCCCTCTCGGCTACATCATCAAATCACTGTCCTTTCATGTCCCTCTGCGTGCCCAGAAACAAAGAGAAGTTGCACAGAGCAGGAAAAATGCATTCTATGAAAGCTCTGCCTAGCAGAGCTTTTTGCAAGTTCTTTTTGGGAACTCACTCATATTTCATAGGCTTCTTAAACAGCTTAGCATATGGAAAGCTCTTGGATTACCTAGAACATAGTAATGTGTTTCATGTATTAGCTATTGGTGCCATTATTATTATTATGCAGTTCATATAAGGAAGCTGGAAAGGTTTTACGTTTACTCTGAACTCACATCATTTTCTAGCTAACACAATTTTCACTTAGTTTTTTGATTTTTTGGTTTTTGTCTTTAACTTAGATAATTGCTAAGACAAATTTATAAACTCTAGCATTTTCCAAATAATTGTGTTAAATATAAATCCTTTCTGGAAAGTATTTCCTTTTAGGAGAAAAAAACGATTTGTAGGTAAATTGCTTGTCTTTAGAGAATGAAAGTAGAAATAGAAAAAGGAGGTGATGCCCTGAAAAGTGTTGACATGAGCTCACGATGCCTATTCAAATCTTAGAGTTTCATAATTGACCTAAATTTTGAAAAAAAATCACAGTTAATTACCTGATGAGAAGCTCATATTTTTTCATTTATATTTGCTTTGCTATCCTTTTGGCAGTTTAGAAATCATTTTAAAAAAAAAACCCATAAAACGTTTCTTGAGAAAAAAATCTATTTGTAGTTTACAAGCTCATAATCTTGGAGTTTCTGGTCGCGGCTAAGATTCAGTGTTAGAACTGGACTTGTTGTGCTGCTACGAGACACTAGAAAACTGGATAAAGATATGAATCCGTGATCTTCAGATATCTAGCTGCAAACATCAAAGGCCATGCCTCGTGGTGGTGTAGTGGTTATGTATTTGCCTACTCCCGGAAAGCATCTTGGAAACTCACAAAGGCAGTTATTTATGCTCTGCCCTAATAGGTTGCTATGAGTCGGCATTGACTTGATGGCCGTGAGGTTGGCTCTGGTTTCCTGAGAGAAGAAAAACTAACAAGGTTGGCCCTAAACTCACTCAGGGTTGCTGCAGAGCCACCTTTTAGACCCTGGTACTGAGAGGGAGAGCGCACGGTGATCCTGCTTAGTCAAGGAGAAGAGATCAGCGTCAGGGAATTTGGGGCACATAAAACAGTTGAAAAGGGAACTACATAGAGTAAGAGCTCCAGAAATCTTCATAGAATTCTCTGAGTCTTTGGCTGAATCTTAATTGGAAAATGACTAAGAATGAACACCAAGAGGCCAGGTGAAGAATTACATAGAAATGACTGTAGCTTTCACAGAACCAAAAGATATTCAAGACTGTCACCTAACTCACCCAGGGGGATGGTATTGTATATATCTCCACAGGGAAAGAGGGACCAGACTTCAACCTGGTGCTCCAAGATGTGAATGCAACATGCCGGCATGGGGTAGGGACCCAGTGGAGAGGTCTGAGGGGCCGGCCCCAATCCCAACTACTACAGGGACAGCTGCTCCTCCCTCCAGAAGAATTTATTTCAGAGGACTGCACTGAAGCTGCAGCTCAGGGAGAGGGACATATCTGATCAGAGCACACGGGAGCAAATGAAGGGGGAGGAAGAGAGAGTGGAGCACATCCTGGCCCACCAATCCTTGAGGATGATATCCTTGCTCAGAGCAGCCAATGCACAGAGAGGAGTATATGGTCAGTCCCACTATGAGACATAATATCCCTCACTGACCCATAGCCCTGCAGGGGACAACACTGTAAACACAGTGTGGGAATTGTGCCTTATCTGACCCCACCACACCAAGGCAAAACACTAAGGGTATGCAACAGAACAGCAAGGGAAACAGAGCAAGGAAGTCCC
>NW_022103900.1:6090788-6105984 GCF_000313985.2 Echinops telfairi
TGACACCACTTCTAAAAGGAGAAACACAAGACAAATGCAAGCATCTGTTCCCAGGTCATATAATCACTAATCAGGTCTCTTAAGCCACAAGTGGTATGCCTGCCTAATACTCAGGAGCCACCTGAGTATTTATACCTACTTATTTATAGATCTCACCTGCTTATTTATAAATCCTAATAACCACTTACACAGAGGTGGTCACCTCAGCAGGGGTCAGTTTCTCATGTCGGGGAGAGAAGACCAATGAGTTCCTTCCATAGAACATTGTTCTATGGTCTCCCCAAAGAGCCCTCGTGCCATAGTCCTTCCATGTTGGGCTGTAATTCCCATGGTCGGCAGTTCAAAACACCAGCTGCTCCGCAGAAGAAAAACTAGACTTTCTACTCCTGTGTTGATGCTCAGTGAGCCTTAATGGAAATTCCAGGTCCAAGGTGAGCGGAAGGCAGGTCTGTTTTTGAAAAAGTGAGATTATACCTTAGTTGGCCAATAAAACCGGCGGAGTAACCTGCCCTTGGGAAAAACATTCAAATTTTACTTAAATGGACCACCAAGAGAAGAATATGCCCGCTATTATATTCCTCACTGGGCACTTTTGACCTAGTTTCTCTCCAGCCCTTGGAGACTCAGGGCTTGTGCTGCAGACAACCGGGATGTTAGACTCTGTCCTTTTGAGATGCACAACGTCCTCCATAGGTCACACCAGAAGGCTCTCATGTGGAAATTTCACTAATAACTGGCCTTACCTTTAAACCTGGTTATAGAAGATTTAAAAACTGGAATATGTATTGCCTTGGACTTAAGGTGGAAACACCCTGGTGTGAGAAGAGGCAGGTGACTTGTATCTCAAAATTAAGGATTTTGAGGTCCTTTGACTTAGGTTCAAACCTTGTGCTTTGAGGCTGCCCAATGAATGGTGCCTCAGCACTACTTTATATTTGTTGTTTTCATGCTATCTTTGTTTTTAATGATCTGTCTTAGACTAGCAGGCACGGTTCTACCTTTGTGAATGAGTCTTTTTTAAATCATTTTATTGGTGGCGCATACAACTCTGATCACAATCCATACATCCATCCATTGTGTCAAGCACATTTGTACATTTGTTGCCCTCGTCATTCTCAAACATTTGGTTTCTACTTAAGCCCTTGGTATTAGCTCCTCATTTTCCCCTCCCTCCCCGCTCCCCCTGTGAATGAGTCTTGTTGAGAGTTTTGCCCTATCTGCACTATCTGTGACAGGACTATAAAATGGCACAGCTACGAGAGAAGGTGGAACTATAAATACCAGCAATTCCTCTCCTTAGTAAACATCCTAAAGAAGTAGCTGGATCAATAGTTTCTTGGGGTTCTGGCAGGGGAGATTGTGGGGAAATGGAGAGCTAATAATAACAAGTACAAGAAAGAAGAAAATGTTCTGAAATTGACTGTAGTTATGATAACATAAATCTTTTAAATATGCTTATTAAACAATTGAACTATAAATTATATGTCAATAAAATGATAAAATCTAAATAAGTGGATAAATATTAATACAAAAAATTTTTAAGAAAGAAAATTGCATCTCCATTTACAGAAAAATCAAACAGGTCTCATTCCTCACTACATATAAAAATAAATGAACTCACAGAAGGACATTAAAGGTATACAACTGGGCAAGGAGGAGGTGAAACTATTGCTATTTGCAGACGACATAATTCTGTACATTGAAAATCCCCAAAGCTCCACAACAGGAGTACTGACAGTGATAGCGGAATATGGAAGAGTGGCAGGACACAAGATCGGCAAGCAGAAATCTATTGGTTTGCTACATACAGCAGCCAAGACCATGGATGAGGAGATCAAGGCGGCAGTACCCTTCATGATAGCCAAGAACAAGCCGAAATATCTAGGGATAAACGGCCATGTAGCTGAGAAGCAACAAAGTGGACATGGAAGAAGCACACAAGCTTGTTTGATCATGAGGTGTCGATGGGATCAGGTAGCAGACATCAAAGAACAAAAAATTATATCATTGTGAATGAGGGGGAGTGTGGAGTGGGGACCCAAAGCCCATCTGTAGGCAACTGTACATCCTCTTACAGAAAGGTTGCAGGGAGGAGACGAGCCAGTCAGGGTGCAGTATAGCACTGATGAAACATACAACTTTCCCCTAGTTCTTTAATGTCCCCCCCAACTATCATGACCCCAATTCTACCTTACAAATCAGACTAGACCAGAGGGTATATACTGCTACAGGTAAGAGCTGGAAACACAGGGAATCCAGCACAGATAAACCCCTCAGGACCAATAATGAGAGTAGCAATATTAGGAGGGGAAGGGGAAGGTGGGATAGAAAAGGGGAACCAATCACAAGGATCTACATATAACCCCCTCCCTGGGGTCGGACAGCAGAAAGTGGGTGAAGGGAGATGTCAGACAGTGTAAGACATAACAAAATAATAATAATTTATGAATTATCAAGAGTTCTTGAGGGAGAGGGAGTGGAGAGGGAGGGGGGAAATGAGGAGCTGATAACAAGGGCTCAAGCAGAAAGCAAATGTTTTGAGAATGATGATGGCAACAAATATACAAATGTTCTTGACACAATGGATGTATGGATGGAGTGTGATAAGAGTTGTACAAGCCACCAATAAAATGATTTTCAAAAGAGAGAGAGGTCTTTGCAGCAGATTTGCCTAATGCAATACGTCCTTTCATTTCTTGACTACTGCTTTCATGAGCACTGATGTAAAATAAACTCCTTGACAATTTGTGTATTTTCTCTATTTATTATGGTATTGTCTATTGAGCCAGTTGTGAGGAATTTTTTTCCTTTACATTGAGATGCAATTCACAATGAAGGCCAAAATCTTTGATTTTCATCAGCAACTGCCTCAAGTCTTCCTTGATTCCAGCAAGAAATGTTGGGTTATCTGCATACTCAAGGTTGTTAATCAACCTTCTTCCAATCCTAATGCGCCATTCTTCTTCTTATCCTCTACTTTCTCTGACTATTCGTTCAGCATACAGATCGCACAAGTGTGTTAAAGGGATACAACCATGACATATCTTTCCTGATTTTTAACTAGGCCATATCCTCTTGTACTTTTTAAAACAATAACCTCTTGATATATGTACAGGCTCAGCATAAGTATTCTGAATTCTCATTCTTAACAATGTTATGCACAGTTTATTATGATCCATATAACTGGATATTTTTGCATAGACAATAAAACACAAATAAACACCCTTCTAGTATTCTCTAGTATTCAGCCAAGATCCCTCTCATGCCAGCAATGATATCTCTTCTTGTTGTAGTCCTCTTTTGATTCCAGCCTGGATTGCTGGCAGCTCCCTGTACTGCTATAGTGGTTTTTTAATTATCATCAGCAAAATTTTACTTGCATGGGATATTAATAACAATATCCTCATTCTTTTAGGTCACTTTTCTGTGGAATGGGCACAAATAGAGATCTCTTCTAGTCAATTGGACAAGTGGCTGACTCCCCAATTTCTTGACCTAGATCAGTGAGTACTTCCAGTTTCATCTGCTCACTGAATCATTTCACCTAGTATTCCATCAATCCCGGAGTCTTCCCCCGGCCCCCTTCATGAGTCTGAATCTAATCCATCTCAGTAAGTGATTTCAATGCCTTCAGTGCATATTAATTTCTTCCATCCATATCATCAATTTTAATTATATGCTACCTCTTGAAAGGTTGAATGTTGACAATTCTTTTTGGCACAGTGACTCTGTATTCATTCCACTATATTTTGATGCTTCCGGCATCATTCAATTTTTTGTTAACAAACAGAAAAACAAAACAAAACCTACTGCCATCTAATTGATTCTGAGTAGTAACAGTCCTGTGTAGGACTTCCCAGGTGTACATTTTTTCAGGAGCAGTTAGCCTTAACCCCCTCGCAGAGTGTCTGGTGGGTTTGAGCCACTGACCTCGTGATAAGCAATCCACGCTTGAGTATTTTTATAGTGCTTTCGATTTGAAAAATGCTGAGTACATTCTTTGTAGTTTTCTTGCTCCAGGTTAGAGTGTCAGTTTTATAATTGAATTAAAAGGTAATAGAATGTTTTCATGAACATTTTGAAAGCTCTTTATATTTCACTTGGCTAACTGAAGAAAAATAAAACAATGAAACAAAAGCAATATTTAAAACAATAATTGATAAGAGGTTTTTGTAAATAAACCCTTTCATAAACTATTAGGTTAAATACTGAGAGTTTTTTTGGTATCTGAAAATATTAACTCAAAATGATCAATTCTAAGACAATCTAGAAAAGTGTTACAATTCCATGGTTTTTAAAGAAAGTACATAAAGTGTCCTCCCTCAAAAAAAATCATTTCATTTATGTTATTGTTGCTAGGTGTCGTTGAGTTAGTTCCAATTCATAGCAGCCCCGTGTGCAACAGAACAAGACACAAGCTCGTCCTGAAGCAGCCGCACAGTTGTTCGTATGGTTCGGTCCAGGTTTGCAGATACGGTGTCAATTCATCTTGCCCAGGATTTTCCTCGGTTTCCCTGGCCCTCTACTCTACTGAGCATGATGTCCTCTTCCAAGGTGTCGTCTTGCCTCATAACATGTCCAAAGTACTTGAGACGAAGTCTCACCCTCCTTTCTTCAAAGGAGCATTCTGGCTATACACTTCTTCCAAGCCAGATTTGGTTGTTCTTTTGGCAATGCAGGTTACTTTCTATATTCATCACCAGCACCATAATTAAAACACATGAATTCTTCTTTGGGCTTCCTTATTCAATGTCCGACTTTCACATGCATACCATTGAAAACACTATGGCCTAGAGCAGGCACCCCTTAGGCCTCACTGCTTTTCTACCCTTTAAAGAGGTCTTGTGCAGCAGATTTGCCCACTGCTATGCTTCCTTTGATCTTTTGACTTCTGCTTCCATGAGCATTGATTTTAGATCCAAACAAAATTACATTTTTGACAACTTTAATCTTTTCTAGGGTTATCATGATGTTACCAAATGGTCCAGTTGTGAGGATTTTGGTTTCTTTACACTGAGTTGTCATCCATACTGAAGGCCACTATCCTTGACCTTCTTCAGCAAGTGCCTCAAGTCATCCTCACTTTCAGCAAACGAGGTTGCATCATCTGCATATGGAAGATTGATAATAAACTTTCCTGAAATCAGCGGGTTTCTTCTTCATATAATCCAGCTTCTCTGATAATTTGCCCAGCAGATTGAATAAGTATGGTGAGAGGATACAACTCTAACATACACCATTCTTGATTTTAAACCATGTTTAAGAAGAAGTCATTGGTCTTGCAAAATGCTATCATACAATCACCAATTTTGTTTCTATCACCAATGCTATATTTTCCAACTACTGTTCCTTCCACTTCATTTCCAATTTTTGCATTCCAATTATCAATGTATCTTGACTGCCTGTTTGATAAATTTCAGACTGAAAGTGTTGGTAAAATTCTTCAATTTCAAAAAACACTCTTCAGTGTCTGCATCACTAGCTTTAGTGGTTGGTGCAGAAATCTGAAGAATAGTGGGATGGATTGGCATTCCTTATGTTCAGAGAGTTATTATTATATCACAGCATTGTACTTCAAGATAGATTTTGAGATGTCCTTTTTAATGATGAATAAGGTGTCACTGCTCTTGAGCTTGTCATTCCCATCATATTAAAACATATGATTTTCTGATTCAAAATGACCAATACCAGTCCGTTTCTGCTCATTAATGCCTGAGATATCAATCTTTATGAATTCTATTTCACTTTTGATGACTTCCAATTTTGCTAGATTCATACTTGGGACATTCCAAGTTATAATTATTCATTGATGCTTGAAGCTGTTTGTTTCTTTTCATTTTGAGCCATGCATCACAGTAGGACAAACTGACAGACAGTGATTAATTTAATTAATAGTATTAATAACTCTATGGATATCAAATTTCTCTCAAAAAGAATTTAAAAAATTCTGCCAGCTCAAGAAAGATCACCAGACTGTGTGATCATGAGGTGTCGATTGGAAGAGGTATCAGAAGTTAAAAAAGCACGCATCCAAATATGAAGGAGAGTGGCTGTAGCGGAGACCCAAAGTCCACCAGAAAGACAACTGGACAGTCCCTCTTAGAAGGGTCTCATGGAACAGAAGAGTAATGCAGAGTACAGAGTGGCACTGATGAAACATAAAACTATCCTATAGTTCATTAAGATTTCTTCCCCTTACTATTATGGTCCATAAGTTGTACACCTCATTGGTCATGTTAGACTTGCATATGTTCATGTCTACATTTAAGATCACTCGGTACATAATAGTCAAGATAGATGACCCCTCAGAAACAGTGACAGGAATAAGGGTTCCCCGAGGGTATGCGGAGTGAAAGGGGGGAGGTGGGGGGGCTTGATCACTGATGAGTGCATAGCCCCACCTGATGGGATTGAACACCAGAACTGTATGGGAAGGGAAAGGATGTTAGAATGAGTAAGATATGTCAATAAAAATATTATTTGGGGGGGAAAAAGCAGAATGGGTGGGGGGGAATCAGTGACAAACAGATATACGTGTATATTTTTTATATCAATAAAATGGCTCACACATTGTAAAAAAAAATAAAAGAAATCTGTCATCAGGTTGATTCCAGCCATTAGTGACCCAATATAGAGTTTTTGAGATCTTAAATCTTTAGGGGAACAGGCTGTCTCTTTCTCCCATGTAGTGGTTGATGGGCTTGAACTGCTGACCTCTCAATTAGAAGACAACAGTCAGCTCACCACCAGGGCTCCTTAACATATTGTCTACTGAGGGACAAAGCTACAATCAGGGTCAAAACAGGGGCAACCCAAGCTTTTCTTATCATAAGAAAACCAAACAAAATAATTCAATTTTTTAAATGACCCATGCATACGATCTATTAAATTAGAAATCTATATCCAGCAAAGGTATAGCTAAAAATAAAGTAACATAAAGATACTTTCAGCCATACAAAATTTCTTGTCAGAAAACTTTTGCACTACAAAAAATGTCCAAAGGAACTTTTTTTAGGCTGAAAGAAAGTAATAGTAAATGGAAACTCAATGTAGGCAAATGATGGAGAGCACCATGAATGGTTAACAGACAGGGAAACAGAAATGCCCTTTCCCATTTTACGATTGTTTAAAAGACCATTGATTTTAAAAATGAAGCCATAATAATATATTGTTTATATAGTAACATTTGAGAGAAACGCAACCACTTTCCTATCTCCAAAACTAATTAAGTAGCTGGTTAATTAATTAACTAAACTGAACTTTATAACAGTGACAGATTGTGCCATTGAATTATTATTATTGAAAGAAAACAATGGCAATATTAACTAAGAGGATGGAAAGTGTAAAGGGGAAGTACACTGGTATAAATAAAATTCTTAAACACACTAGAAATAAAACAGTGTTCCTAGCAAGAGCAAACTTAAAAAGAAAGAAAGAAAAAGAATTTCACAAAGAAGAATAGGTGGGAGCTAGAAATAGGATTAAAAGTGATCTAAAATCACTTTCAAAAACTGGAAATCCATCCTATGTGTGAAAATGTCGATAGTGTTTGGCAGAGCACAGCACTGACTATTAAAAAGGAATGTATAAGTGCATGCAATTCACTAGACAGTTTTCCAGTGGAATGCCTTCTAGGTGGGGAGAGGAGGGAGGGGGTAGAACAAAAAGGAAGAGAAAGGGGCGCGTGTTGGTGACACAGGAGGAAAAGAAAGGGAAGAGGGTGCACTGGGCTATTGTTAGGCAACAACCACCCAATACTGGGGAGAAACACAACCACTCTCCTATCTCCAGAATTAATTAAGTAGCTGATAAATAAATTAACTATATTTTATAACAGTGTACTTTTTTTTTCTTTTTTTATTTAACAATGAACTTTTTAACAGTGACAGAAGATGGTGCCATTGATTTAGCAATCATGCAAACCAAATTCACACTGAATAAAAGGAAATCAGTCTATACAATATTGGTGGGAGTGGGGGTGTCAGGAAACAAGAGGATAAAATAATAGAAAATTAGAATGAGGATACCTCAAAAGGCAAAAATTCCCAGAAGACCTCCCCAAAAAGTAAGCAGGAAAAAACTGTAGGATAACAACTCAAACTAAATTAAGTTAGCTCCAAAAAGCACATCAGGGTGGGGAAAACGACCTTGAACCTGCAATTCAGAAATGGAAATCAGAAACAAAGACCCTAAAGTGGAAATAAAGGAGAATGATTGACCTCAAAACTGAAATAGAAAAAAAATAGAATTGTTAAATAACAATTAGAGTATCAAAAATAATAACTAAGTATGTATGCCCAAGGGAGAATATCATGACCCCAGTCCCACTATCATGACCCCAGTCCTGCCTTTCACTGCGGACTAGACTGGAGCATGTGCCTAGGTACAGATAAGAGATAAGAGCTCACGATGCATGGAATCCAGGAACAGGAATGGTAGTATCGAGACCTGGAGGGTAGGGAGAAGGCGGGGAGGGGAGGGGCTGGGAGGGGAGGGAGAGGGCATCTATTGCAATGATGGACACATAACCAGCACACACACCCCCCCAGGGAAATAAACAACAGCAACCATGGGGGAGGGGAGACAGCAGTTGTTGTAAGATATGAAAATCATAACCATTTCTAATTGATCAAGGGGTCAAGAGGGTAGGGTGGTGGGGAGGGAGGGACAAAGCAGGAGCTGATACTAAGGGCTCAATAGAAAGTAAATGTTAGAAAATAATGATGGTAGCATATGTACAAAAATGCTTGATACAATTGATGTATGGAGAGTTATAAGAGCTGTAAGAGTCCCCAATAAAGTGATCTTTTAATAATAAAAAAGTAGAAAGTGACTAAAATGAAAAAATAGCAAAGAAGAAAGAATATATATGAGAACATTTTAAAATGTTCATGAAATCATTGAATTAAAAATATAATGGGATGTTTCCACAAAAATTTGAAGACCTCTCATATTGAATTTGTCCTTAAAGAAAAATAATGAATATTTAAAACAACATTTTAAGAAAGGTTATCAGAAATAAAACAAATCTGAACTACATCTTAAAAGAGCCTGTTAGGTATCTAAGGAAATTTAAAATGATCAGTTCTGAGAGATAATCTAAGAAAACTGTTACACTGTAGTGATTTTTTAAAATAAAGACAACACAGGCTTACGAGGAAAAGTCAAACAACTTACAGTAGTAAAATAATTCTATAAATATCAAAGTTCTCAAATACACAAAGCACTTCAGCAATGGAGGTGAATTTTATTTTTAAATGTAATGAAATAATGTGAAAATAAAAATTATATTTCTAATAATATTGACTTATGTATCAAATTTAAATGAAAAAAAATTTTACATATACAAAAACTTAGGGAATGTTTTACTAGCGGATCATTTGTAGAGATTCTTATACAGGACTGCATCCAACCAGTCTATGATTGGTAAAACTTCAGCATCTGACTGTCTATAAATCAAGATAGATCTTAGAAGTCTAAGGTTTAGTCTTAGAAGACTGAAACAAGTTGGAGATGAATATGTACAACTAGTGTACAAATAATTTATGGTGTGACAAAGCTGATATAATGTAACTAAAATATGTGAAAGAAAGTAAGAGGAAAATAAAATAAGTTTATTAATTGTGATACAGATTTCTTTAATGTGAAAGTTAGGGGTTTGTGTTAACTTAGTTTGGCCAGGATTGTTAGTGGTTTGGCAGTTAACACCTAATAATTCTCCATGACCTGACCTAACAGAATATAGTCAGTGTTAATCCATTGTGGGTTTCCAAGACTGTAACTGTTTATGGGAGTAAAGAGCCCCATCTTTCTACAACAGAGGTGCTGCTGCTGGTCTCAATTTGCCCATGAACATCGCAGCCCAACCTGTAACCATTACACCACCAGAGCTCCTTCTTTTTGCACCAAGCAAAGACTCTAAGAGATGCAGGGAAATGTAGACAAGCATCTTAAATAACGGAGAAACATGAGAAGTGTTTCCAGTAAGATCCTTTGTGTCTTTAGAGATAATTAGCCAACAGTACACAGAAAGCAGCATCAGTTAGGGAACCCAGCGCCCACGGCCATCAAATAGATTCCCAATCCTAGTGGCCTGAGGCTGCACATCTCTCTGGCGCAAGATGGCCTCTTCTGTCTTCTGTAAAGCAGCTGGTGGGTTTGAGCCACCAACCTTGTGGTAAGCAGTCCAACACTTACCCAACAGATCCATCAGGGCTTCTTATATGATAAAAGCTCAGTGTCATTGAATGGAATATGATTCATCTTAGCGCAGGATGGCCCAAGACTGAGCAGTGTTGCTTTATGTTGTGCATAGGGTTGGAGCAGACTCGATGGCACCTAACATCATCATCAACAACAACAACATATTGGTCCTACAGGACAGAAGACAACTGCCCCTTTAAGTTTCCCCAAATGTAAATCTTTATAGGAGCATAAAGCCTCAACTTTTCACCCAACAGAGTGAACTAGTGTAATTGAACTGCTGACTATCGAAATTGCTGAACTGTAGCTAAATGCCCAAAAGCATAACCCACTGTCACCTGGGCTCCATGTACATGAAGAAAGACATTCCTACAAGACGTAAAAATAGGTTGAGCAAAAGAAATATATTTCCTACCCTAGAATCCGACTCAACATCATAAATACGTTGTTTTCCTAAATTTAGGTATCCATTTATTTTAACCCCAATAAAAATAATAACAAGCTTTTGGATGATAAAACTAGGTTCATAACTCACCAAACATACAGAATGAATTAAGTAGGAAGCCAAATGAAAAATGAATCTAATATTACAAGTACTAAACATCTAAATCCACAGTCGAATGCCTTGGCATGGTCATTAACACACTGTGGATCTGGATGTACTTGTAATAGTACTTGCAATATGAGACTCTTTATTTTCCATTATTATTTGTATTATGAGGTTTTTTTCATTTGGATTATTTTGGACATGTTGTCAGGGGAGACCAGTCCCTGGAGAAGGCCACCATGCTAGGTAAAATAGCGGGGCACCAAAAGGAGGAAGGCCCTCCGCGAGATGGCTTGATGCAGTGGCTGCAACAACGAGTTCAGGCGTAAGAACAAGGCGTCGTAGTTTTACCCAGTGGAATTTGTCGTTTGACCTCTGGACTGCTGCTTCCATGAGCATTGATTGTAGAGCCAAACAAGATTTAATCCTTGACAACTTCAATCTTGCTGCACTCCTTGATCTTCATCAGCATGTACTTCAAGTCTTCCTCACTTAAGTGATAATTATGTCTGTGTACACATATATGTAACACATGCAAGTACACTGGACATTTGATAGGCCTCATATTTGTTGAGTCTCGTTAGAACTTGAAGTTAAGTCTTCTTTGAACTCCCTGGGGCCATTTTCCAAGGATGTGCAGAGCCTTACTATCAGTGAATTAATGCAAATATAATTAGGCTTAAATTTAACACCTTACCCTTCATTCTCCCTTTTGACCCATCTTAAACATGTTCTAGTTTTTATTATTTTCTGTTTTCTTTTAGGTCTTTCTGTGTTTTATGTTGTTATTGTTACTGGGTTTTGTTTTTTTATGTAGTTAGATTTTGAATTGCATGGTATGTTAAGTATGCCAATAAAACTGTGAAAATATTTTTAAGTTCATATAAAAATAGAGTTAAGTCATGGAAAAAAATTTTTGAAGCTCTTTCATCCACAAACCCAATATGCAACTGGACTCAGCATGATCAATTACTGGTCAAGGACAGATTATATTAATAGAAAAGACATTTTGAGAGAACTCTCGTGTACATTCATGTCTGCTGATCCATCCAGCCAAGAGGATATCCTCTTGTGCATAGCCTGGTAACTAACCAATTATTTACATGTAACCAAAAATAACCTATTTGGAATGCAGTCAAAGATGACAAGCAAAAGGGAGAGGACTCAAATATGTTGAGTGCATGTATTCAAATATGTAATGAATTCATCAATATATTTTAAAACTGCATAGCATTTGCATACAGAACGATGCTCTAAGTTTTAAAAATAACGCTTATAACTTTCACTTTAAAATATGTTTGGTACACACATGGATGCCATATAGCCTACATTGAATATAATACTAATGTGGGTAATCATTTAATGTAATATAGCAATGTCCACAGAATACCGGAAATATTAATATTTATCTAACACAAAAATTTTTCACAACGGTACTAAGTATGTTTAGTTTTTTATTGCCTCCTCCATGGGTCATAGTGCTTGATATCACTCTGTACATGTACATGCCAATAAGCAAGGTGTTAGCTACTTAAGAGAACACAGCACTCAACATTTATCTATCATGCAAAATATGTTTCTATTTTACAAAAGTGAATGTGTCTCTAAATTCATCTTCCAAGGAAGCAGCAAAGAGCATTTATCAGAACATTGCCTTTGTATTTTATCAGAATATTTTCTTAGCTCCATATAAGGAAATGGAAACAATTCTTCAAGGAAAAAAATTAAATAATAGTTAGATATTCAGACAATAAAAATTATATCAATGAATTTGATCTTCTATTTCCCTCAGGTTCTCTTTTAAGAAACTGATGATTTTAGTTAAAACTCACAAACCAAACTTGCTCTCAAGAATTAGTGCTGTTACATAAGTATTTCTAAATATGGGAGTTGAATAATTTCACAAAGAAATCAAATATATGTTTAATACATTTTGTAGATAACTGCAATTCTATATTCCTTTTTGTTTCAGACCTACCAGACATAATCTCACTTTCAACTCTCTCGCATTAACTACAGAAGAATACACCAGGGTCTCTGTCATCACATGACACATGGCATCTCTAAACCTGCCCTCAGCAACCAACCTCAAAACCAAGGCCACTGCCACTGGTCTGTTCCAACTGATAGGAACCCTGCATGGGGTTTCCGGGACTGGAGCTCTTTACAGGAGCAGACAGCCTCATACGTTTCACATGGAGCAGCTGGTGGGTCTGAACAGTCTACCTTGCAGTTAGTAGTTGACTGTTATCTCCCTTGAGGTGAGCTGTCCAATGCTTATTTCACAGCACCACCAGGGCTCTTTAAAAGGACCGATATGCGTCTTCGGAATGAGGGTAGCTTTGCATATGTTTTGTGCTGTTTGCAATCACTCTACTATCCATCGACAGTGCCAAGGAACTGTGGAGATGCTGCATCAAAGGATGGAAAGTGAGGACGCAGGTTTTTAAGTATTATTTCAAGAGAAACACTGGTGGAGATCTTGAAGAGCCTACAAACGAACTTCACACTCCACACCAATGAAATGACTTCCCCCCTATCTTGTAAGTACTATTTATTTTTATAATATCAGACCTAAAGAATAAAACTATACATTATAAATCAATTTATTTGCTAACATCAAATATAAACGTGTGTGGAACAACCAGATTGTAATGTCATTTTTTGTTTGATATTTTATTTCTTCCAAATTATTCAAATGTATTTGCTACAATGGAGCCACATTTAAAACGTGATATAATTTTATATCCAGGTAAATTGAAATGGCAACAACAAAATGAAGTATAAAAACAAAAGTTCTCAGAAGATAAGAACAAATTATGAATCCCTAATGAAAATTCCAAAATAACCTCTCTTTTTAAATATCATGCATCAAGAGAATTCTTCTATTGAACACTCAAGTTTAAAATGAATAAATCATCCTATTAGTACCATTAGTGAAGAAGTTACTAATAACAATACAAACATAACAAAATGCATGGCAAATTCTGCATTAATTCCTTGCTGTAGTTAAAAAAGAAAAATCAATAATACCATAGAAAGTGAAACTATTCTAGGACCTGAAATTGTTATATCTCTAGAGTCCATTAATAATAGAAATACAGATCCCATGCTGCCGAGTAAGGTTCTTCTTGATGTAAGTCAGCCGATCCAAAGTCGGCCAAATGATGGTCGACATCGCAGCAGACCCTTCAAACACTTGTGTCAGATTTGTTTGTATCGTACACAAAGCTCTGCACCCAAAATATACAAGAGACCCAAAATATTTCTGGACCAAGATTCATTATTTTGTAATTCTATTTTGCTGTGAACTTTAAAAAGTCCCTTCATCCCTGTAGGATGAAAAGTGAATGGTGAAAATTAGAAGAGGAAGTGGCTCCTGGGTTCGCCATCAGTCAGCTCTGTGTACTGTTTGGTTTTCGAAACATTCAGTCCGAAATAATTTAATTCTTGATTTTCTCTGGATACAGGTAGTGACTGGTGCAGCTGGAATCTGACTAAGAAATATGAAAATGGCCCGCATCAGAAGGATTGTATGTGTTCGTATTTAAACTGAAGACATGGTTTTGGCTTAACTCATGAACTGGAAATAAAAAATGAAGAATTTCAGAATTGAAAGGGTGTTTGCAGCATGTTGTTGCTTTTGTATTATCAATTTTCTGAAAGTGGGCTCTCTTTTTGAGGAACAAGTGAAGCGTTTTGGCTCCCACAAAATGGAAATTTGGAGGATTTACTACAACTTATTGCTCAGTTTAATCTATTTTAAGCAGGTTACTTCTCAAAAGGAAGGAGAAGAAAACTTATTGCACATGTCTAAAGCAGCATATGAAAAATGAAAAGTCTTAACTAGTAATAAAATTTGATCATCCCTAAAGAAATGAAATCCATCAGTATACAACAGTGATTCCAGAAAGCCTCAGTTCATTATCGTTTTTATGTGTAGATAGTGTTTGGCAATTTAACTGTGATTAAATCATTGAAAATTCATAAGAGCAGAGCACAGAAATGTTAGTAATCATAACATACTAGAGAAGAAAGAGCTATCAAAAATAAAACATAGCAATTTGTTATGTTAGTTTTCTGATCATTAAACTTTATTTTAAGACAGTTTCATTTATTTATTCATAATCATAGCATTTATTGGGAAACAGCATCAAAACTGAATGAGCCTTTTAAGCAAAATTGTTATCCAAAATCAATTTTTATTTTTGTAGTGGAACATAAGTGGAATTTTACATTGATTGTTGAACCAACCAACTTCGCTGACTCATTTTCTTTCTGGTAGAATATGTGAAATATTCTTTTTCTAGAAAACGGTGAAAATATTAGTCCCTTGCAATCACTAAGAATTTTATAATCTAGTTCATCTCACTCCCCTAAAATGACATAACTACTTTTGAGTCCTACGTTTAAAATGATTGCTGTTGAGGTACCACCTAACACGCT
>NW_022103900.1:6109138-6121468 GCF_000313985.2 Echinops telfairi
AAAGCAATACTTTTTGACTTACCTGTATAAGTATGTGTATATACTTACCTGTATGATTGTATGTATGAATGTATTTATATGCAAGTAAATATTTATTTTAGCACTTAAAAAAAAGAGCCAAAATACAAACAAGTATATCCCACCTGTATTTAAAGAACATCTCAAGAACATGTTTGACAGAAATTACTGAACAACACCATTATTATTACATACACATAGAATTTTAAACTGAGGATAATTTAAAAACTGTTGCAGCAGTATATCAGCAGGGAGCTGCCAGAAAGTCAAGCCAGATTCAGAAGAGGACTGAAGATGGGTCCTCTATCTCTCCTGACACCAAATGAGTCTTAACTGAAAGCAGACAAGATCAGGAAGATGTTTACATGTGTTTTATTGATAATGCAAAGGCATTCGGTTGTATGGATCATAACAAACTATGGATAACATTGCAGAGAATGGGAATTTCAAAACACTTACTTGTGATCATGCTGAACCTGTACATGGACCAAAAGACAGTAGTTCAAACAGCACAGGGAATATTGCTCAGTTTAAAATCAGGGAAGGTGTGCCTCGGGGTTGTATCCGGTCACCATACTTTTTCAGAGAAGCTGGACTCTCTGTAGCAGAACGTGACAGAGAATATTGAAAGCAGCGTGGACTGCCAGAAGAAAAAACGAATCTCTCTTGGAAGAAGTAAAGCCAGCATGCTCCTTAGACGCATTCTAGGGGAGACATCCTCTCACATACTTTGGACATGTTACTGGAGAGACCAGTCCCTGAAAGAGTACATCATGCTTGGTACAGCAGAGGATTAGTGAAAGAGAAGACCCTTACAAGATGGATGGACACGATAGCTGCAACAATGAGCTCAAATATAACAACGATTGTGAGGATGGTGCAAGCCTGTGTAATGTTTTGTTCTCTTTTCTCTGTGAATCAGAACAGACATGACAGCAGCTACCACCACCAACAATAACAACGGACAAAATACGGGGCAATGCAGGAAGCACCAAACAAGGATAGAAAAAAATATGAAGTACCAGAAAGAATTGGTCTACGTTCAACCCTTTCAAGAGGTAGTATATAATCAAGAGCTGATGATCTGTAAGGAAGAAGTCCAAGCTGCTATGAAGGCATTGGGGAAAAAGAAGGCTCCAGGAATTGGCAGAATACCAATTGTGATTGCTCAGCAAACATGCAATGTTAGAAGCATTCACTGCCAAGTCTGCAGGCAGCCTGGCCAACAGGCTACATGAAATTTATATATTTTCCCATTCAAAAGAAATATATCCCACCAAAGCAGACATTACCAGGCATTATCATTAATATTACACATAAGTAAAATTTTGCCTAAAATAAATCAAAAGTAGTTACAGCACTACATCAACAGAGACCTGTCAGAGATCCAAGCTGGTTTCAGAAGAGGATTTAAAATGAGGAACATAATTTCTGATAGCAGATGGATCTTTGTTGAAAGCAAAGAACACCAGAAAGGTGTTTACCTGTGTTTTATTGATGATGCAAAGGCATTTGACTATGTGGATCATGACACATTTTGAATAACATTGCAAAGAATAGGAGTTCAAAAACAGTTGCTTATGCTCACGTAAAACCTGTACATAAACTAAGAAAGAATCCTTCCAACAGTGACATAAAATCAGGAAAGATGTGTGTCATGGTTATTACCCTTTCCACATGCTTATTCGGTCTGTATATGAGCAAATAATCTGAGAAGCTGAGCTATATGAAGAACTACACACCATCGGGATTGGAGGGAGACTCCTTAATGATCTGCAATCAGCATATGCAGATTAGACAACTTGGCTTGCTAAAAGCAAAGAAGCCTTGAAGCTCTAGTCTTGAAGCTCAAAGACTACTGCCTTCAGTTTGGATTACAGATTAACATAAGGAAAAGGAAAATGGAGATAATATTATTTATATTATTGATGTGATAAGTATAGAAAAGATTGAACTGTCAAGGATTTCATTTAATTGGATCCATAATTAACATTCATGGAAGCAGCAGTCAAGAAATCAAATGACATATTGGATTAAAAGGTCTCTTGTAGAGGATCTCTTTAAAGTATTAAAATGCAAAGGTGTCACTTGGAGCACTAAAGTGCACCCAATGAAATCCATGGTGTTTTTAATTACCTTATGTAGATGCAAAAGATAGATAAAAAATAAAGGAGGCTGCAGAAGAATCAATGTTTCTGAATTATGATGTAGGCCAAAAATATCAATGTATCATGGGCTGCCAGAACAAACAAACATCCGGAAGGTTCCTCAGCTGGGAGATTGACCAGATATTGCCTCTCTTACTTTGTCATGTTATCAGGAGACCAGTCTCTGGAGAAAGGCATCATACTTGACACAGCAGAGGGCAAACAAAGAGGTGAAGATCCTCAGTGAGCTAGATGGACGCAGTGGCTGGGACAATGGACTCAATGCTTAGCAACAATGGCGAGGGTGCTGGACGACCAGCCCGTGTTGCACTCTATTGTACATAAGGTCGCTACGAGTCGGAACTGACTTGACAACAAGTAACAGCAATAATTACAGATCTAACTAAAGGCAGCGCTAAAATTATTCAATGGAAATTTGTCTTTTGGGGGTGGGGGTTCTATCTTCTTTCTTTACAGAGTTCGAGTGACACAATGGTTAAGCATCCACCTGCGAACCAAAAGATTGGTGGTTTGAACTCCACAGTTCCACGGAAGAGAAGATCTGGCAGTCTGCTCCCATAAGGTTTCCAGCCTCTAAAACCCTACTGGGCAGTTCTACTCTGGCCATATACTGCCTGTGAGTCAGAATCTATTCAACAGCATTTAAGAACACCTTCCGCTCATTGACTTCATTCAGAGGAGATATATTTGATGGCAAATAGGACCACCAGAAGCTCAAGGATTGTGTCCTATTTAACAACCACCCCCAAAGAAGATACTTCTTTCTATGGAATTGTGACAGTAGTCTCGGGTCTAATTCTTATTGTTCTTGGCCAATTGTTCTTATTGTTCATGGCCAATGAACACATGTGAGATTAGTTGATGGGCGGAGAGATAAATGGCTTAGCGAGCCTCGCCTCTCTCTCTCTTGCTCTTTGATCATCGGATAAGTGTGTGGCTGCCTTGCTTGTTCTGTGCCTCCATTTGCAAGCTACACTCTCTATAGGATGCCTACCTGTGGACCGTGTCACTGTAACTTGAGGTTCCTTTAAGACCTGCTTCTCCACGCTGCTGGAAGGTACATCTTTTGAGCTGAGAACTGTCGGACCCTGTCATCTGGCTGACTGTTGGTGACCTGCTTGCTGTTTGCTGCCTGTGCCCGGAGAGCCTGAACTGCTCCACAGAGGACTACCCTGCGGCCCTCGAAACTTGAAGGACTGCCAGTGTACTAGCTGTCTCATGGAAGAGAGTTGCACTGACCATTTGTACTGCTTTATAGATTAATTAACTGTTTATTTCTTATGTTATCTATCTATATAAATATATACAAAATTATTAGTGTCCTGGTTTTGTTTCTCTAGAGAACCCTGTCTAACACATATACCTACCTTGTTAATATGCCTGTCTTTGAAATGTGGGCAAGAGCATTGTGTTAGTCTGGGTAGACAAGAGGAACAAATTAATAGACACTCACATGTATATAAGAAAGAGCTTTATATAAACAGTAATTGTACATTAAGAAAACATCCCATCCCAGTCTAGATCAAGACCACAAGTCTGATATGTCTCGTACCAATCTATAAAGTCCTCTTCAGACTCAGGAAACACATGCAATGATGCCAAATGCAGGAAGATCACAGGCCAGTGGGTGGAAATTCTTGTGGATCCAGTGGCAGTGGAAGCATCTCAGCGCTGGCAGGGGTCTCCAGGTGGCTCCTTCAGCTCCAGGGCTCTTGCTTAGCTCCATGTGTCTTGTCCGCAGGAATGACTCAAAGGGAGTAAGTATGTGTCTCAGCTCCCACGAGCTATTTATCTCCTTACCGCATCCAATTGAGGTCATCTAGCTGCCACCTACTTGACTGGCTTAACTCTACCCCTTCACTCTAAAGTCTCAAATTGACAACAAAGTATGTGACTACCACAGGCATGAACTATGTTGTTCAACTAAGCCAAGGTCAAGTGCCTAATGTGGGATTTAGGAGATAAGTTCCACATAAGTCATGTGAACTGAGACTAGGGAGTGTTCGTATCCCCAGGTTCATCCCATTATAGTTTAATAATCAAGTACCCCAGATTCCAGACCAGGGTTCATTCTACCACTGTATGTTGTTATCATTTAGATGCATAGTGTCCCTGAGGGCATTCTGATCCCAAGTTGCTCGAGTGTGTGGAGATGGTCTATGGCCCTTCTTCCAAACTGAGTAAGGTTATGGGGGCTCAGATTCTGTGTGTTGGAGTTTGCTGATGATAGAGCTAAGAAGATAGAAATGATCATCTTTGTGTGGACTAGCAAGCAAAGTCGTAGTATCTTTTGTATACTTTTCTAGGGGAAAAAATCTAACCAAAACATAAATGGACCTCAGACAGGGAAACCAAACAATTGCTAATCCTTTTTAATTGGTTTATCTCAAAAAGAACAATGACTATGAAGAGCAGAGAGAGGAAAAAGGTAAGAAAGGGAGAAGGTGGAAAGCTATATAGAAGCACACGATTTCTAACATATCATTGATTGACAATGTCGGCAAGCAGACATTTTCAAATGTCAAAAAATGTAAGTGGAACATCTCACTTAAGCAGGGACATGGTACTATTACTAAGCCTAATTTGTCAATCAATGCTTGCCTGATTATTTTTAGAGAAATGTTAAAGGGGAAAGATTTCAAGTAGGAAATATGTATTATTTGCAATAAAATGGGGGGGAGGGACAGTACTTTAAGACATTTTACTTCTATGTTTTGTTGCCGCTGCATTGGCAACACCACATATAGGTACTCTAGAGGGCCTTAGCAGCAAAGCCCAACCTTTAGATATCCCTGCCAATGCACTAGATGGACAAATGAGCAGCTTGGTCCATCCAGAAGAAGCTGACCATCAGTTCAACACCACGAGTGGCCTCCATTGAGAGCATTTGGAAGAGAAGAGTCGTCTAGACAAACCATGCCCAAATTCTGAACCCACAAAAGCATGAAGATAATAAAATGATAAAACACTTATCTCAAGCCACAAATGAATGCTATAAATTGTCTTTTAAAAACATGCAGATAACATATTTCTTAGAAATGAGGAAGGACAAATGGTCTAGCAAAATATTAAGGCAATAAACTGGTATTGATTGTTTTTTACATTTTTTTGCTCTCAAAATATATGAAGCCTTCTCTCAAGACCTTAATTCTTCAATCTACAAGAAAAAGAATGAACTGAAAAAGAAATAGAGGAGAAAGGAGGAAATACAGTGGAGTTTCTTAATATAGCACATAATGAAATGAAACTTCTGTATTGTCAAAATTCAGGCAGTCAAAAGACTTCAGCATATTTTGAGTACTATGTATCAATCTATATCTTGTTTCTTCTGATTTTTTGAAAAAGAGACAAGGAACAAATTTGAAAAGCTGATATGATCTGCACATTGGTAGGAGATATTTAAGTCCCTGAGGTGCTACACAGTTTTAGAGGTCAAAAGCAACCAATAAATTAAAAAAGCTAACCTCACTGCTATTGAGTAGAGGTCAATTCATAATAACCCCATAGGACACGGTTGAACTGCCCTTGTGGGTTTCTGAGACTGTAACTCTTTACGGGAATAGAAAGTCCTGATTTTCTCTCACAGAGCTGCTGGTGGTTTTGAACTGCTGACTTTGCAGTTAGCAGCCCAACCCATAATCTCTACGCCACCAGGGCTCCTCTAAATCAACCAATAGATATAATTAAAATGATCTATAGGACAGTTTTAACATAGAACATATTTTTCCCAGTCCTCTGAACTTTAGTTACCCTTTCCCCATAGACTGTCCAAGTGTTGACTTTTCAAATCAATTATTATGTTGAATCCTTAATTTTTATTCGTTGAACTTGGCTTCTGATATAAAATGAAATACTTTAATAAACACATGTGAAACTCACTAGTCAAAGTTACCTAAACACGTTGAGGTGCCTGAACACATGAATTCATAGATGTAAAAGTCAAACGATAATATTTTGCCTGGTATTGCTCTGATAAAGGGAAAATCAAAATCAAAAGTTGGTGTTCTTAGGTACTGTCGAGTCAGCTCCAACCCACAGAGACCCAGTACACAAAGAATGAAACCCTGCCGGGTCCTGCACCATCCTCCCCAAACAGCAGATGGAATTCACATGGACTTTGTCAAATATTCACAGTGGATCCAGCCAGCTCCACTATAAAGCAAAGTGCCTTACATGTAGAAGGGATGCTACAAATAACTGTAGTGTTGAGGTAGAGTTTTTTTAAAAAGCAGTTGTCTAGTTCATCCTAACTCCAGGCTAGCCCCTGTGTGTCAAAGTAAAATTGTGCTCTGTGGGATTTTCGATGGGTTTTAATTTTTTGGAAGGAGACTTCAGGTCTTTCTCTCATAGTGCCTCTGGGTAGACATGAATCTCCAGTTTTCTGATTAGCAGCCAAGTATATTAATGGAACCCATCGAGGCAGTTCTGTTGTGCCCTATACGATCGCGTTGAGTCAGATCAACTCAATGGCAGCATGTCTGTTTTTGGAATAACGAAAGCCTAGATTGGCTTGAAGTGCCTGTTGGTGGGATTATGGACTTCAAAGGAAAATCTGACGGGGGCTCAGAAGGCAGTGGGGAGAGCTATAGCACCAGAGACAGTGAAGATGGTGAGTGAGACCCAGCGGCAGAGAAACAGTGACAACAGAAACCTGAAAACTGGCACGACATTGACATGGGAGTCAACCCATGAAGCAAGAGACCTTAGTGCCTTTGCGTAGGAAGCTTCCTGGCAGGGTGAGGGGCTTCTCAGCACTTGTCAATGGGGCTAGACTTGCCGGCCTGTGGAGCAAGAACACAGGGCTCTCGGATGGAGTAGGGTGTCAGCTTTGCCATGCTTTCCCAAGCTGCACAGAGGCCAGGCTGTCGTCACGAGAAGTCCAAAGTTATGAAGATCTGAGAAGACGAAGGGATCGGAAAGCAGAAGCTGAAGAGACAATTAATGTGGGAAGCAGATGGTCTTGATCTCACAGGGTGGGATGGCTTTCTATGCAGTCTTTGTAATGTCCGTCCGCACAATGACTGGGGGCATGCAAAGCAGGTGCTGAGGGCTCTAGCTCAAGGATTGGTCAGTTTTGCCATGCCACGGGATGAGCCATTGCAGAAGAGGAAAAGAGAAAGAAGACGGAGGTCGACTGTGTCCTAGATGGTTGTGCAGTGTGGTAGCAGCAGCACAAAGAGCAGCACCCGTATCAGCAAGCTTCCCCACCCATAGACTGAGTTAAACTGGGAGGCTGAGGACCAGAGAGAGACAGATCTGGCAGCATGGCTGAGAAGAAATGCTGCAGAAAAAAGAACTGTACTCTTTGCATTTCTGGCCCTGACTTGTAATCTATTAGCTTCTTTAACAAATCCCACAATCGTGAGTATTGCCTGTAAAGGTTATCTGGCCATTGCAACAGATTATCTACCTAGCGAAGAAGTAGAGTGCTGTGGGAAGGACACTTGGTGTCAGAACAGGAAAAGGAAGGTTTCAGGCTGAAGACATGTCTGATCGCTACGTCACAGGAATCATTTGGCAGATGTGGATTTAGGTTCTCATGTTCACAAAACCAAACTCACCGCTACAAAGTCAATTCTGACTCATAGCTACCGGAGAAGGTCAAGTACGGCCTCCATGCCATTTCCACAGCCAGGCAAGAACCTCTAGGGTATCAACACATAGACAGTAGCCTCATGAGTCCAACAGTTCGGGCCACAGCCTCCTAGGTTTCAGGGAGTCATATCTTCACCAACTTAACTCCAGAGTGGGGGGCTCATATGACAAGTGCTAGGAGAATGGGGCTAGAGCCTCTGCCCAAAGGTCCTGAGGCAAGGCTGCTTTGCCCAAGGGCCAAATGAATGGGTCCTGCCATAGCCAAGAGTGTAAAATCACTGCTCTGTTGGAATGAGGCTGGAAGTGCCTAGTCAAAGGAGTAGAGTTGTTTTCCTTGCGGGCTCATAAGGTCGAGTTGAAGCCCATGGCCAAGGACCTCCAGTCAGAATCAGAGAGTATGCCCAACACCTGTAGGCTTGAGGTCAGGGCCATTTCCTAAACGATCTCAGAGAACGAAGGATTGAGAGCTTATGGAAATAGTTCTGTGGGGGTTTTACTTGCTTGTTGCTTATTGTTCCCTCTTTCTCTTTAATTTCTCAGATTTGTAATGTAATGCTTGCTCCACTACTGTACCTTATAAACAGATAACTTACACTCCAGATTTCAGAGGTTCACAGAGTGTGATAGGTAGGTTTATTGTGCCAACCTGGCCAATGAACACATATGGAATTGATTGAAGGGCAGAGAGATAAATGGCTCGGCGAGCCTTGCCTTTCTTATCTCTTGTTCTTTGATGATCAGAACAGTATGCCGACTGCCTTAGCTGGTTCTCTGCCTCAACTTGCAAGCTATACTACCTGGGGGACACCCAACTCATGGACGGTGTCACTGTAGTTGAGGTTCCTTCAAGACCTGCTTTGCCATGCTACTGATGTATACATCGCTTGAACTGGGGACTGTTGGACCCTGCCATCTGGCTGACTGTTGGTGACCTGCCTTGCTGTTTGCTGCCTGTGGCTGGATTGCCTGAATTGCTCTACAGGGGACTCAGCTGTCTGCTTCCTTGATTTGCACCTGCCGGCCCTGAAGACTTGAACGACTGCCAGTGTAGTAGATGTCTCACAGAAGTGAGTTGCACTGAACCATTTGTACTGCTCTATAAACTAATTAGCCGTTTATTTCTTATTTTCTATCTATCTATTTACCTATCTATCATCTATCTATATAAAATCATAAGTGTCCTAGTCTTGTTTCTCTAGAGAATCCTGTCGAACACACAGAGTGAGAGAAATTTTGCCCCACGACAGTTGATTTAAAACTTTTGAGATGACTTGATGAGGTTGAATGTGGCTTACATGTGGCAAGGTCATGAATTTCAGTGGCCAAATGGTGCTAGTGGTGTAGTGGGATATGCCTTTGATCTGCTTACTTCAAGGTCAGCAATTTAATCCCATTAGCTGCTCTGCAGGAGGAGAAAGCTTTCTGCTCCCTTAAAGATTTACAGTCAGAAACCCACAGGGGAAGTTCGATTCTGTCCTATAGGGTCAATATGGGTTGGAATTGACCCAATGGCCGTGAGTTTGAGCTTGAAAGTGTGGAATGTTATGGATTGAATTGTGCTCCCTGTGATATATGTCAGGCTAGGTTATGACTCTCAGTGTTATGCAATTATCCACCATTTTATGACCTGACTTAATTATCCTATGTGTTACAAATTTTAGCTTCAATGATATTAATAAAGCAGGATTAGAGCAGGTCTGTTAATGAGGCGGGGTGAAAATCGTAAGTATGAGACTGCGTTCTTGAGTCAATCTCCTCTGAGACACGAAAGAGTTTAAACAAGTGAGCAAAGATGAGGGGGATCTGACAACTGCTAGGAGCGGAGCATAGTTTTGGGACCAGGTCCCAGATTGATGCCAAGGCAAATGGCGATCTCCTAGCGGCACCATTTGTTATCCTATGCTGTATTACACTATCCTATACAAGTCAATGGATAGTCTTGTATAGATAAATGTGTAGGTAAATTCATACTTTCCAGAATGGAATAGAGACTCTGGAAATTTATCAATGCCTTCACTGTTCATGACAAAAAAATTTTTGCCTCCGGAAAACACAGATCAAATTCCTATGGAATAATAACCGATAGAGGAGATTGGCCTCCTTTATTCTGATTTTTTTTTGTTTTGGTTATTGAATATACTAGCCACAGGAAAGTAGTTGGTCACCACTGGACAGTTCTTTCCTCTGGGGCTTTCCTAAAGGTTCTGGAATGAAAAATGGTTCTTTAACAAAGGGTGACTCTTCCACTCAAAAATAAACCTCTGGGAACTGGCTTCTGAGTTGATATCACTTAGACAACTTTGAGATTCTCCCAGAGGTCTGAGTCAAGATTTCCAGATTCTTTTTAATTCAGTAGTAAATGATCCTCCAACACCGCATGATCAAAGAATGCATTACATCGCACCGAATGAGCTGGTGAAGGCCACTTAGTTGTAGTTGTTTTGAAATGTATAGGTATTCCATTTTGGTTTGCTTTCTGAAACGTAAGCAACCTCATTTTCTTCTTATTCGATCTCAAACCCCCTAGTTTAGCTGACTATGCTTTTGCAAAGGGCAAGGAAACGTTTTTAAAATGTATCTGGTTCCTACTGAGCCTTAAGAATTCAAAACAAATACTTTTACTGTGTATGATTATTTGTCATGGTAGCATAGTTATTAGTACAAGTTCAGTCAGAATCAATCCTTTCATGAACTATAAGGGTGCCAATCAATTGCACAACTAGAGCTACCTGCAATGTGACACTTGAGACTAATTCTCAGGCAGTCAGCCAAAACAAGCCCACCATTACGGAACAACATGCTTTCTGTCTGGGCTCAGTATTTACAAAGCTCTCCCCCGTAGAGAACTGGCCTGCTCTTCTTCTATGGCTTTGAAGAACCCAACCTCACAGCTGGTAAGCAAACTTACTCCTTGGCAGGTCACAAACCTTGGCAAACTAGGGTGGAGGCACAAAAAGGAGGAATTATCTAGAATTTAGGCATTCCATCAGGACAAACATCATTGAGCTTGATTCGCTACCCTTACGCTAGAAAGGCAAAATAGAGCCCCTTCACAACCTGTCGTGCCTTATAAAGTTTTCTGGCAGAAGTTAATCTTTTGACTTCAGTAATTGTTTAATATTGTATGGCTCAAAACTTGCTGAGCAAACTCAAGGGGGTGGGGGGTTTAAATGGTTAATTAACATCCCTCACTCAAAAACCTCATGGCCATTAAATCAGTTCTGACTCCTAGAGACTGTGTAGGGGTGGGAAAAACCATTTCCGTGGGTTTCCAAGATAGTAAATCTTAATGGGACTAGCAAGCCTAATCTTTTTCCTGTGGAGTAGTTAGTTGGTGGATGCAAACTACCAACCTTGTGATTAGTGGCTCAACTGGTAACTCACTATGCCACCAGGGCACGTTTGTGACCAGCCCTACGACTCCCCAAAGAGCCCTGGTAGCACAGAGACAGAGTGTTTGGCTGCTAATTAGGAGGCTGTGGTTTGGGGCTAACAAGCGACTCCATTGAAGAAAGATGTGGTGGCTTGCTTCTGTATAGATTACAGATTTAGACATTGGTTGGGCAGTTTTACTGTCCTCTAGGGTCACTGTAAATTGGGATCCATGATAGTGCTTTATTTTGTTGGTGTGCTGGCGGTCTTTACTATCCCTGGGTAAAAAATATGGCCCAAACCTGAGTGAGACCAGATCATTATGTTTTAACCAATAATTATTTTTGGTGATAGTTTACAATAAAATGCGGAACTGTTTGGCAAAATTATGTAAAACATGCACATTCATGCTTAAATGCCATTGTTATTGAAAGGTTTGATTACAAAATAAAAAGTAGAACCATCAGGTAGAATGAAAAGTTGTAGATTTAGACTCAGGAAAGACTAGTCCAACTGCCTGTTAAGTTCCACAAAAAGACTGCTCAGCCTTACATTTTCGTATACATTTTATGTACACCTAACCTAGAATTTGTTTCCTACCATTCCCACCAACAGATCTCCTGGTGGCTTCGGTCATCAATCCAGCTGCAAACCCACCCCCAGGACAAATGGCTAGAGTGCCCAGGGACCACTCAGCATGAGGGGCCCGTGGAGGCTCCTCCCACCCGACACTGGAGACCAGAAGGACTTAGGTAGTTCTAACCACTCCTATCTCTACCAGCGAGCCCCCAACATGTTGTTCCTTAAAGAGAGGTGGTGTGACAGTGCTTCACAGAAGAGTCTGGAAGGTTATCACAGGTTGTCTTTCTTATTTAGCCAGGTGTTACAAGTGAGAATCTGCTCAGTATACACAAGCCACCCTAGATGTGTCTGCTTGTGTTGCTAGGTGACACTATTGAATCACAGCGACCTCAGGTGACAGGGTTTTCTTAGCTCTCATCTTTACAGGAGCAGATCAACAGGTCATTTTCCCACAGAGCCTCTGGGCCAATTCTAATGGCCAGCCTCTGGTGAGCAGCTGAGGGACACCAGGGGTACTCATCCTGGCTGACTGCCATGCATTATCAGGAAGAATTCTTTATTTAAAAGTGAAACATTGGAGATAAATGTCGAATTG